>NW_020897720.1:2306786-2390604 GCF_003984885.1 Neopelma chrysocephalum
GGTAAAAGACCTTTCCCCAAATCTTCGTTCGCGAAGATGGGCCATTATTATTATTGTGAGCCATCATCTCTCTGCTCAGGAAAAGGCTTGTCTAGTAACTCAGCAGCTCCCCACTTTCTGTGCTATTCCTGCCATTTCCTTGCAAAATACTAAATTAACTAGGGACCCCTGGTGGCCTAGTGGTTAGCGTGCAGGACTTTCACTGCTGCGACCACGGGTTCGATTCCCAGTCCCTCCCGGGCAGATGGAACCCGTTAGCCCTGTGTGGCCATCCATCTATGAGAAGGACACTCTAAACAAACCTACGTCCTGAGGACCTCACTGCCATTGTCCAAGCTTGCTTGGCCCCGGCAGATGAACCTTAGGATTAAAGGGTGGGCTCAGTTCAGCGCAGGCTGTGTCTCACCTAAAAAATCCATTGCGCAGGCTGGAAAGGTAAAAGACCTTTCCCCAAATCTTCGTTCGCGAAGATGGGCCATTAATAGACTAAATTAACTGAATCTCTAGAAAGGAAACTTCTTGTGCTTCACTTGTCTATCAGGGAAGTTGTTCCTAAAGAACATAGAGAAAATCAGAGCAGAAAAAAAGCCTTTCTTAAAATAAAAACAAATTTTTAAAAGTGTTTCTCTTATGACTAAACATTTCTTCATTTAAATGTCTGGAGAAAGAGTAATAGCTTAAGTTTTAAGATAATGAAACTCACTTCCTATGAAAATGAAATGGCATTATATTGTGTAATAAATGATTGTTTCTGCATTTTCTCTCTCTTTCACTAACTGAAATTTGACATTCATTGACAAAGTTTAATTATTGAACTTTTTATCTAAATAAAAAATGGAGAAGAATTTGTCAGAAGACTGATTTTATACAGCTGTCAAAGAATAACAGTGGGTATTAAAAGTATTTAATAGCCTTGGATTCACATAGCTGCAGATCTTTCTACACCTTGGTGAAAAGCTTGAAAACCCAATTGCATTTCCGTACTCTCCTAATGTATCCTGGCACATGGAACCTGCTATTTTTTATAAAATGGATTTTGGTTTTTCACACAATTCCATTGTATGTTGGAACCGTTCAAGTTTCTACATTCTAATTTTTTTTCAAATATTTCCAAGTGCATGAGCTTTTATTCTGAGAATGAAAGTCTTTGCATGACTGAAACTTAATGAGCTGAACATTCTGCTTTAATGTTCTTCCTAATGGATCAAACAGAGAATGTGTTAAAGAACAAACAACAAACAAACAAAACAAAACAATCAAAAAGTTTGTGGTCAGGAAATTAAGCAAATATCTGTGCCCCTGTTTTGGCTACAGCTGTTTCTAAGCCTGATCTCACACCTTTTAACTCCATGGAGCTGTGAGACTGTCCTGTCCTATCATACTCAGGGGGTTGTTTAATGAAGGGTCAGGGGTAGGAACTGTTCTGGAGAAGAAAAGAAACTGAATAAAAATCACACACATTCATAAAATCATAGAATGGTTTGGGTTGGAATGGTCCATCTGGTTCTACCCCCCTGCCATGGCCAGGGACACCTTCCACTAGCCCAGATTGCTCCAAGCCCTGTCCAACCTGGCCTTGGACTCTTCCAGGGATGGGGCAGCCACAGCTTCTCTGGGCAACCTGTGCCAGGGCCTCACCACCCCCACAGGGAGGAATTTCTTCCTAAAATCCAATTTAAATCTCTCTTCTTTTCATTTTAAACCATTGCTCCATATTTATATACATGAGTGTACAGAGCATAAAATGTATATTTCCATTCATTCATTAGATAATTATTGCTGTAAGGGGCCCAGGAGTTTTATTAAGTAGTCACTTTAGGTATTTATAAGATTGTTGATTTTCATATTTATTTTCTTTTTTGTTGTTGTTGTTCTTTGGTTCTCCTTTTAATATACAGTAATATTTGCTAGATAATATTAATCTACTGTTGGAGATTGAACTCCTGGGGAGGAGGAGGGGTATAGCAGTACAAGAAAGTCCCGTGCAACCCACTGCATAGATGTGCTGTCACAGTGCCCAGGCAATAGCACAGTTCTGTGCTTACCCAGCAACAGGAAACATGACAGCAAAGGAGACTGGAAGTTCAGCTGCACACCCCAATTACACATTTACCCACCCCAAGAAACTAGGACACTTGAATAATCCATAAAGTAATAGCAGAACAACTACTGTTAATGAACTGCTACCCTGTGGAACTCTTTGCCACACTGCAAAAAACCCACCTGAACTGAAATCCACTTGATAGAGAAACACCAAAAAGAAAACAATCACAATCCCTGTAACATTACAAAGAACAAAAATGGTAAACTGTGTAAATCCTCATACTACCACCAATAACTCTCTTAAGGCTTAGATTTTTCCAGATAATAATTTACATATTTGTATTTTATATATAGACAAACATAAATTTGTTAAATATTCCAATGACACAGGGCTAGTAGAAAGAGAAGCTTAACTGGTCACACTGAACTCCTAACTCCTACGGTGCTAAGTTGGAAAACAAAGATTGGTCCCTAAACCAGCAGTGTCTACATGGCTGTAGATGCTGCTACAAATGGTGCAAAGCAGTTCTGCCAGCACTAGGATTATAAAATACAACTGTATTGACATACTGCTTCTCCTAACATGACTGATTTTCCTTTTGTAACTTCAATGTGATAGATTTTGAAAGAGCCACTGAGGTGATCAATAGCAATTTTTCATGGCATTTTTGCTATTTTCAAACTTATTTTTCCTTTACTGTTTTTACATTCAGTGCACCCAAAGGATTAACCTCGGTCTCCATTCAGAAATTATTTGAGTTTAAGAAAACAGATACATTCACTTTCCATCTCTTAAAAAAATCTGTGAAAAATGCTCTTATCACGTTGTTATTATTCATCCTCTCATCAATGCTACCATCAGTATGAACAAGGGAAGACAGGAGCAATGGACAATCTTATAGGAACCAGACAGAACTTGATGACCTGTTTAATGCTAGTAGAAGAGGCACTGGCAGTGTCTGTGTGGCACCAGGGTCCGTGGCACCCAAAAGCACAGGCCTCTGGCCATGCCAGCCTTGTCTAGGCTTGTAACTATTGTCTAATGGGTGTTACTTGTCCTCAGCTTTGTGTACTCGTGTGAAATAACCATAATTTTTAAGGAATCTGTAATGACAAGTGGTCAGTCTGGGCAGCATTCCACGGTTCTGACCCTGGCATGACGCGGCAGCGCCGGCGCGGCTGCAGAGAGAGGGCACAGGGGGACTTGGGAACCATCAGCACTGTGCAGGCACCAGGGGGCCAGGCCTGGGAAGGGTAAAGCTGTTCTGAAGGGCAGAAAACAGGGAACAAGTCTCTGGCACACGAGGGACTGCATATCCAGTAAATACAGACATCACACAGAGCTGCAGATCTGTGGAGAAGGAAAGGAGTGAGGTGCAGAAACATGCCAGAAACTTAATGGGAGCCCCAAGTGTTCCTGAGGTGAGGAGGATGAAACATCCCCAGCAGCAGCATCATGCTGTTCCCAGCCAAAGAGAAAGATGAACTCCTTGCCAGCAGTGCCATACCCCTCCTGGGACACGAATGACACCAAAACCTCCCTCCTGGCCTGAAGTCTGCAGCCTGGGGACCCAGGGGCAGTGGGATTGTGGAATAACGTGAGAAAGGAAGGGATAGGTGCTGGGTAGTTTATGCAACAACTTAAAATGTATTTTTATTGACCTGTTTTATTTTATTTCTTTTACTGAGACTTTCTTTCTTCCCTCTCCCTTTTCTCCCTTTTCTGTAACAGCTGCATGTGGCCTGACAGTAATTTTTTGATTAGCCTGCTATGATTTCAATTCCATTTACAGTAAATTCTTGACTGTACATATGGTTGTGTTTCTTTTTTTGCCCATAAATAAGACTTGGGTGATACAAATAAGGAGCTAACCTGCAGTTAAGATTAGGTCCTGAGTTCCCCAGTGAAACTGTGAGTTTTAACAAAAGCTGAAGATCCAAATCATCTTATGCTGCTGTAAGACAAGGAGACAAAAGCAGAATGTATTCTTTTAATTATTCATGTTCAAAATCCATATAGATTTTGTTTTGAAAGGCTAACTGTGATTAAAGAACAGAAGGAAAACATATGTCTAAAGAAGCACTGTTAAAAAAATACTTTAGAAAAGTGTTTCATTGCATAAAAAAAACCTTCTTAACTTCAGGAGCTATTTAGCAAGATATTTGCGCACAACCAACAGGAAAAAATGCCTGAGTCACTCCAAATGAGTGCGAATTGGCAGGTCTGCAGAGCTCAGCACTGTCTCTGTTGCCAAGTGTCATGCTTCATACAGAAGACTCACGCATCAGGTGTCCATGTCACACTTTTATTTCACTCTGCATAAATCTCACACAGAGAAATCTTGACAAGGTTTGTTTTATGCCAACACAGTACTCCATAAGCATTTCTCTGATGGGAACTGGGAAGACCAAGAGCTGGCAGCTAGATCAGCTTAGGTGAAGTTTTGATTCCTACATCAGATGCAGAAGTTATCCAGTGAGCTGGTGTGCCAGTCAGTGCTGGAGCCTCAGCCCTTCCCCAGGAGCATGTGTGGGATGTCCTCAGAGCCTCCCAACCCCAGCAGTCACGGCCATGCTCTGCTGCACCAGCAAATCTAATACACAGTGACCTTGGTTATACTCCTGCTTTTAGGCTCTGGAGAAAACGTCTTTGTTTTTGTCAAATGAATGATATAATGAAACCTGTCATGTGGCAAACCACATTCAAACAGATTTTAGTGTGTCATGTAACTAGTATTTTATGTTTTATTCTGTTTAGTGGTTTGAGTTCACTCTTTTATACAAGACTCACATGTTTTGTTTAATTCTGTCTATATTTCATTCTATTTTGTCACATCTGATTAACCTCTGTTTGAAACTCTTACTTTGCATTAGCACGCTGGCTCTATTCCTATCTGTGTTGAGCTACGTGGATAAATCATGTGCTTGGAGCAGTGCCTCAGTAATCAAATTGTCTGCTGAGAGTGCAGTTCCATGCTGTAATTTTTGCTGGTGCTGAACCCAGTGTAAACAGATCCTACCCTCCTCCTCTCGCACCCACTCATCCCTGCCCGGCCTGCCAGCTCTCCCCCGCTCAGCTCACAACTGCAAACACAGGAGCTGAGCACCTGACTTGGAGTAACTGCTCCATTCTGAAAAAACCCAACAGAACAAACAAAACAAAATCCCCTCCTCCCCCAAAAAAACCCCAAAACAAATAAAGAAAACCCCTTAAAACAAAACCAAACCAAACCACAAATAAACCCCAAACTGAGTGTAATTTGTAAACTGATGGGGAAACTTCACCTGTGAAATTCCACCTGCACAACTCCA
Source organism: Neopelma chrysocephalum (assembly GCF_003984885.1). Taxonomy (NCBI): domain Eukaryota; kingdom Metazoa; phylum Chordata; class Aves; order Passeriformes; family Pipridae; genus Neopelma; species Neopelma chrysocephalum. The sequence continues at coordinate 2,312,142 of NW_020897720.1, forward strand.
GGAAATGTAAGAGGGGCAGGAAGGAGAAGGGGGACAGGATCTAGGCAGGGGGTCTTACATCAGCATTGCTGGAATTGATCTTTGTGCAGACCTCTGCTTGGAGGGCAAGAAGGTGATGGGGACAACAGGCACCTTAGAAGGGAAAGGTCATGATCCTCTACCTTTCCCAAAGAAGATAATTTGCTAAAGATTTCTTCCTCTATAGAAACACAATTTCAGTTTTAAGCTCAGTTGCCTTTGTATACTTTTCTCAGTGCATATCAAGACATCCATCCACTATTTTGCACTGTGTTTGAAGAAAATATGGGTATACACTCTGCAGATTATGGAATCTTGGCAGATTTCCACAACAATTTTATATTTTGATCACTTTTTTTTCCCCCTCAGTGTATTGTCCATGAATGTCACCCATGTATTTTTAAAATATCTTTTAGATATATAAGCCACATAGGGAAGAAATCCATTCTAAGAATTACTGGAATTCCATAGCCATCTACGAGAATGGCTCTTCCATTTATAAAATCCCTGCAGAACCCACCGAGTGATCCCAGCCACAGAGCTCAGCTGACACCTGCTTTACAAGACTCAGGAACCCTCTGCATTAGGCACCTCCAGGTCTTTTCCTTTCATGTGATACTGGTTCTCCCTTTGCATTTGCTGCCCCCCTTGATCCTCCCCGTGCTCTGATGCCACACACAGTTTGGCTGCTGGCTCACCAGGAACAGCTCTTGGACTCAAATGTGCCCTGCCATCGTTTCATTCAGAGAAGGAGGTTTCATCCTGGGAGCACCAGTTTTCAAAAAGAACAAAATTTATCAGGAAAAGAAAAATCACTACTCCTTCTGGTATTTTATGGAAGAGTATTTGGGGTAAGCAACTTATGTACAATGCCTTCTTAAGCAGGGGATTCTCCTCGGAAATTTTGTTCTGTAACAGGCGGGATGTTAAATCTGCCTATGACACTTATCTCCTCCACTTGCACATTTATTTCCTTATCTTTTCAACCTACTCCTTTAAAATACTTTACAAACACCCCTGATTCTTGGAACAACTCAGGCAGTGAACTTATTTTCCTGATAAAAATGACATGCAACATCACACACTTGAAACTTTACTAACTGAGCCAAGGTGAGTTAACTTAATTAGAGAGGAAAAAGAGTTTTGACATTAAGAATAATAATACCATGTTCCCTTTTAGTAACCATTTCTAGAGTTTATTTTCAGCATACATTCTACTTTGTATGACAGTGGAAAGCTGGAAGAAGAATCATTGATACATTACTGTGGTTACATTTACCATGTGTGGCAAAACGTTCTTAGATAACACCTCTATTTGTCTGTGACACAGCAGGGAGTAAATGAAAATGTTTATTCTGACCCCTCAGCAGAAAGAACTCCCTTAATCCACTCACTGATGAGATAACACTGTAGGATTACAATAATCAACTTGCAGTTATGTCCTCTATTAGGGCACTAAAGATACAGAATTTCATATCCACGGGGAAATGATTCTTCGCTTACATAACACTGACAGGCTTTCACCCTTTGAGATCACATTTTTAACCCCATGCTGAGCCCTCAAACTGCTTCTGTATCAAGTGGCTAATATTAAGCTAAATACTACAATTCTAAAAAGCCTGAAACTAAAGGAAAAATTGTTTGCAATGCCCACTATTGATTTAAGTAATGGAATGATAAAGAGACAGATGTTAACAATATACTTAAGCTTCTAAGCATCCTCATAGGGGTAGAGTTACAATGAACTGCTTGTGAAGGGCTCTTATTTAAATGTGGATACAAATCTCAATCGCTTCCTGCCCTAACAAATTTAAAAATTGTTAATACTGTGGGTAAAGGGATTGCCCCGTGGATTTCACTGCTCCTCATGACCACTGCCTAATGTCATGCAGGAATTCTCCATTTGCCACAGAATTACTGAGTTTTGTCAAAATTCAAACAGTGAAACATGGGGAGGAGGGGAGGGAAGAGGAGAGAACTCAGATAATTCATTCCAACCAGGATTTTTTCCATACGCTTTTCTAAAGGAAATTTTAAGTGTCAAAAAATACATATCTTGTGCTCATTATTAAATGCTAAATACCACAGTGTTTTGAGCTGCCTTGTGGCCATTGTAAAGAAAACAGGTGTTCTGATAGATTATAAAGTGTGAGTCAGAGGATGTGCAGAACAGAATTTTAATGAGGCTGCGAGCACACAAGTCTGACTAGCCTTTTGAACATGATGCTAAAACACTGAAAGTAGTCTTAAAAGAGACAAAAAGCAGGAACACAACTAAAAAATCCTCATTAATGTACACCGAGTGAATGTGGTGCAGAAAGTCATTAAGTCAGGCTTTGTCAGGCGTCGGCGGGGCCGGTGACCGCGAGGGCTGCGGGAGAGGAGCGAGATGCTCCGGACAAGCCCTGGGAGGTGGGGTTGGCTGGTTCAAAGGGGTATTCATCATCTTTTGCCTTTGGTCCGCCTGACTCCTGCTGCTAAAACATGCAAATCTCCTAATGATTCGCTCTGCTTTGTGAAGGTCCAGCCTGACGTTACGGTAACAACAGCAGAAAAATCTCCGCTGAGCACCTAATCCAGCCCCCAGTTTCCATCTTCTCCGGTGTGAGCAGCAGATGGCACAGAGCCTCTGTGTGGGCTTGCTGACGTGTGCTCAGAGACCTTCCCAAAACACGAGCTAAAAGCATCCTTATCACATCAGAGAACCACTCAAATCGCTCCGATCATGACATTCACACAGAGCCTCTCCAACGGCTTTAAAAGATTATAAACAAAGACATTCTGTGATTAACATTTAGGAATAAAGTACTTTGAAAAAAAAAATAATAATGCTCGCAAGCCCAGTATCTCAGGAAAGTTTTCTCTGACTGATAACAAAATTGCTGGCTGAAAATCAAACATGGACATTACTGTAAAGACTGGATATTGGGGGGGGTGAATGTAGAGAAGTGAGAGTGGTCTCCCAAACTGACACCACACCAATTGCCCTTTAGTTTCACTCACGTGATTAAACCAAAGGAAAGGATAGAGGGAAAAAAATCCCATCTCTGTACAAGGCATAAATGAGCACTTGCACGTGTAATCAGTTTTGTGTCAGTGTTTGTTTTGATATCTGTGAGCTTGAAGTTAAGCATAAATGTAAATACAGGAGTGAACCTTCAGTAAGAGGACTGCATTAGATATAAATCCGTGTGCAAAATATACAGAAAAAATATTTTATGCAAAAACATGACATTTGGTTTATATGCATTAACTATTTCAGTATAATTCCATTCGACTCTTAATGATTCACACACTTTATTAAGGTTATTCTCTTCCTACAAATTTCTGTCAAGCACATGCTATCAGTATCAGCACTGTGTTTCTGCAGCGAGCTAGTCCATGCTTTGTGAAGCACACAAGTTGTTAAGTGTATGCATTTTTCGCCTCCCACACACTCTTGGACATATGCTGTTTACTTTTTAAACTCCAAAAAGTGAGCATAGAAAATTACTTCTACACAGAGGATTTCTTTAGCTCAGCCTTAGAAGCAACATCCACTTGGGTTTCTGGCATTGGAAGCTGATGAGGAATGACAGAGCATTAACAGCAGAGGGAGGGAGCTGCTCCTTCCTGCAAGGGTTACCTTAAAAATATCAGGTAGAGAAGGCAGAACAAGGAACAGAGCAGCAGATTCCCTTCATAAAGTTCATTGTAACACCAATGGACAATCCCTTCTGACAACACCAGATACATGATTTCTAACAGAGAACGAGGATCTACAGTCTTGAATACAAATGCAGAACAGCCTGATCAACCTGGCTGTACTAGTTTTCTCACTCAAGAGGGACAAGGTTTTAACTAGTTCCCTGAAGCAGAGAAGGGAAAATGGTCCAACAACAGGGATAGCCCAGAAAAGGTATGAAAAGGCCAGCTGAGAACTACCAGGAAGTCTGAATAAGAGACACTCTTGGGAAAGCCAGGCTGCCAGGCTGCTGCCAGTGTTACTGGCTTGACACCTTCAAGGGACCTATGAAGTGTAAAAATTCAGAATGCCAGGACAAGGCTTAAAACCCAAAATGTCAAAAGTTGCTTGAAAAATGTGGTCACGTTATTAGAGGGGGGGAACTGTGCTCTTCTGATGCCCTGGTGGACATGTGAATGTATAAAAGAGTGTGTGGGCAATGTATTTGTATGTATGTGGGAACATATATCCTATGCATGTGAGAATATATATCCTATGGATATATAAATGAAAGAATCAGCTTCCACACAAAATATCCTCTAGCAGGGATAAACCTGGAGTGGATCTCTCAACAGCAGAACTCATAAAACACAGGGCAGGTGCATAGAGAATACCCCTAGGAGTGCTGTAATCCTTTCATTAAGTCTTTAACCTTCATACTGTATAATTTGTGTTGTTTTAGGGCTGAGTTGTTTTAGTTCTGTTGTTCTTCTGGATGGATTTACTCATTTTTAGAACAATACCAAATTAAATTTCTCCATATTTAGATAATCTTATAAAAACTTTAGGACTATTTCCTGTTCACTTTCATTCTTCTCCCTGCTACTGTAGCTTTAAAAATTAGATGGAACTAAACTTGGGAAAACCTACTTAAGGAAACCAGGGAGTTCAAAAATTGTATTAAAGAAAGGGAACAAGCAATTGAAAGAGAAAGTACGTTGAAATTCCAGTTTGCATCTCTATAAGCAGAAAAAGGATCTACAACTAAAATGTGTGTACCAATGCCTTATAAGTACAAATATAATGAAACTACCCCAACTTTCACTGAAGTACCGGCCCACACAGAAAATGCCTGTATTATTATAGCTCAAAGCATACATGTAGGTGGTGGGAAAGGTGACGAGTTTCATTTTCCTTGGCCATATACTCTGGTCTTTCTTTAAAAGAAAAAAAAACCACCACAATAAGAAACTGGAAAAACCAGAGTAGATCAGGATGAATACCTTTAAATTATTCCACACACCCACCTCTCCCAATCACAATAATTCATGATGCAGAAAACCCGTGACCTGAACACAGTTTCTGCACTAAAAATGCAATGTATATGACTTGCAATGTTCGTGAACAATACAACACATGCAGTGGGTACATCTGTATCAGAAGCATTCAATCTATAACCTGCCAAGCACCTTTAGCTAATTATTTGGCACTCCTGATTTCCCCCTTCAGTGAACTGGAGATCACTGGTGCCAAGGATGTTCATTCAGCCATGAACACAAGATCATGTTCTAGCACTTTCAGAATTTTTCTCTTATGAAGCTTTTTAATGTATAATTAGGGATTTCTATACCAAGTGGATACTTGTTAGCTCTTTATAATCTAGTGCAAAACATATGTTCTAAGAAGATATTAAAGAATAGCTTGAATGGGTATTTTGGTTCCTATCCAGATATTCCTGTGGATACTGGACATTTTCAAGGCATCTATTTACATACACCCAGCCAGGAAACATGTTTCTTTGATGAAAATAAAAAAAGCTTCATATATATATTTGTATCACTGGCTTAATTTTCACTAGGATTTTTATTTCAATGTGTAAAAATTAATTACAAAAATTGATATTTTACAAGCTTGCTTTAGAAGGATAAATGGCTCTGCTTCCAAACCTGTTCCACCAAACTCCCCATTCTCTCAAAATCTCTATTAGTATAATCCAGCTGAAGTGTTAAGAATAGATATTGCTGTTTCAATTATCAACAGATGGCTTTCATGAATACTTTTTTTCAGTCTCACAGTCAAATGAAACCTGCATTAACAACAACTTCTTCCACGTTTCTGTTTTTCAGAGTCAAGATGAATCAAAGGAAAGGAAGCCTTTTTCCAGCTTAATGGAACATGTGTTGATTGTGTTCTTACTGACTTCAGCAAGAGAAGTTTCCAGGAGTAATGCCTGGGCTCAGCACATGTAAACACCGAAGTTTTCACCTCAGTGTGCTACAGGTACTGTTTAAGTTACATTTTAAAATAACTCTATTGTAAACGTTGCATATTTATCACTTGCCTACAGAGAGTAGGCAGGAGTTTGACAGTGTTGCCAAAGAAATGTCAGTAAATAAAAACCAAGTGCCTAAATTTTCAGTCGGAGAACAATAACCCTTCTAATTATTGCACATAAGCTACAGCTTTTGTGTAGTAAACACTAATAATCAGTTAACCCTTTACGTTTGAGAACAAAGCCTTTAAAATATTTAAATGACAATACTAGTGTAATGGCCCTTTAAAATCAAAATGCATGAGGTTTAATGCTTTACACCCTGCCAAATCCTTAATTCAGTTCAAAATGCTCAAGTCTTCAAGGAAATAATCTTAACGTCTTCCATTGCATGTAAAAGAATAACCAGAGCAAAAGGACCATATACATTTTTATTTTCTTTTTTAAAGTTGATTGCTTGGCAATAACCAGTGCATGAGCATGTCCATAAATCAACTGCTTCAAAGACTCAATCCAGGCAACTAACTAAAGAGAAATGTTTAATTGTCCCAAAGGAATCTTTAGCTTTTCTTCCCTTGCTCACCACGATAAAACTGAAAATGGCACGGACACACACCTTATTTCCAATAACAAATTTATCAGATGTGGCCTTGTAAAAACCAGCATGCCCCAAGGAGGGAGACGAGTTTACAATTGACATCAGACTGTATTGTCTTTCCTCCATCCACATAAAATAACTTCCTGCCCGCTGGGTCCCAGAGCTCCAGCTGGGAGCTGTACAGCTCAGCTGGGAAATGAGAACGCCATAAATCTCCCCTTGGGCCACAGAGAGGCCCAGCACAGCATCACCTGGCCATGCAGGGCATTTTGTCTGGGTTTCAATGACTTAGAAAAAGAAGTAGGGGCACCAGTCTCATGGACATTGGTGTAATAATGCCAACAGACTAGAATGCAAAGTTCCCTATTCCAGTCACTGCTGCACTAAATGGTCCACCAAACTTTGTCTTTAAAAGAAGGAAAACATGAACTAAGATGTAAAAAACATCCTTCTCATTTTTTTTCAGATGTTACATTAACAAGAACAAACAACATCCAGAGGAGTTCCATACTTGAAGCCCAGCCAAAACTGGTGCTGTAACACAGCCTGTTGGATGTATTCATTTTTGTCTTCTAAGCATCATTCCAGTGGCACAAATGATATTTCCCACATGCCCTCAGTCTGCAAAAATGATGATGAAAGCTTCATAAATTACTGATGCATTGCTTAGACATACTTCATAAAATCAATAAATTCTTCATGAAGCAATGGAATGACGTGAAAGCTTCCAATAGAGACTGTACATAGGTTTTCCTTGGGTAGTTGCTAAAGAGAAAAGGCCCTTTAGAATTGAGATTAAGATGAACCAGCTTCTCAATTTGACAGAGCACTCACACAGCAATGAAATTAGAGCAACTTCATTATTTTCCAGCACTCTAAAAAAGAAGTGTGCACAAAACACTATTAGAGGTTACACTGCAAGAATGTAAAAGAAAGAGGAGAACCAAGACTGCAATGGGTAATGACAGGGCTTGGATGTGAATGCTGGTGTGCAGCAGCACAGACTGCTGTGAACAGCTAATATCCAGTAAAAACAGGCCTCTCTTTACCTTCTATCCTCTCTCCTGTTGCATGTTGCATGTTGCATATTTAGCAATAGCTTCAAGTTCTCACTTGGGTTACAAAAACTCCACAAGGTTTGTAAAGCATATACTAGCATGTGTTCTACTCTATTTCCATTAAAGGTACAATTTTTCAGCCCTAGAAAACTCAGAAAAGCAGCACAGGAGGACAAACTCAGAGAGATACACATTAAAGAAACACTAAAATATTTTTCAAATTTTTTAAAGAAAGATGAGCTCTGCCTTCTCTCAGTGGATGCTAGCATTTAAGAAGTTCATATTTTCTTCTCTCTTTCTAAATGTCAGATGTTTCCTGCTTCTTATTTTCACATCTAAATACGCAGGACAAACCTAAACCTGCTGCTTAGCTAATCCTGCAGTGCTAATGCACACAAATAGACTGAAAGCAGTGCACTGCTCTTCCGTAGTGGGTTTAGAAACAACACACCTTTTTCAAATAAAAGTCATACACCAGGCTTTTCTTATCACAGAATCAACTAGGTTGGAAAAGACCTCTGAGATCATCAAGTCCAACCTATGACCCAACAGCACCTTGTCAACTAGAACATGACACATCCAGTCTCTTCTTAAACACCTCCAGGGACAGTGACTCCACCACCTCCCTGGGCAGCCCATTCCAATGCCCAACCACTCTCCTGTGTCGAACTTCATCCTAATGTCCAACCTAAACCTCCCCTGGTGCAGCCTGAGACTGTGCCCTCTTGTCCTACTGCTGGTTCCTGGGAGAAGAGACCAATCCCTACCTGGCTACACCCTCCTGTCAGGGAGTTGTAGAGAGTGATGAGGTCTCCCCTGAGCTTCCTCTTCTCCAGGCTGAACAGCCCCAGCTCCCTCAGCCTCTCCTCATAGGACTTATGCTCCAGACCCTTCACCAGCCTCATTGCCCTTCTCTGGACCTGCTCCAGCACCTTGACATCCTCCTGAACTGAGGGGCCCAGAGCTGGACACAGCACTCGAGGTGTGGCCTCACCAGCATTGAGTACAGGGGAAGAATCACTTGGGAATGAAGCAGCAGCCAAGGCAGCTCTATCCAAATACCCATTAACCATGTCATAAAAGCTGATGTTGCTCAGCTTTACCACTGCTCAGGGTAGATGGTCGTGCACTGATGACGGCGGCTGAGACCCCTCACGTGCTGAGAGAATCCTTGGGAACAACGGGACCCAGAGAGTGGAGACAGAGACACTGAGCCAGAGAGGTGTATCAGCTCATGCTTCACTTGCAGAACGTACAGGGGACTACAAAGGGTCTGCAGAGATATTTGAATAAACTGTCTGGTTAATAGCTTTGCCAGACTCGAGGCCTGATTATGAAAGCACCTGGTAACCCTACTGCAAACAAGACTTGTATGTGACTGCCCTCAGTGGAGCTCAGCAAGTCAGCTGAAGAATGCAAATGCTCTCAGGGTAAGGGCCTCAGTTGTTTGTCACAGTCCTTCCCTTGCTACTTGCTTACATTAGGATCAGTCAGGAAACCTTAAAAAACAAACAGAAACATGGTGCTTATTTCCAAAAGTATCATCGTATACATAGGACCATCTCTTGTGCTACAGCTGCCTTATAGCCATGATAGGCTCTATTATTTTATTTAGCTGCAATTATTGCCATCATTCCTGCAATGCCATAAATAGGCCTGGCACTTAAAATATTAGTTTCTTTCTCAGGTTTCTTGGATGCACATTTGCAATATTGAGCTGTTTATGGCTACTAGAGGCTATAAATTCCTCTATCATTTCTAGGAAACATTTCTCTTAACTACATATCCAAATGTACCTTCAAATGAACAGATCCATATTGGAGAATTTAATTCCTTACAATATGCAGTGGGTAACAGACTGTTTAGAATACAAGGGAGATCATATCTGTAAACCCACCCATAAGCTTGAGAAAAATGTACATTTTAAAAGACTACTAGAATGGATGTACTTTACATTATGGGATTGAGGAATAAATGTGTTGAGGAAGCTGAGATGCTTATGATTAAAAATAAAAATAGGTTGTTTGAAAGTCTGCAAACTGGAAAGAAGCATTAAACCCAACACTTTTCAGAAATTACTGTGCAAGTTTTGGCTGGCATAGAGTTAATTTTCTGAACACTGTGGTATAGGCTGTGCTTGGGATTTGTGCTGGAAATGGTTTAATAACACATGGATGCTTTAGTTGTTTGCTGAGCAGTGCTTGCACAGAGCTGAGGCCTTTCCTGGACATCACCCCACCCCAGCAGTGAGGGGGCTGAGGGTGCACAAGGAGCTGGGAGGAGACACAGCTGGGTCAGACCCCAGGGATATCCCACATGTATGGAATCATGCTCAATATATAAAGTAGGGATGTTCACAGAGATGACATTTGTCTTCCCAAGTCACCAGTGTGTGATGGGGCCCTGCTGTCCTGGGAATGGGAAGCAGTGAATGAATTCCTTGTTTTGCTTTGCTTATGCACAAGTTTTGCTTTCGCCATGAAATTGCTCTTATCTCAAACCACAAGTTTTCTCACTTTTACCCTTCCTATCCTCTCCCCCATTCCACTGGTGGGTAGTGAGCTGTGTGAGGTTTAGCTGCCAACCATAACAGTCCTTTTTGGTGCCCAGTGTGGGGCTTGGAGGGTTCGAGATAAGGACAGATTTGACTGGAATGTGCCAGGTGGAATTCATAGGTGTCACTGCAGTCAGGCCATTAATCAGCAGGTTCCTGTGACTGCCACGGGGGCTCACTGGCCTGACTCTCTGTTGTGGCTGTGCCACTTATCACCTCCCTCTGCTGTGCCTGGGGATGCTCTGATAGCAGCCACCGTCACTCACCTGGGCTGGCAGGTGGCCAGGGCATCACTGCTGTGTCTGTGCTGCTCCACAGGACAGGCTGGAACTCCAGTCTGAACTTGAAGGGAAGGGACTGAGACCTTGGGCAAGTCCATGTGGGAGTGGGACCCTGTCCATGAACAGGCCCACACCAGAGCAGGTCCATCTCAAAGCACCTGGGGCTATGCCTGTGGAGCAGCAGGTATATCCCTGAAGGGACTGTGGCCCAAAGCTAAGTCCACACTGGAGAATGTACACTTCAAAGCATCTGGGTCTGTGCACAAGCTCATGCTGGAGCACCTCAAATCCTGTGGCCATGGATAAACCCCTGACAGAGCATCCCTGGAGGGACTGCAGCCAGGCCACACTGGGGAAAGTTCACTTCTGAAGGGATTGTGGCTGTGGGCAAGGCTGTGCTGGAGCAGATCTATCTCTGAAGGCACAGTGGCCTTCAGATAAGGTCAAGCTGAAGAAGGTGCACCTCAAACCCCACTGTGGCTCTGGATAAGGTCTGTGCCACAGCAGTACTCTGCATTTATAGAAATATTTGGAGTTCGTTATTTCTGAACTGCCTCTTTCACAAGTAAATTAATACAACATTCAAACACTACAAACGAAACTCATGTGCAGAACATATGCTTGGATTATCAAAGTTAGTCAGGAGAGTGACAAATTACATTTTTTAATTATTGTTGGCAGGCTAAAACTAGAGAAGCCTTCTGCAGCTTCCTTTGATAAATATCTTGAGTTGACACAAAGATCAAGGTCAAAATGTGGTCATCACATCTTAATGAGGACTTTGCTTGCAGAGGAACCCCATAAGAACTGATCCCTGAGTGCAGCCACTTATTACAAACATTTTTCTCTAATAAGAAGGAAATCTAGAGTTCAAATACCTGTACAACCATAACAAGGATTGGTATTAGTCTCCAGCAAAAGGAGATTAGAAACAGATTTAGTGAAGGAATGAGGTAGCTTTTATCAAGCGATTTTTCACCAACCTTAATGACAAACACTGATGAGCCATAAGTTTGGTGCCAGCAAAAACACAGGTCTGAGAAAGAGAGAAAGGAGGGAAAGAGTTCAGTCAGACTCATGAGTCTCCCATAACACCAGTGGTACAAGGCCTTGACAACATCTTATATCTTTTCAAAGAAATGACTCCTGTGAAATCCCGTGGTGTATCTACAAAGCCCATGCACTGTCCATACATAGCAGGCAACACCTATTCATGGTACAGTCACATACAAACGAGGACCTTGTAATAGTTCTCAAGCTACACATTGCAAAAAAATTTATTTCATCACCCTTCCAGGGAAAATACCCTGCCCAGAGAGGAGTCAGGGCAGCAGGGACAGATGATTCCCTTAGCCAGTGACATTAGTAAAAGACTTTCCAACTGAACAAGAGGCTGTGTTCCATGGATTATTAGGATTAACAGTCTATTTTATTGTTTTGTTTTGCAGAAGTAGCTCTGTAGGTTTTCTAATAGTGATGTGCCCTAAGTACTTACATATTTTACATCCTTACAAGTGTGTAACATGCCCCTGGAGCCACCCAGGGGAACCTGTTCAGTAAAGGTGTATGGAACATGCTGATAGCAAAGCCAGCATCATTCTGTAGCAACTTACATCATAAAAACACATGCTAAAAAAGAAATCTTAACACATTCTTAGAAAAATCCTGGCCAGTTCTACTGGGTGTAAGATACCAGGGCACACACCAGAGCTTCATGATCCTGTGCCACAGAAAGACCTGATGTTACCCAACGTGAAGTTTGGGGACATCCCAAATGATTAGTTTTCTGTGTCATTTTGAGAAGGTCATATCCCCTCTTGAGAAAACACACAGCATAATTCCATGCAGACAGAAAAAAATGAGGCTGTCTACTTCCTTGAAGGCTTCAGTGCATCCCATCCTGTGCAACACAGAATTCTTTTTCTGCTGCTGCAGAGTGCAATCCACTAGCTCGTTTTGGGTTAGAGACTAAAGAGGACAAGCAACAAGATCATCTTGAACTGTTTGACAGGTTTTTTTTCCTTCTGAAAGCCACAAATTGTGAGCATCTATCAAGCCCTCCTTTCTAATTTAATTGGGTTGTAGTTTACACTCACAACAAACAATAAAATTAGAGTAATGAGTTTCCATCACAGGACTCTAGCAAAGAGTTTCATTCATACAGGTAATTAAAGTCACCATCTTACTGTCCTTTCCTTGTTCTTGGTACTGTACTAGAAATATTAACACCAGTGATCTCATAGTATAAGAAACTTCTTCAGAGATGAGCAGCAACATTCCTACCTGAAAGCAGTATCAGGCTTCACTGCACTGAAATGAAGTGAGCAGAGCTCAATCCCGACTTCTTTTACTTATCCCATTTTTTTAAAGATCCACTAATACCTGTTGAAAGGGCTTCTAGTGACTTGCTATGTTTTAATAGCATTTTAATGGTATTAATAATTAAGTAGTGATTTTAAATGCAATAAACCCCATATACATCTTCTGACTGAATGATTAAACAGGTGCAGGCCCAAATTCAAACGGATTTAGCTTGGCATTCATTATTTTACTTAATTTAGAATCAAGAGCATGTATAACATTCAAAATGCTAATTAGCAATGTGAAAATAAAATCTTAAAATGGTTTCAAAGAGTAACTTTTGCACGATTTCTGAATTAACCTAAGCCAATCGCTTCTTCCTCCGAAGAATTAAACAAAAATTCAATTAAACAAAACCATTAAACCAGCAGCTTTAAGAGCAACTCTTCTTTTTGCATTTGAATATAAACACTTATCTTAATACCAAGCTAGGAACCGTTAAAGTCCCTTGTATTCAAGAGAATCCTTGACTCCTGTTATAGGAAGCAATTCTGATATCAGGAAATAAGTTGCTTGATTATTTTTTGTTTATTTACTTATTTTTCAAACTAAATTAGTGTTTGCCAAAACACTTCAGAACAGAAAACAGCTTTATTATGAAATTACAGCTAGTTGGTTCAGACTTCTTACAATACCCAGTTCATGTAAAATGTCAGGTTTACATACTTAGAAGTAATCTGAGCAACCAGTACCAGGAGAACCTGGATCCACGTTTATTTCCATGGGATCTGTAAAGGACTTTTCAAAATAAAACACTTGCAAAAACTACATTCAAATGAGGACTGAGAAACACTGAGCGCCCCTGTTATTCTGGGATCTCCAAAGGGTAAGCTTCTCCCATGCTTTCACCAAGCATTGCTCACACTTCATACTGCTGTGTATACATATATGTAAATATATGTGTATATATATATATACACACACTATATATATGATAGCTGGACTGGAAAAATTAACTGAAATCTGATGGTGTGTGTGAAGGTGAGAGGAATTACAAGCACCTTTCTGCTTTACATGTCAATAAGAATACCAGCTAATTAGTACATTAGCGGTTGCTTCAATTGCTATTTGTGTTGATAGGAGTATTTTGTTAGGACCAAGCAACACATAACCCAGTCACCTTACAAAGGAGAGAAAAGGCAAAGAACCACCTGCTGCCCCCTCTTTGCTATGGGATACTCCCTCCAGAAGAATACCCAACATTTGCTCCTCTCTGATTTCCTGTTCTGAGAAAGAACACAGGTTTATATAAGAGGGAAATAGCCATGAAAAGTCAGAGAGAAATCCTGAAAAGCAGCAGCACTAAGAGGCCAAGAGAAGGCCAGGAGGAAGCCAAGCTAATGAGGGCAGGGAAGGAGCCAGCTAGAACTAACAATTAGTTAGATGGGGCAGAGAAAGCCCCATCAAAATCCCCAAACCACTCCTTCAGTGGCAGAAGCTCCCTGTGTTGGCCGACTTTTCAGCTGCTCCAGGCAAAAGGGTTTCCTCTTGCTGCATGAGAAAGAGAAGCAGGAATGTGTCACACTGGCCTGGCAATTCCTCCTTCTAGGAAGAATCTTTGCACATGAACAGATAATTAACACCACGAGCTTATTTCCCCCTCAGGCAAGGGAAGGCAGCAGTTGTAGATGATGCTGCTCAGTGCCCTTCTCCCCCACCTGCACATGCAGCTCTGGAACACGACCTGTGGTGCCAATCACCAACTTCATGAAGAAAAGTAAAATATTTCTGCTGCTCCGTTTCCCTGCCTGACATGTATGGGCACTGCATTTCCCTGTATAAGCAACAATTTATTTTTCTCACTCTTGTGTTGCTTTGTGTTTCAGCGTTTTGCTTTTCGATAAGCTACATTCTTACTTTGTTGCAACAGGTTAATTATATTCTATTTTAATAAGCATCTTGGTTTAACCTCTGCCTGGGTGAGATTAAACTCTCAACCTCACCTTCACATTTTTTTTAACAGGGAAATAGCAGACTTCCCATGGTAGTCATGAATTTTGCTTAACCTCTGTGATAGTTTTTCCAATACATCTTAATTTATTATTAACCATTAATACAAATGTTCTGCATTCAGCATCTACAATGGCCTTGGTGATTATGGTCTCAGTGATCATTCCAGCCCCCAGGAGTTTGGTGTGAGGAATTCCCTTTGCACAGACTGGAAGTCAGAAGCCACTGGCTCTGCACAAATCGCACTGGAGTAACCAGGAATGACAGTGAGGTGTGTTGAGATCCCATTATCCCTTATGGAAGAGCCCATGGACATGTCACTCAGCTCCATTCCTCCCTAGTGTTGCTGAAAGCACGTGACAAAGGTGCCCAGGCTACAGCACTGATGTACTTGTGCCACACTGGGGATCTCTGCATCCATGAAGAGTCAGGGAAAGCCTCTCCAACTCACTCCTCACCCAGCTCAGAGAGGTCTCCTCTTTGGGATGAAAGGATCAGGGAGGGGATGTGGGCAGCACCATTCAGCCCACAGGGACATTCAGCCTCTTGGCCCAGGGGTTCTTTACCCCTCTTCGATTTTGCAAAAACACAATGTCTTATCCAATATAAGTGCAGAAAATAAACCAATTTTAAGGAAGGGTGGAGAAGTTTAGAGATTTATCTCAATCAGCATTCCAGCTACTCTTAGCACACCATGACGAGGTTTTTCAGACAGCTCAGTGGTGTTTTTCAGACAGCTCAGTGGTGTTTTCCAGACAGCCACCAAACTCAGAGGTGGGCACTGACCTGTGCCTGCCAGTGCACCTTCCCACCTGCTGCTCAAGCAGGAGATGAGGAAAATGATTGCTTTTTCCTCCTGACTCTTCAACCTCATATTTTTGTATCAGGAGTTCAAGGACTTTTCCCAGTGGAAACTACTGGTCCAATGACAAGTAAAATAGTCCAGCAAAGACAGTGCATACTGGTGTTCAAAAAATTCTTTCTGTGACTTGCTTAGGATTTGCTGCCCAGTTACTGGAGGAACCACAACCATATGAGTGCAGAAATGACCAAGCCACATCCAGCCTCACAGTTCAGTACATGCTGTGTGCTCCAATCCACACAATTGTGAGAAGAAATAAGGAAGTGGAACTCAGTTAAACAAAACAAATGGGGAAAGGAAATCCAAAGGCAATTCTTTCTTATCAAAAGCATGGACATTGAAGAAAAATAAAATGTCAGTTTTAACCAAACATTGGTCTTGGACATCTTTCTAGATTTGTTCAACTTCAGTATTTCTACAATCCTGTGCTGTGTTGGAGCCCTTAGTCACTGCTGCTCACTGCTAGATTGAAGAAATATTTTCTACAGAAGAATGCCCAGGATTTTTCAAACTATGGCTTTAAGACAAGTTTCATATACAGGAGACATAACAAAAAGGAAAATCAATGTTATGTAGTATTTAGATTCTGCCTATCTAAGTAGCCATGATGACTTAATCACAGCAACAATGAACTGCAGGAAAAAAGTCAAAAAATACATTGCACTTTAAAATTTTACACTGAAGCAAAATAAACCCCTCAAGTTATACAGTGCAATTACCATAACACTATTTTGACTGTGTACAGTCAGTTAAATAAGATCCATTTAGTAACTTTTAAATATCAATAAGAGGCAAACATCTTCATGTATAGGCCAGGCTTGCTCATTCCTCTGCTCTGGAGCGTATTCAGAAATGATGTCCTCAATTAGCCAGACATAGTGTCTAACGAAGGACCTACTTCTCATTAAGGATTATTTAATCACATGTGGAGATTGGAAGCCATTTTCAGGAGCTTCTTTTGAGTTCCCAAGTAATTAAGAGAATGCCTAAAATGTTTTTTAAATGTATTTTCACCCCACAACAGTCTCAAAGACTTTTCGTATCCCAATTCATTTCTCTACTACCATTAAGCACAGGAAACACACAAATGTCATCAGATCTCCACCTACAGTGTCCACTACTCTGAAGCCTGCAACAGGAAAAGGGAAAAAATAAGTCCTTACAAAATTACAGAATGAAAAAGCAAGATGACAATCCTGCTGCACAATTCCACTTTGTCCTATAATAGCTTGGCTTTGCTTTTTAAAATCTTTAAACCTCTAGCAGTATTATATTTTATTAGCATTTTGCAACTTAAGTCAACACCTTCAAAAACTACCACAGTAGCAATATTTTTAGTTTTACCTGCAACTTATTACTACTTAGTTCCCACCTATGAAAGTTGATATTACAACAGGTAAACTGATACTTTTTCAATCATCTGTCCTGAAACCCATACAGAAATGCATTACACAACAAAAAGGTCTCTCATAAAATACTCTAGACAGCACAGACAATGAAGGAGAGATGAAATTTGTATCTTAAGTACTGGAGTAAAATAAATAAAGCAGTAGCTGTCAACATATTAACAACAACTTAATCTCCTGAAAATGAGAAGCAGAAATGAAATCAGAAAAAATATTCCCGGCAGCTACAGTTACAAGTGACACACACAAATCCTGTTTATTGTTCTCTTCCCAAGTGAGCTGGTATCTTATATATCCCACTGCTTGGGAGTTGATTATGAAAGCAATGCTGGGGTCTAAGATTTTCTTACAACTACTCCTCTGTTTTAATTCCCACAAGAAATGCAGAAATAGGTCACACCCGTTCTCATACTGCTCTGCCTAGTTAATTTGGCATGCTAACTTCTATTAGCAGTGCACTAAATTTGCCTCTAATACATCACAAGCTGCTGACACTTTCATACATACAAATAATTGCTTTTAAAGAAAGAATTACTGCATCAGTACTAAGTTATGGAGCACTAAGTAATTCGTGAGAAGCTCATCTGAGAAGTCTACCACATGGCAGGGTTTCCCATTCATTTGAATAAACACAGCTGAAAGGAAAAGTCTCACACTCTAAGTGTTCCTCTTCCCTCTACTATTATTTCCATATATCATCACGAATACTGAATGAGCTTTAGCAAATACACAGGCTGACAAACTGCATTGCTTTTGGTGAGATAAATCCTTCCTTCAACAGCCTCATAACCACGTTCCTTTTCTGCCTTATCTCCTACTCTATTCTGCGCCTGTTCAGATCACTATTTTCTCTGCCAATCTTCTAAATCCTTTGCCTTTCTCAGCTCCTGTTCTTCACTTTCCCTTTACTCCCATTACCACTCCTTCTTGTCCATATTTTAGCTTTATTTCCTAGATACAACATGTAAGAGCAGGGTAACTGTTATGAACAAATGCTAGAAATCAGAGCTCTGTACCTGATGCTCCATTCCTGACATACCTGTCATACACACATCACTCCAGACCTTGGGCACGAGGCATTAAAGTAAATTCACCAATATCAGTGATTTTCCCAGTTCCTATAACTAGACAGCAATGTCATTAACAACAGCACATTTTCTGTGACATTTTTGCCTGAGTCCTTTTTTCCCTGAACTGATAACAAGAATAGAAAACAAATTACATGGTCCATACACTTAAGTGATTTGTAATGGATTCATTTCACACCAAGACGTGGTAAGTAACACCATCCAGCACGCCAAGTCAGTCTCACAGAGTTTGTGATTAAATGTGAACAATAACTGTACAAAATGCAGGTAAGAGATCCAGGAAAACTGCTGGAGCTCTCCCAGTGCCCCTCAATGCCAGTCCACATCAAGCAGCTTCTCTCAGGACCCAGAGGGACAAAAGCCCAAGGACATTTAGTTAGAAAGGCATGTGAGATGGGTAAACTGTCCTGATTCCTTCTGGGGAGTAAAGAATCCATCTTCAAAAGCATAACCCTGGACAGGTCGGAGGGACTGGGAGAGCTGTTGCAGCAGCTGTAATATATCAATGTACTCAGAACTAAAAAAAAATCCCAACAACCAAAAAAACCCCAACCAGCTGTTTCTGAAAGGAGATCTTACTCCATTTTGAAATTTGTTTCTTTGATTTCCCTTGGTAAAGGAAATGAAGTTGTCTCAAATTGGGAAAAGAGTGTACAGGGTTAAGTCCCGTGCAAATCTATTTTCTTTGCTTCTGAAATCTTGTTGAGTCTGAAGAGATAGAAGACACTTCAGGATGTCAAGGGACAGAATTCCCCAGTACAGTCTTTACAGATGACTGAAATGCCTAGTGTTGTTAGTTTTTTTTATGATGGAATAGCCTTTTAAAAGGTAAAGTTAAGACACACAACCAGGAATTGCAAAGCAATATTATTCATGCTGCAAAAAGCCCTATGGTCCAGAATTAAAAAAAAGGACAAACCAAGGAAGGTACCTACAAGTAAAACAAAAATCTGAACTAAAGAAATACAGAACTTGCACCCATAAAAGATTACTAAAAAAGCAGAGCTCACCAATTTTCAGATAAAAATTTTGCTCAACAACATGACAGAGAAGCACCTAGAAAAGGAATGACTTCAAACTGAATTAGATAGATCAGGGTAGATCTCACCAGGTACACAGCAATTAATCAGCAAGTTATAACAAGTAATGCAAAAGAACAGAAACGTTTCCAGTGGATTTGGGTTCTTATTTATTTTATTGTTGATCTTTAATCCTCCTTTTACTTCCTTTTCCACTGACAAAGCTGAGATAAGAGAACTGCAGGACCACTCAGGTTAGCAGGGAACTGCAGAGATAACCTCCTGCTCAACTCAGGTCAGCACAGCCCGGGACCAGCCTGCCCAGGGCATCACCAGGTGCTTCCCAAGGGCCTGTGGGGATGGAGATTTCCCCAGCCTGCTTTGGGCAACATTTCTGACAAAACCCTGACCCAATCTGAAGAGAAAATGGTATCAATGCTCACAGATTATGAAGAGCTTGAGCAGAAGTTGTGAGGCTTAAAAGTGTATTTTCAATCTGGTTTATATAAAACTATCTACATACAGCAAGTAAGTGTGAGAATGTACGTGGCCTCCTGTCTCCTACCTGAGACAGCTAAAGCATTCCACAGGATTTCTCAGCGGGAGTTTTTACTTCATTTAGGACAAAAAGGTGAGCAAATAGAATTTTAGCAGGAAAAAACAAATGTGCAAAATGTCTAGTTTTTCCTTGCCTAGACTTTTTCAATCTCTAGTTTTGATGACTGATAGAAATGGTACCTGCATGAAACTGATACCAATCCTTCAACTGATTCAGGATGGTTGCCTCTGCAAATTGTCTGTAATCCTTGGCCTAAATAATACCCAGCCCCAAATTAAAATCCTACCACTGAAAACAAAGGGCTTGTCTTGCTCGTGCCTCATTGGACCAGACTCGGCAGTTAGGACACGCATTCCATAGTTTTCATGTTTACAGGAACATTAACAAGGAACCAAAATAACTATCTCATGTTGGCACTTGAGAAACACATCCTACAGGTACAGGGGATATGTTGAGCCTCATGAAAGGCTGAACATATTATTAGTTTAGAACTATCCAACGCTGGCCTGTTTAGTTCCTCAACCCTAGAATTGCATAAATGTTATGGTAGCTTTTGCACTAGTATAAGACATAATGATTTTGTAAAGCTGTGTATCCCAAGGGAAGTCAAAGCACTACAAACAGAGAACATTTCTATCCAGGTTTGAGGCAGGAAATTTTTTAGGGATAGGATTGATAACCCCTCCACACACACATTAAAACAGAAATTTTCCTTCTTACAAGTCTACATAACCTTCAAATTCACATGAAAAATAAAATAAAATAAAATAAAAACAATGTACAAAGATTCAGTTTGAAAGATCACAGTCACAGCCTGTTATGTTGACTAGAAATTTTACCAGATGGTTACCTTTGATTTGTTTTTGAAAATGCATTGCTTGAAGAATCAAGCAATGTTTAATCCTGGTATTATGTTTCTTATTAAAATCCTAGCTGCTTCTACACTTGTGGATTACTATGATTTTGAGAAGTACAACCACATTGTAGAAGAAGCTTCACGAACTCCTCAGCAGACAAATCCCTATTTCTAAATATTATACTAACTCCTGCTCAGGAAATTTTATCCCACTGAACCCTCTTTTATTAGAAACTTTATGATTATAAACGTCAGCACAGTTTAAACTGTCTGAATACTTTTCTCACAGAAATATATTAGCTATATTTTACTGTAGCATTCTGCATGGGCTCAGCTTCAAATCCTACTCATAACAGTTATATTAGCAATAACACAAATGACACATAATTGGATTTTTTTTTATACTGCTAGTCTCTCCCCCCTCACTAGCAGAGCACATAGAGACCTCTCTATTATTAAAACCTTTCAGGTTCTTTTACTTTTTTTTTTTTTAATTTTTTTTATTCCTCTTATAAAATTCCAACAGGCAGGGGATATTATATAGCACATTTACTATATAGCAAATTAGGGAATCTTTACAAAACTGCTGGTAAGTCTGGAAAGAAATGGTACACATTCAGTGTGCTTGAGAATGTGTTGGAAGAGAATGACATAGTAGGTATGTAATTACATTATTTCCCTTTAAATATAGGTAGTACTAACCAAAGGTTTTTACTATAGATAATTAGTGCATGAAATTACTTTTAAGCATGATTTATGATAACAGGTTAAAATGTCAGGTTTTCTGCATAGTTTGAAACATAATATAATATTTTCTCAAAGATATTGTAATGCTTTTTTAATAAAAATGTTTACTTTGAAAAATTGTGATTATTTATCATGTACTATTTAGTCCTCTATTTGTTAATAAAGCTATATTAAAAAATGCATATCAACAGGAGAAACTCAAAATAAAATGCAATTTTTACTTTTGAATGAATTCCATGATATATCTTGTCTAAAGTATTTATATTCTGACATTTCTATTTTTGCCTATTTAACAGAAAACTGAGTCGTGAAACGTGATGTAAATAGTTCTATTTTTACCTTGCTTTACAGTCTAGTTAAAGAGCTATAAAAAGATTAGTTGTAAAAAGTTGGAATGATCTTCTAAATAGGATCATAGGAAGGGAAGCTGTCTCCTATGGCTGGTCATGGCCATCAGCACAACATCCTGATATTGGGCCAACAGAATCCTCCAAGCAGCAGACTTGTGTAAAAGAACTTTTTTTGGAAAAGTAAATACATAATCTGTCTTCCAGGCAACTTGTTTTAATGAAGAAAATTAGCAGGATCTCTCTTTGAATTCTCTGGGGATTCTAAAAGATACTGACTTGCCTGACACAGAATCATCTTAGGTGAGATTCCCTTGCTATCCTGCAAACCCAAATGTAGTATCATTCTGGCAGCTCAAGGAAATGAAAAACAAGAAATTAAACCCAAACCGATCCCTTAAAACACAAAGAGACGCAAAATGCGAACCCAAATCATGTATAGAAAAAAGAAAATTAATCACTTAAAAATCTAAGTACTAATCACAAATAACTGAGTTTGATTAATAGTTGGTGGGGGTTTGTGTTGCTTCTCGCCTCAAAAAAAAAAAGAATGAAAAAGTACAGCACGAGGTACTTATGGAACATCAACATTCTTTAAACTAAGGTCATTTGTTCCCGTTGTATAATCTGAGGAGTTTTTTTCTCTGCTCCATTAACAGTATAACCATTTGTGGAAACCAGCCACTAACTTCGTGTATTTGTCACAGCAAGAACCCGAGTCCATTATTTGTCAGGGTCTTTTTTTGAAAGCTCCCCATGATTTCTGACATTTTGGAATGAAATGAGCGAGTGGGAGGGTTAATGTGCACCTGGAGCAGCTGCACTTACTTTGCTCAGAGCTTCCCAACACCAGAGCCCAGCTCTGTGTGTGTGGCTGGGAGGGGAACGGCATCGGCCCGGCACACTTGGAAAATGAGCTCCAACACCTGAGCTGGCCAAAGGTTAGCACAATTCAAGAAAAAAAAAACAACTTTAAAGAATTTTTAAAATCTTCAAAGTGAATAAAAAAAAGCCTCAAGCGTTCAGCACAGAGAGGCATCAAATCTTCCCTTTACCTCTGGAATTTCAGGCATTCCCTTCACGTTTCTCATCCTTATGCTGCAGAAGAATGAAATACATGCAGATTCCAGGATTTTAACAGAGATGACAGGCCTAGCACAGCACCAAGGAGTTAAAGCAAACTCTCAGGGGCAGCACGAGTATCACCGAGACGTAAGCTCTACAAAAATTGAAATTAAAAGGAATAAATCTATTGATTAATGTAGTATTACAAAATGTACATGTGTAGCTTAATACAAAATCAATGGGGCATTTATTATCGTGGCAATTTCCAAAGTTCATTCCATTTGCTTCCTTTGTCATTATTTACATTTAAGGAACCCACAGTAATATTTCTAAACAAGAAAAACACCACAAAAATATCCTAAAAATACCTCTTTGAGAAGAAACTGGGGAAGCTGGATAAAAACACCTTAGTAAACAAGTAGCATATTTACAACATAATGCAACAACTTTATATCAAAGATAATGACATTGGAAAGTTGCAACTGACAGTACATGAAAGCAAAATAATTGTGAAATTTTTAACCACAGCTACTAAATTCTGATATTTTTTTATACATCAGGGTTTGTTTTGACATGTCAAATATAATAGATAATTTCTAAATTGTCATGGAAGGCAAAGAATATTTAATGTTTGTACTACAAAGACAAGAGCCACAAGAATGAATCACTTGTTCAAAACCAGAAACTGCTAAATAGAACAGCCTGTGAGATATTTGATAAGAGATGCACACATGCCTATTTACCAGAGCCAAAAGCAACACTTGTTATAGTTTTTCTGTCTTCATTTGTATGTGTAATTTATTCAAGAGACAAGTAGGTGATAAATTATCCATAACTTAATTTTAGCAGCAGAGCAGAGGAGGGTTTTGTAGATCACCTGCAGGTGATTTGCTCTGGGTAGCTCTCTGTGTATCCAACACTGTCACACGCACCGCTGGCACATTTCCTTGGTGAACAGCACCAGTGAGAGCAAGTAAAATCCACTCAGAACATGAACTCAGAAGAGTAATCTATTTGTGCCACCCTGTTCTATGCATTAATATGCAGAAAAAGGCTAAATACAGTGAGGGCTGGTGCCACAGCTGGTGCCACATCAGCCGTAGGTAACTGCCCAACTTCTCTTTTCATTACATGCCACTTCAGAGAACTGTTTGGTTTTGCATCCTTGAGCAAGACTGGTCAAAGCTATGCTGGTAAACACTGTCACAATCAGAGGATGTGTGTTATAAAAAGTGAGAACCAGAGGAGAACTTTTAGTGGTTTGCTGTAATGATGCAGTCACCACTTCGTACCCAAGATCCTGACACTGCCTGGGGAATGACACCTGGTCCCTCTGCCCTCAGCAGGAGACTCTCAAGCCCAACTGCTGCCAAACATGCTTTAAGCACATCCTGATTTCCTGTGACTCTACCTACAAGCTAGAAATTACTTGCTACTATTGCATCTCTGATCATCAAGCAGATTTCCAGCTCTGTGCCTTGTGTCTGAGTAAAAATACTGTTCCTACTGAGTGCCTGCAATACCTGCCTCTTGTCATTCCTGAATAGTTCAAAAATGCCCAAACCCCATGAATCTTTACTAAAGGTTTTTATTGTAGTTGATGACTTGTATAATAAAAACAGCTTTATCACATAGAATGTCTTCCAAACAAGACAATATGTATTGTGAAATCAAAGGAAAACTAAGTTCACGCAAAGAACTAGGGCAATTCAAAGCAGCCGCTTGCTTGTCACTTAGGAATGTGATATACATTAAAGTACTCAAAAAATATATTTGTTTTTTTCCCCTGCTATTGTTCCCACACTCAGAAGCACACAGAGTCTCACTGACTAAAGAAAAAGCTCTCTGGGCTTTGATTTACAGACTTTTCCCTACCAGGGTGACTGATACTGTTTTTGTAATTGTACAGATCTATTTCAATATTGCACTTTAAATCATTAGTTTCACAAATATTTTCTCTGCCTATAGCACTGACAGGTATAATCAAATAGCTCCCGTGGATTAGCCTTACAAACCAGAACTTTCATCACAGTATGGAGTGGTACAGGAACAGAGACGGACCAACTCCACAGCTGGCACTGAGCGAAACCATCCCTTCACAAAGCCTGAAGTTTACTACTGGGTCTTGGACTTCATTCCCTGAACTTCACTTTACACAGGCAAAGGAGACAGATCAAGATTAAAAATGTAATTTAAATAATTCAAATTAATCCTCCATTTACCTTGGAATGCCCTGGTATTGCTATTCTTACCTGACTGTGGATTATGAATTATCAAGGAAACTTGCCTGGCACTTACTTGAACCCATGAGTTAGGCACATACAGAACTTCTTTTATGAATAAAGTTTATACTTGCCATAACAGCCTGCCTGGTAATTCCTACTCATGAACAGCAACATTCAGGTAGGTGGGACATCTTCTGGGAATAAAGTCTGAAGCCCTCAGTTTTATTTCTTGAGATCGCTGTATTCATTCGATGGCAATTGAATAAAAATAGTGCTCTGAAAACCTCATACAGCTGCCTGGAAACACACTGTTCCTGCAAGGCTGACAGATTTGGTTAATTGTGAGAAACTCCTTCACTCATAAAATGAAATGGCTTCATGTCATTTCAACAAGTGTGTACCTGGGAACTACAATATGAATTACTCTTAATTTATCTGCAGCACTGCCTGCATGCTTTATGAAAAGTATATGTGTATATATAAACAGGGTAGAAATTAACTTCTGCCTAAGGCTACCACCAAATGTCAATTAAGCTGCCAGACTTTCAGGGGTTGGTATTCTGTCTCTCTGCCTGGGGGAAGATTTGTATTCGATTTATTGTTGAATAAGACAACCAGTTTGGCAGGGAAAGCAGATTAACAAATTATACACTATTTTTTTAAAAGGTGAACATAACTTACTGAAAACAAATTTAAGGAAGCTTTCTTATTATTCTTATAACTATTTTTCAATGTATAAAGCTGGAGAGGGAAAAACCATTAACTGTCTGTAAGCAGGATCTAATACAAGCAATATAAGTTAAAAATGCACTCTTGCATTTGTTTTATTATTTCACTATTTTATTAACATATAAATATCATTGGGAGAAGCTGCTGCCATGCCCAGCCAGAGGATGTAAAAAAAGTTGTGCTTCTAAACAAGATAGTAATTCACTAGCTGTTAAAAATGCTTTGTTCTTTCTATTAAACAAACACATGTATTATCTCTGAGTCTTTCTCTTTGCAAAGAAACACTTCTTACCACTTCAAGCTTAGGTCTGCCTCCATATTGCTGTACCTTTAGAGATGCTCAAGTAGTTAGGTGCCAATTTATATCCCAATTCTTTCCAAACACAGCCATTCAAGCCCAAATTCATTAATTACACTAAAATTCACAGAGTGCTAATGTGGATAGGAAGAGTAACAGGTTTGAGTTCCCTCCCTGTAACACTCACTAACTATTTCAACACGTGGCCTCTGTGATCTGAAGGTCCTTCTCTGCCCCTCGACCCTCAGAACTGCCAAAGTTTCCCTGTCAAGGGGAATGTAAAATTTCCAGCCAGGTTCTCCCCACAGTGGTGCTCTTCCTGAGGTTGGGAGCTCCCACTTAAAACAGCCAGTTTTTTGGCATTGGTTCTGCTGAGGTAAGACCTGGATTGTTTACTCCTATCGTTACACACGACCCAATTCTTCCTCTGGACTGTAAACTGAGACAGTCTGAGGCAAAAGCTCCACATGCAGACAAATGTATGGAGAAGATCTACACTCAAGTAGGTGTGTCCACCATCAGCTTGTTGTTCACTAAGATGGTTGGGTATCAAAAAGGGAATGGGATCTGTGGGTTCTTTTCTTTCTTATTTTGAGTAGAATTCTGTTTTCTCTTATCTTGTGGAAGAAAATCAGTGTTCACAGAAATTATCTCAGACTACAGAGGCTTGAGGACTTCAGTCTCCTCCCCATGGAATTCAGTGTTCTGAGAGTCTGAAGAGAAAACAGAGCTATAAAAGTCACCACGTAAATGCACATTTTGTTGGTTTGGAGAGCACAAGGAGAACATCTTCCCATGACTGCTGGAGATCCATATACATACACATACACACATACACACATAAACTGTCTTACACCAGAGAAATCTAAACCCAGAGAATTGTGTGACTACACTGCTGGATTGGCAAATTAGGCAATGGGAGCAGGGGAATCCCATTGCCCAGTGCATATGAGAGCTGAGTTTGTTCTGCTCACTCCAAGTGTTCTCCTGCATTTAACTCCCATTGCTACAATAACACAAGGACTGGGAAATGCCATCACTGCAGGTGTCCTGGAGCTCAGCTGCTTGGAGCACATGCTTTCACACATTCTCTCCATACCCTGAGTACATCACACAGTCTCTCTGCCATCCCCTGCACACTCAGCTTATGCATTTCCAGGATCCACTAAAGGTCACCATCATGCTCACCATCAGCTCTCAGTGTTTGGAAACAAATATTGGCTAAAGGGTTCTTTGCTCCAACTGCATGATTTGCAAGGAGTTACCAGTTTACAAACAAAGAGCAACAGAAATAAAAAGGCCTGATAGAGTGCTATGGCAAACAAGAAAATCCTCACAGATGGAGCATCTACTCTCTCATTTTCTCTCCCGGAGCATTCTTCATCATTTAGATTCTTCCCACATTCAGTTGTACAGTAAAAACATCTTTTTTTGCTGTCTTTCTCAAGCCCTCATTTAGTAAAGCATGAAAAAGAATTGAAACAAAAGTATAAAAATTACTAAAAAAAGTATTTTGCATATTTTGTCTCTTCTAACTTTTAGTCTCTTTTTCCACAGGGCCAGATGAGCCTCAACCTCTGTAGCACTCAGGGCCTTCCTTCTGCAGGTCTGTAGCTGCCCCGTGACTTCACCCCTCAGCTGCAGGGCAGAGCTTTCCCTGCTCCCTTGATGATGTTCCTGTCCCATTACTCTCATGGCTTTGCAGCTGCAAATCCTGGTGTTGTCATTATGTTGGGCTCCTCCTGGCATGGAAATCAATACCTCTTTCCTCCCCTTTTTCCCTACCCCTTGTTTTGTAGCTTCTCCTTTCTTTAGAGGAAAACAAGACTCAGAGTAAGGAGGTGGCCAAAGTCATTTCAGTGGGCAACCCAGTAATGTGCCCACTGAAAGGTGGACAGCCCAAGGGTGTGGGACACCCTCCTGGTCACATCCCAGTCTGCAACTAATAAGGGCATCTTCAGCAGGAATGAGCCCAGGGATGCCTGAGCATGTCCTGACAAGAAATGCATTGCCCCCATGGGAGTGGGGTCACCTGCAGCCCTGCAAAAGACACTCCTCTGGGATCCCCTGCCTTTCCCCCACCCAGCCCACCACTGGGAGCTTTTCTTTTCTTCTGTTTCTCTCCCCCTTTTTTTTTTTCCTACTTACACCCTCAAAGTTGACACATGCCATTAGTTATGGGTCCCACAAGTGAATCTCACTGATGTAAGCTCATCTCATCATCCTTTCTGCAACATTCACCAGTAATATTCATAAACTATGTCGGACTATCCCTCAAAATAACACCTGACACCATTTTCTTATGCTGTGGAAGACAAAGGTAATGTCAACAGGAAACTCAATTATCACATTATCAAGTTTTCTGGATCCCTATCACTTTATGACAAAGGGGCAAATAGGGATGTCACCAAAACAATCGAGTTCCAAAGGGGGGGGGGGAATTATCAAGGTGACTGCACCTGTTATAAAGATTTGTATTTTTGAGTAAAATGCTAAATATTAATTCTCAATGAAGCTTTTTTTTTTCTTTTTTGCAATTAGGTACAAGTATACTGTTTAGCCTGGCAGCAGTGCTCAAATCTCATTTATTGAATGGACATCATTAGAGCCAGCAGAGCTCAGAAAGGTTATTAGAGCTTCATCTTAACTACGAAAATGTCAAGTCAAGTGGGAATGGTGAATGGTGATATGAAACTTATTCCAGTTATCTTATGTTAACAAGAAGAAAAAATGAAGGGTTTTCAACAAAAAAAAAACAAAGCACAGAAAACAGCAACATGAGATGCATTTGTGATTGCAGCCAACAAGATATTCATTTTTATATATTCCCAACATCATTAAAATATGTCCATCTGAACATCAGTTGATCGTTGCTTCTACCTACAATCCACCAAGTCAGCTTTAGAATGCTGCAGGCTGCCAGTTACAACATTGACAAGAAATGGTTGAATATATAGGTGAGTAAAAACCAGCAAAAAGCCTCTGTGGAAACAGTGATTTAGAATAGCTTTTCTCACACGAGTAAAACCCATGTGTCACATCACTTCTTTTTTACATAAACTTTTCCTTTTCTCAATTTATTTGATGAAGTCACAAAAGATCTGAGAAGACTTTAGAAGAAACAGTTCTAACAAATAAACGCGTGACTACGAAGATGCAATTTGTACATCAATTTTGGAACAACGTGTTGTAAACCAAATTAAAGTAATTTTTTCCTGTTTTTCAGATATAGCTTTTACACATGTAGGAAACACACAAAGTCAAGGGTCATGTTAAACACATATTGCCAAAAGCTCCAGGCAGAGACTTCTGACAGAGCCCTCCCTTCCCCAGCAGCTCACGTGCATTGCACACATGGTGTGTGTTGAGGTTAATGTGCACAAAAAAAGGGGTTTTTTTTCAAGACCTGTAAAAAGTGTAGGCTATGATCTTTTTTCTTTTTTAGTGTACATCGAAGTGTTATTTTTCTTTCACGTTCTGTTCTACAAAAGATCTTTAGCACCTATTTTGGCAGAAAGCTTAAAATACCAGGGCAATCAGAAAAGAAGTGCAACATTGACTTCAGACAAAATTGAGGCTGAGCAACAGAGAAGAAAAAGGATCTTCAGTGATCTGTGTAGGGCATCAGTTTGTTGTTTTGCTCAGACCTGTTTGCTATAAATTAACACCTAAATTTTGGACATTTTTTTTAAGACCTATTCATTTTTTCATTTACATGATAAGCCTACCTACCATCCCATCACCTGTTGTCCAGATAAACCAAAACCAGAGCAGACAGGATCTGAATTGTAAGACTTGATTCGTGGCCAAAAGTCAAGCATTATCAAAAAATAATAATTAAAACTCACACTGTAGTCCTTCTATACATTTCACGGTAAACCTGCTATGATAAAATAACATTCAAACAACCTGAAAAGTGATCATCAGAAATTAATAGGCAAGAATTGGTACACTATAACAGAAGTTTCACTTCCTTATTTCCCCTATTCCTGCTTATTTAAGACCCTGTGACATTGATTTGTTCTGTGGGAGGATCCCAGTGTCGCTCTCTTTGAAGAGACTGCAGGAAACTTGAGTCTGCAGAGCAAATTCCAACCATAAACCTGCTCACACTTATACAGGTGTTGCAGTAAAGTCAGTTGGACTCTTTCTATGATCAATTTACTAAACTTAAATTTGAAAATAAAACTTTGTGGAGGCCTGATATGGCCATCAAATCACTGTACCATAAACCTCCAATACAGAGAGACTTTAAACTCCAACCTAAATGTGACACCAGAGCCAGTAAAACAGTTCAGAACAAATGGAGTCAAGGCAGAGCACGAGAGGGAGAGGGGCAGGAAAAAAGCCAGAATGAATGAAGGAGGGAATAGAACTTGTGCTCCAGGTCTGCTGAAGTCATGGCTGCAATAGTTCATAAGGTTTGAAATTTGAAAGACTGTGTTGCCTTATTAAGAAATGTTATCTTGATCTATAATTACATCTGGACCGTATAAAATAAGCAATTAATTTTTATTGATACAGATTAATACAATTTCTGTGTTTAAGATCCAAGGAACTGATCTGTGTATTTGCAATCTTTGCTCATTTCATTTTGTGAGGCTGCCTATTACTGGCTTATTAAAGTCTCATTATATCATTAAGCCCAAATGTCAATCCTGGTCCCAGTCCAGGCTCTTGTCTCTGTATTTAGTCATTACCCACAGAAGGACTTTCCAATCAATAGCAACAAGTTTGACACTGACCGATTCAATGTTTACAGTAACACTCTGAGTCTTCATTTCTTTAGCTAAAACAATGTATTTACTCAAGATAATATACAGTATTGTGGAGCAAGAAAGATCTTTATATTATCTGTCTTTATATGAATTTATATATATGCATATATTTTACATGGGGAGAACTTTCAGCAGAGCTGCCCAGCTCATACCCACCTGCCTCATCCATGCCAAAACCAAGCCACATATCCTAGGAGACTGTCACATGTTTATTAGAAAGATTATTAATTATTAGACAGAGAATCTGCTCCAGCTCAGATCTCCAGCTTTGATGCCATCTAGAAGAAAGAAGCAATTATTTGCTTTCTAGCCCAAGTTAATATTGTCATATTTCATATTATTTTGCATATTGAGGGAAAACTCACTTCAGTAGCTATGACCACAAAGCAACTAAGATCAGCTCATTCCTTCAATAGGAAGTATTTTGTTATTGTTCTAAAGGTATCACGGCTTGAAACTCTAATTAAAATAAATTCGTAAAAAAGCGAAAAATGTCTTTTAGAATTTCAGAAATCAATGAAATAATGGCTTCATCCTGCAGTTAGGAGGACTGTCTAAGGGATCTCTAAGTAAATAATTAGATGCATCACTATAAGCCTAAGCAGCATTTAACAATTACCTCACAATACACTGAATTAGAAATTTTAAAACTATTCTCCGCATTAAAACAAGGTGACCTAATCTACCAAGAACAGCTTCCAGGATTCTGTCTAATGTGTTGACAGTATATTTCAAGTTCAGAAATTTGATTTTAAAAAGCAACAGATTTTTTCAAAGATTATTCTCACACTGGCTAAATATGATACCCATCTGTGAATTAAAATAAATACATTCAGGAAACTATCAAAATGTTCCTTAAAATCAAACATATGGTAAGTGCTCACTGTGTCAGGCTCAAGATAATTTCTCCAGTAGCTGGGCCCCTCCAAAACTGACCAATCTCATGTTTTTGGCTTTGAATTTTTTTCCCCATAATTTTCATTTGTTACAAAGGTTTAACGAGTTCATCAACAGGTACATGTGTAAGACCTGAAAGAACAATGAAATGCAGATCAGAAAAGTACAGGTTTATTTTTATTTTCAGTTTAGAAAAATAAACGCCATACTGATAAAAAGTTGCTTATCATAAGGAGAAAAATGATGTCTGGAAGGTTTTTTGGAAAAACAGCCAAACTAAAGGAACAGGCTCAGCTACTCAGCTTAGTCAGTAATATTTTGCTGTGTTACGATTGAACCAATTCCAAACCACAGTGGCACCAGCACAAAGCATCTTCCCTCTAAACAGACATGGACCCACCTGGGAAAGGACAGTCTGTTTGGGCACAGAAAGGTTTAATAATTCTGAATACTAAAAAAAATCAATTTCTGAAAATTAAAAAATAGATTTTTAAAAATGAAACTTCAGGTTTTTAAATAAAATGGGAAAAAATATTATGAATAAACCATTTGAGACAGAGAGCAGAAAAGGAAAGCAGAAAAAAAAAAGTAACTATAATGATAAAAATTAAAAAATGCAAGTTCCAAAGTTAGAAGCCCACTTGAACTTGGACCAGAAACTCCCGTCATCATTTTCCTGTCTTTGTTTATGTATCTATTTATTAACTTTACTTCCATTTCAATATGTTATTTTAAGAACTCAAACCTGTACTGTTTGGGGACACCTGTTGCTCTCTGACCTACCATTGGGAGACAGATTCTAAGGGACAATTTATTTATTCCAGTTGTCAGGCTCAGAACAAGAGATCCAAACACAGATCTTTCAGATTTCCCTATTAGTTTTCCCCAGTTTTCTAAAATATGTAACAATCTTACTAATACTTTTTGGCACATACAATGGGTGCAAGTTAGCAAAACCATAGGAAGGCTATGGAATTCTTATCCATAGGAATAGACAGGAATAGAGGTAAGTGCAGTTTCCCAGTTGCAGCTGGAGAGGGCTCTGACACAGAGCACAGGGACAGCTTGAGAGGTTTGTGCTCCTAAACCTCTCAGCCTGCCTTGGAAAGGTTTATTGCTAAGAAAAAAAAAATTAAAAAAATCAAGTTCGAGCTGATCCAGTCCATTATTTTTAGGCAGCTGCCTTTGGAGGCTAATGGATGACAACGCAATGGAAAATTCCTTTCCTTCATAGCTCTGCAGGTGCACTTGCATCATGAAGGAGCTTCTGAATAAAGCAAACTGTACATATTACTACTGTCTTCAAAACAGCTTATGAACTTTTCAGTCCATTGTGATCACAGTTCCCTGTATTAGAAGGGAGCTTATGCCCTTAAATCTTAACTCTGTGAACTCTTCCCTTTAAAGTACCCAACACGAGAACTTTTTCAGGAACAGGAAAGTCTGAGCTCTAATGAGATCCTTTCTGACAATTGCAGAATAAAACCTTCTATTATATATACTACAGAGATTGGAAACACATTTGCTATACCTCTCATTTTTCTTTACGATCCTCTCAGTCCCTTAACTAGAGTACAATGTCCCTGACTTGAATTTATATCACGCTTTTCAAGATGCAATAAGCAGCAGATTGCAGAACCTGGTCGCTTAAGGAAAGATAATTTCTTGGAGAGGCAAACTGTTGTGAACTAGACTAAACAAAGCGAGAGATTAATGCCCACAGTAATAAATACATAAATATGCACAAAGTGACACTCCTCCATACTCCCTTTGAAAATCAACCAATTGACTGACTGAGCAGCAAACAAAAAAACCCCAATTTATTCTGTAGTATCTAGTGTTAAAGCAGATTTTCTGCTGTGTGGCAAGAGACAGAAGGTTACACTTATTCCAGAAGGTAGGATGTAGGTATCTGAGTCTCTGTATACAAGAGAGGGAGGAAGGGAGGCGATGCACAACAATATGGCACAATTCCTGGTATCTTGGCTGTGTACCCTCTGCTATCCTGCACAACAAATTTAAGTGTAAGGTACAGGGGATAAAACATGGGGCCTTAACTCTGAAGCCTACCTGAGTGTGATGGGCTTCAGGACTTAAGAGTTCCCTAAAGCTCTGCTAAAGCCAGAAAGGAAGGAAGATTTCCATTTCCAAATCAATGGGATGTCGGCTGTTGCTACTTCAGAATCACGGAAGTAGCTTTATTGATTTCAATTTTAAAGTTTAGAAACTGTGGCCTTCATAAACAAATACACATGAAGTTGAAGGGAAGAATTATATCCAGATCATAAGACGAAGTAGCAGCTTGTAAGACCTGTCTTCATACATGCTATTAATTGTAGCCAGAAACAAAAGCTAAACCTTGAAAAAAAAGACAGTTCCAGCATTATGGGGTTTTGTTTGGTTTGGGGTGGTTTGTTTGTTTGTTTTTCCTCCAAGAGGACCAGCTGCTGAAAGATTTCTCTCAGCTATGTGTGTCATGAAACTACTCGCCCTCTTCCTGACAATATCACCTCTATCTCTCTTTAAATCAAACTATCTGGCCAAGCAACATGGAGCCTCAATAAAACTCAATTTCTGCTGAAAGCAGAGCACAGGTAACATCAGGTAACCACGTTAGCAAATGTCCTCCCATCTTTATTTGGATAGTGTCATTGATGTTTGAACTGAAGATGAGGTAATCTGAGCCACTGACAAAGCTGAAGAGGGCACAGAGAACTGCTGCAGGTGTAGGAGTGGAACCAGCACATCATCCCCACCTGGGCAGACACATTTGAAGGCCTTTAGTGATGGCCAGTGCCAAATGTTGTGCAGATCCAGCACAGTCCACTGAAGGACACTGGACAAATTTACACCCAAATGTCTTACAGCCCAAAGCACTCTTGTGGTTGGCAGATATCGCTGCCATTGCTGCCACCCTGCAATTCTGAAAAGGGGGAAAAGGAAGAAAAAGACTGAAAAACATCCCCAAAGTCACAACAGTCACAAAAGATGGAACAACACTCAAGTCCTCCTCTTCTTGGGTGATTATCATCTCTTGCAACAGCAGCCTGTGAGACAACACTGCCCCCTTACCCCACTGCACACATCCCTGCAGAACATTTCTGCCAGAAGAAATATTCTGGTTTGTAACATCTCAAAACAACAGAGTTTTCAGTAGCCCTATCTTAGAGTGTGTCCACAGCCCTCTATGTTCCACATGAGGATTTCCAGAATGGCAAAAGAATTCACTATTAGTTGTTTGGTTTTTTTTTTTATTTTGTGAAATTTTTTAGTATTACATGTCCTCCTAAGCTTATTGTGTGCTTTCATCACACCTGACCTATGCAGATTAAGCACCTGAATAAAAAAGCACAGTGTAACTAAAATATATATTCTCTTAAAATCCTCCTCTAGATAATCACAGTATTTTTTTTAATAAGTATTCTACCTCCCTTTATTTTTGCCTTTGTTTGTTTGTTTGTTTTTGGTAGGATATCCATTTGATGAAAACACTTCATGTGTCATACAATATCTCCTAAAACTAAATTTTAATGACTGTATTAAATAATGGCTACAGGCCAACAGGAAAAGGGCTTGCAAGGCAGTTTAATTGACAGAGCATCTGAAGTGTCCTTGAAAATTATTTCAAAGTTTATTACAGTCCTGGAGGTCAAGAATGAAAGGCTTCAAACAGCAGTTCTGCTGAGGTCCTTCTCTGACCCAGATGATGTACCTTTGATGTTCCTATTAATTCAAAAATTTAACTTAACACACAGACACCTTCAAAAACTCTCCTCTTTTGAAAATTTGCAATCATTCATATACTGTAGAGCTCCACAGTGTTTGAATCTCTGACTAGAACATAAATCTGTGATGAAGCATAATTACTTTAAACTAAATAACCTACACAATGCCACAAGCGACACTTTAAAAGTCACTAATTTATTATGCAAGCTGTAAAGAAGTGAAATAAGTTAAGAAGTGAAATATGTTGAAAACAAGCATGAAGTGACACAAGTATTTTATATATTTATGAAATACCTCACAATTTACTGACAGCATTCCTTTCTCATGAACATTGTCAGTGAAGGTAACTTTGCATGATAGTATCTGCTAAATAAATAGTTATTGCTGTATTTGGTCATAAAGTTGGCAAAAATTACATCACTTGGGAGGTAGGGAGTGTGCTTTCTACGTTGGCATTGCCTCCATTGGACATCTTGGGATATAGTTTATATATTAGAAGCAGTCTAGATTTTGTATAGAAAATAAAAAATGTCTTCATACCAAATGCCTGAGGACAGACAATAACTTAATGACTGCACCACATACACAAAATTATCAGCATGGCAGGCTGACAAAAACCAGGTTAACTGACAGATACAATAGCTTCACCTTAACCCAGATGTCAGGAAACATGCCATTATTGATATTCAAAGTTGGAACAGAACAGTTAAGTGACTCACAGAAAGCTGAATAGGCAGGCATTTAAAATATCATGCATGTAAGGATAAATTCAGAGCTCACCTTACCTTAGAAAAAATGAGGTCTTCTTTGCTTTTGTTTTTATTTCAGAGCTTATCATTTTGTTAAACTGACCATTTTTTCCTCAGAGTTTTCTGCCTTAAATCAAAAGAATTATTCAAAGTCTTATGAAAATCTGAGCTCAGAATTCAGCCTAACTGATTTCACTGTTATGTATTGCTACAATCTCTAATTCAATCCAACATGAAGCACAGTTTACAACATGCTGATGACAGTTGGTCAGAAAATGTACATGGTGAGAAGCAAATCTGCATGGTTCGCTTGCCTGATTTTTAAGAATGCAGAGCATTTAACTCATGTTCAAATTATTACAAAATCGGTTAAATGTTCAAGGGAAATGAAGGTCAACACATAAAAAACTGGAGTTTGAATAATTTCTCCTGTTCCACACACATATCAGGTATTCTTAAAAGGAGGTATGAACTGTCCAAACAAGACTTGTCCTCTTATTAGTTTCCCAACATATTTTTTATATCCACTTAAAACCCAGAAAGGTGCCCCATCACCATTACATATGAGAACCATAAGGCAATGCCATTACAGAGGATCATGTTATGGATCACAGCACCTGCTCACACACAGAATATCCATTCTTTTATTAAATTTAGTTAGTTTTTCATATTTCCAGCAGCAGCAGAGTTATAGACATTTTAGGAGAATTTACTTTGAAAGAAATCAGTCTCTTGCTAATCCCGGTGAAAGGAATGTGAATGGTGAAAGGATATGTAGCCTTAGTCTGAAAACAGCTATTGGCTGTCAGCTCCAGATACAAAAATTATGATATGAATTAGTATCTTCAAGACATGTTGGAAACCTTTCATCACTTTCCTTGGAACAGATTTATGAGTCTGCTCTCCTCAGTGGAGGTGAATAATTTACAGTACCCCACCCCTAACTTGATAATGAAAATGAGTCCCATTTGAACTTTTAGCTCTTTGACATTGGAGAATATATAATGCAGAATTAGAATGTAATATAAATGCAGCCTGGATCAACCTATTAATCATCTTATGATCTTAGTAAAAAAAAAAAAACTATTAAGAAAATGGGTCATTCAAATGAATCATTACATTTCAACAAATGTTAGCTTTTGTATTCCTCATCTAAGACAAATCCCTACTTTTACCAGAAGTGTTTGTGCAGAGTCACTTTTTTCTAAAACAGAAGAGTGCAGTTACACCAAATCAAATTTGTCCTCTCAGACTTTAATTACAAATGTAATGTTTAACCCAGAAAGAAAAGTCTTAAGCATTTCTTCTTCCAAAAAAAAAAAAAATCCTTAAAGTTCTCTTTGATTTTTCTGCCCATTTTTGTAACAGCATGTATCTTTATTACAACAGCACATAAAACTTTACAGAAGGGCAACAATGCAGTAACAGTAAGTTTTTCACAGCTAATACTCAGGCAGCCAGATTACTTGATACATAGATTAAAATCAAAAATTATGATACTTTAATCCCTTGGTAATGACACAGAATGATTTCTACTGGAAAGATCATAAAATTCATCACAATCTTCACCGCATTTTGCATCCCAGTTGAATTTGAATTCATAACAAAAGGGATAAGAAGGTCAATGTACCAAGCCAGACAAAAAAGAAGACGCCTGAACAGCCACTGAATATTCTATTTGAAGCATCCATCCTTGACAAGCTGCAATTAAGATAAGATTTACTTTTATGCATCCATTCCTTCAGTTTGATCTGTGAGGCTGCACACACTTTCCCCTATTGTCTGAAGCATCATTTCAAAATGTTCAGCACAACAATACGCAAAACCCTATCAGAAAATACAATTGTTTTGTTCTGTCACAGAGCTGGTCTGACCCAAGGACAGGGGATGCTCTGAGCAGCTGTACACTCAGTTGGAATTCAGGACTCCCAGCTTCCTTTCCCAAATCCATGACAGCCTCACACAGCCCTGGACAAACCTCTGTCGCCCTCTCCAGTCTAAAATACAAGAGTTCATCACATGGCATCAAAGTGATACTGCAGCAAGAACATTTATTCAGCAACTTTGATGTTACTCAACTACCACACAATGGGGACTACTATCACCCAACAGAAGGTGTTTTTTATTTATGCAAACCCCAGTATTCCAGTAGAGCTACTCAGTCAGCAAAGGCCTCATCTCCTTGTTTTTAACCCCCTGGAGAAACCAATGAATTTGTGTTATACCTGCCCACTGAGCTTTACTGGGTCCTTGTAAGGGAAGAAAATCCCACAGCATGAGTTCAAATATTAGGCTTAAAGAACCTAACCCAAAGCAGAAAAAGATCACACTATCCAGTACAAGTGAATCTAGACTTTAACTTTTCTCAAATACACGGATATACCAAAGAGTCACAGAATCCTGAAGATGGTTCATCTAGTCCAGCCTGCAGGTCAGAGTACACAGGGTGCTCAGGACAACACCCACTGGAGCTCTGAGTTTGATCATGGATGGACAGTGAGCTATGTCTCTGGGCAACATGTTCCAGTACATGACCACCCTCGTGGTAAAACCTTATTCTTTGCAGTGAATTGAAATTTCCCATTTTTGCAGTTTGCATCAAGTGCCTCTTGTCCTATGGCTGAACACCTCTGAGAAGAGGTTCGTCTCCTTCACTCTTCTATTAGGCAGCTGATAACAGAAACCAGGTCTCTACTAGGGGAGAGCAAACCCAATTGTCACAGTTTCTCTTCAATGCCACGTGCTCCAGACCTGCACTACGTGGAGGCACTGTGTGCACACCTGCCTTGGTTATAGAAAGCATCTCAGTTACATGGGGAGTGACCAGATCTGGGAGACTTCTCCAGTCTTTTGCCTTAAACAAGGTCTGACTGAAGTTGGAGCTTCAGCTGAATGATGTGTCACTGTCATTGAGTCACATTAATTGCTACAAGGCCTGCAAACAAAACACTACATATCTTTAAAAGGGATGGCTCCTGCTCCTACATCTCTGATATTAATTTTCTCCCTCGTGTCAGATTTGTTAGAGCCAGTGTCAGCTAAGTCATTGGATGATGTACTCTCAAATATCCAACAGGTATGACAGGAACTCAACACGGTACAAAAAGATATGATCTTTATAAACCAAGCAAAAGGCAGAAATTTGGAGAATGTGCGAGACTGGGAACAGTTTCTGTGCTACACCACCTGATAACAGGGCAGCAGATAAGGCTCTAAGCCATTATTTTTTCAACTTTTGCAGCATGGAAAAAGTATGGCTCAAGGAACCTCATGAGGCAGAAATAAACATCAAGGTAACAACTTTGTACCACTGTCCAGCATCACACACATGACTGACCATTTCTCTCTTGAAAAACATCACTGGGACTGAAATCCCCTTCCTCCTTCTCCTTGTTATCTGAATGCTGTGCCATCAGACCAGTAACAATAAACACTGATTCTCGATAAGTAAGAGGCCAGGAAGGAGAACAATGAATTCCCCAAAGGGTTCACAGAATATCAGCCTAAGAACCACATAAATGATTAAGGGGATTGAACTGAAAACCACCATCCAGAAATTGGAAATCTGTGATGCCTGGCAAGTTGTAAGAGAAAATCATGTCCTTCTGGTATGATGTGAGCAAAAATCAAATGCATGTATAAAATGAGCACCAGTATTAAAAGACAACCTTTTAGAGACCATAAAACCAAGAACCAAAGAATACAACTAGCTAATAATGTGAATGGTTTTAAATACACGTTTTATTCTTCGACATCTGTACAGCCACTACTTCCATTAAAGGAGTATTTTTTTGTTTTGGAGGCTTGGGGGAGTTTTTTGGTTGCTTTTCCCCTGCAGTTTCTACAATAGAAAACGCTTTAGTCCATTGCTGCCCAAGTTAGGTGAGAATAGGAGATAGTAATCAGATAAATATCTGGCACTCATATTTTTAACAGCCTAAAAATGCTCTGAGATGCCGGATATTTTTGCACAGACTCATTCTCTCTTGTATATTACAACAGAGAGACCATGAGAGAGAACGACCATTTAGGTCATTACAGCAACATTTTCTACTCACCTAAACTCTCTTCAGAGCCTGAGCTTCATTGATTTTCCATGGGACTTATCTTCCCCAGTCACTCCAGGGCTTTTGAAGACGTCATCATTAAGCAGTAATCTAATCTTTTTCTCATCAATTGCTACCAGCCCTGACTAGTGGAAGTCAGAACCATCCCACTTGCTAGCTTAAAACAAATACTTGAAACTAAACCACAGAGTAAAATTTTGATTTGCTATAAACAGTATTGACTGAAGACCACAAAAAAAAACAATACACTTTGGAGAGCTGATGGGTGTTGCTCAGTGAAGAGAAACAGATTAAAATAGAAAGGTGAATCCCCATTAGTCATCCAGCCTTTGAACAACACACAAAGCTCCATTTTTCCATAGTGTTTTTTTTTCTTTTAATAAACTGCTATCTTAAAGTATTAAGGTGGTTCAGGACAATTAAACTGCCATCTCAGACAGGCTAACCTGGCAAAATCTTTAGTCATTCAGCCAGATCTGATCTATTCTGGTCTATCACAGTGTGATGAACCATGTGTACTATGACAGTGAGTAAAAATCCCCTTACTACGCTGCTAAAAATACCAGCACCATGTTAGAGATAAGCATTTAAGCCACAAAAAGTAGCAAAAAAAGAGAGGAAGTTAATAAAATGTACATTGATCTATTTATGTTTTTGTGGGAAAATTTGCAGCAGCCCAAATTCTATTTAAATGCATCTCAGTCATTCTTATTATTGCATTTGAATACAACCAGCAGACAAATGTAACCAACAACTTACTCCCAATATAATCAGTAAGATACAGAAATAAGGACAAATTCCAAAATGTTTCAAGACTCAACTCTAATTTTCATCTCTGTAAATTGCAGATCAACTCCCTGCTCAGGTGGGCTGGTCAGGGTTCTCCCTCAGGTTATTTTACACTCCCTCAATGCTCCAGCCCTGCCCCAGCTGTACCTCCCCTCTCATTATCATCCCACTGCAGGAGGTGGGAGGTGTTCAGTGTGTACCAGCAATATGTTCACTAGAAATTTTGAATATTTTTTTTTTCCCCTCAAGAACCTTTTTCAGTCCTGTCCATGCACCTGCATTTTGTGAAAACATTTCATGTTTTATTTCAGCAATCTTGAGAAACAAAACCAGCGCTATGTTTTTACAAGTGGACTTGAAGTATCTGCAGTACAGAATTAATTTCAGTGATTATTCCTTGACTATCATGTTTAAGGTCATCCTACCCCCAAAAAGGCAGAAAGATATGACTACACAGCATAAATGTTGCAATTTCTCAGAGACCTCCAGTTGCAAGATAAGCTTATATCCATTTTATTTCTGCAACATATTGCTCTCTTGTAGGTCACTATAAGGGCATAAAGGAGGGAATTATCCTGCATCCTTCTCACCCACTTGGTAATAATTTCTTCCCTTTATCCCCTTTCTACATTTGTCAGCATATCTAGAGATAGACAAATGCTACTTCCTGGTGAATACTGAAGATTATTCCTACTCATTTTACAAAATCATAACAACAGTATTATGGGGAACATTACAAGGAATATTATGAGGTGGTTTAAGACCTCTGTGCTTGGCCAGGTTTCAGCTAAGAAACGAATTAAGCTGGAAGAGTGTCCATTTGACATTTATTCAGCAGCTGTCTGTCTCAGAAATTTGTGCATGTAGAATTACTCTTTCAAAGTTTCTTTTGCAGGAAAGTTGTTGGATATGTATTTCAAGCTGATGAGGCCCAAAAACCAATTGCCAGTTACTAGCTGATTTTTGGAGCTTCATTTTAACTGTGTTAGCTCCTGTTTATTAAATTTAAGATATGTATTTTTTATTTTTAAACAGCACTTTGTAGTTTTTTTCCATTGCTGGCAATTAATTTGTTCAAGAAGAAAAAAAGAATACTTTCATGTATTGCTATGTTTTTTAATTCTCTGCTGATGTGTGATTAAGTATTCTCTTTCACACAGAACAAAGAGACTTGTTTCTCTGTTATTTTCTCCTCTTGTTTTAGGAAGTACAGATGAATCCATTTTATCTTAATTTGATATTTCTAGCAAAAATTAAACTGATGTTTTACTTTACAAAGTTTTCAAAGCATCATTTTTTTCCCAAAGTTAAAGATGAACTGAGAATTATGTGTTTCATGTAGAAAATCTTTGCCTGACTGTGATAAATACTGTGAAAGGAAGGTTAATGTAGCAAGTTTAGACATAAGTTTGATATGAAGGTGTAACACACTTCATATTCCAGAAGGACCTGCCAGTCAGTTCACCTTACATATTTTCACTCTCAACCTTTTTCAGAAGTCAAAACTATTTTACAGAAAGAAAGAAACCATATAGTTAAATGACATTTTATGTTTAGCACATCAGAACAAGAAAAAAGTAGTTGGATCTAGTTTAAATTAGCAAAGATGAAACAGAGTTCTCATCTTGATCTCCCACTTCAAGATATGAAAATTAATATAAAATTGAAGTTACAGTACTTAACAATGGTAGATGTCAATTCAAGAAACAGGCTGAATAATATCAAGAAACCAATCATCATAATTTGAATTCAAGGAACTAAAAAATAATTGTGGTAACTAGAGAACAGAAGAAATCAAGACTGAAATAATTTAGATGTCAGGTTATGGTCTGGTCTTACAAAAAAAAAGAAAGAAAAGAAATGCAATATTGAGGGAAGGCATGCTGCTGCAAGGTTAATAAAATGGAAATCAGATATTGAAAAGACGATGTTATTTTTGGCAGCATTAACATTTACATTAGACTGCATCCCCAAACCCATATTTATCCAGGCATTTATGATATTTTACTGCTGCTTGGGGGGAAGGAAGGAAGGATTTTAAGGAACACTTTCTAGCACCAAGACCCATTTTATATGGAGTTAAGATGGATATTGGCCAAAAAAGGCTAGAAGAATGTCAAATAGTTATGTGAGATGGGTCATGTGTGGCAGGCAAACCTTCAGGGCTGAGGATACAAATAGAATGTATGTTGGGAATGGCAAATCCACAAGTGATTCCTATAAAATCCTGAAGAAGCAGTCCTTCACAATGGTGGCAGTTAAACAGAAACAACTCTAAGAGACTGAGAAAGTGAGTTTGATGAAATGCAATCTAATCTAACTTACTAAAGGAAATATGTATCACTGTATTTAATAAACATCAACAGAGCTTACTCTATAAAGCAAAACGTTCTAAGATGCTAATACAGGTAGACAAGTAGATAATTACCTTTTCAATATCTTTTTATTAATTTGCTTCAACTGTACAAAGAAAATAAGCTTTGCTAAAGAAAAATCTATCAACCCACACATCAAGGCAAACCTTCTGCTCCCATACCTTCAGTTACATTAAATGCTCTCATTGTAAGAAAAGTACAAAATACTTTACAATTCCTACTTTGCTTAATCATTACAACAATAATTCAGCGTAGTGGCAATTGGAAACCTGACTATATTATTTTTCCATTTTAATAAGCTTTACAACTGAAAATCTATTATGCCTAAACAGCCTGATTAAAAAAGAAAAAAAAAAGGAAAAAAAAAAAAAGTGAGGCTATTAGAAATCCTTGCTTCCATTAAAAGTGTGCTCAAGGCTTTAGAAAACATCTCATGGTGCTTAATAAAGTGATTCATTCTCTTTCCATTCCTGAGCCATTGGCTCTGTAATGGAGATGAATAGAGAACAGGTCTGTAGGGCAGAACTGCACACCCAGAATGCCATGATGGCCCTATTTGTTGGGCATCCCAGGACAGGTGGCTCTGCACAGTCTCTTCCATAAATTTGGCAATTCCAAAAAACAGTTGCTCTGAACCTCAGTGTCCCGTCACACCTGTGGGAGTGGGCGATGCATAAGCTTGGAAAACCTGGTGGTTCAGGGCAAAGAGCCTGCAAAGACGTCACAATTCCAGGCTTTTCCCTAAGCCATCCTCAGAACAACCTGCAGCAGCTGAGAGGGAGCACTGCAGTGACTTGCTCCCACTGCCTGCTGGCCTGACCCGAGGCGAACCCAAAGCCTGTGTGTGCCTGGCAGCCTGACAAGCCAGCAGCAAGGAAGCCTTGAAGCAAGAGCACAGGACAGCAAGACATCTTCAACAAGAGAAATAGAGATTAGAGTGTCCTACAGACACGAGTGCTTGCCTCCCTCCCTCCCTCAGGTTGTGGAGGTGGAGAAGAGATGACACCACTGGAGGTGTAAGTGATTTAACTGCTAAGTAATTATATGAAGAGGGGACTACGA
The DNA here is from genome assembly GCF_003984885.1 of Neopelma chrysocephalum. NCBI lineage: Eukaryota > Metazoa > Chordata > Aves > Passeriformes > Pipridae > Neopelma > Neopelma chrysocephalum. Next base: position 2,356,542 of record NW_020897720.1, read on the forward strand.
CCTTTATTTTGCTAACTGTCTATTAGAAGAACTTCTCTAATTTTGACTAGGACAAATTAGCAATTTCTAGAAATAGTTCTTGACCTTGAGCACATAAACCTTGAAGGCAACTATCACACAGCAAATAATTAACTAAGTGATATATTACCAGATCATACCACAGCATCCTTTAACAAGATGACATTCTACGTATGCAAGCAGCGAATCCCTATTTTCCGAGTCTGAGTTCTGCACAGATAAAAGTGAACATTAATAAGGGAACAGAAACCAGAGGCTCAAGTATCTGAACCATGAAGAGAATCATTTAAATTGTTTCAATCTTTTGTTTCTGGCACCACGCCGTCTCGTCACATAAAGCTGTAATTGAAACCATGCGGTGTGTGTAGTGGGTTCATTACTGCCTCTGACTGAGCCGGCTCATGTGCTAACCATGCACTGATTCTTTGCATCCTTAGTGTCAAGAACTCTTCACCTATGTATTTGTTAGCACATATGGGCTCTTATTCTTTCTAGGAAATTAAAACTATCCAATACTGAAGAGCCACAAATTGATTTCCGAGTCCAACTCCCGTGTGATACTGAATGGCATGTCTGAGCATCTGCAAAATAAATCATCTGGGGAGATATTATATTCATAGACTTAAAATATAACAATGGTTTAAATAATTGATTTGTAATACTTTGCTATATGAGAAATACTCAGTCTACTGCAAATCCTTATTTGCTGAGTAATAGCTTTCCACGGCTGAAAAGAATGCATGAATTTTAGAATTAAGTACCTTGCCTAGAAATAATTAATATATGATTTTAATATTAAGTATAATTTCAATTACTTCTGGAGAAGATACTATCTAAGTATCACCTCTAATATGCCCTGAAATGAAACCATATCTTTTACACAACATATAAAATTAAAGTCTGCTAATGACATATTTGTAGAATTTAACACAATCATATCTATTTCATTAGACCTTGTAACAGTTCTAAGCTAATGAGTAAACTTTCATTCAGTAAACACAGGTGAAAATTCTGTGACTTTTCAAAACACTCTTTGTCCTCTAAAGTAGGGTATTGCCAAGTAAACTGAAACAACATAAAAGTACAAAGATACAGATCTCTGCAGTGCAAGAGAGCTGTCAATTTTGACTGCAGAACAGCGAGGGGTTTTCAGAACAAGTACTGTACTTTCAGGCTCTAATGTTGCTTTTTTTCAGAACTATAAACAATGAAAGTATTTCACACATTTGGTGCATTCACTGTTACTCTTAAACATCCTATCATATGACAAATTCTGCTCTCTACAGTAAGAATTTGTAATGTTTTCATAAACAGTTCAAAACGAGAGGATTAATTAAAAACATACTGTCAAAGGTCTGTTCTTACTCCCTTCCTAAACTGTTTTCAGTCTTTAACATCAAATGAGCTTGGGTCATCATGCAAATAAACTGAATTTATGGTCAATGCAAGAAGAAAAATACAAAGCAAATCAAGCCTCCCTTCTTAGTTTTACAGAAGTATCAGGAGATATTCTAAGGTGGGGGGTTGGGGGAGAGAGATATATAGGGAAAGAAGCATTCATAGATTGCTGCTATTCTACCCTGAGGTCAAGATTTCACCTTTCTTCTTTTGGCTGTTTCATCAGCTTGTGAAACCATAAGCACTTACCTTCTATATTTCAAGCTCTAATAATCCACCTCTGCCCTGGGAATTCATGGGGGGAGTAAGTTAAGCACTTCATCTTAGGAAGCAATATTATTAACATGACATAGTTCAGTTAGTATTTATTTGTGGGTTTGAACCTGGGCCGTGTTGTTTGTGAAATTAAATTATTTAGCTATAAATGAAAGTTTGTGCAGTTCTTAAATAAAAATGCATTCTTCTGTCACACTATACAGGAGCTGATCGTGTTCACGCCTGTACTTGTCTGACCAAGAAGCTCCTCTGATCTAAGCGTAGCTGTTTTCCTATTTATAGGTACAAGTATTCTCGTAACAAGCAAAGACAGGAATATTTTAAAGCTAAGATGGTGGCTTTACATAAAGCACCCATTTTATTTACACTAAATAAAAGCTAAGCTATGGCACCTGATTAAGTGTAATGTTTAAAAGAGTCTGTGCAAACAGCCAGCAACTTGTAGGCTCCCTCCGCGTGATCCGTTTCCTTCCGTAGCTTAGCAACATTAAGACTATAACAAACAAAAATTAATTGTGCCAACGCTAATTTCCATGTGTGATGCTCATCCATGTGCACTGGAACCATTTACATTTTAACCTGCCACGTCCTGCACATCACACACACACAACAATAAATCACTGCAGTGCAGCCCAGGGAAGTGCAGGGCTGTTGTGCTGAATGCGAGCAGGAGCTCCACCGTATCTCACTGTCAGTGGGAGCCAGTGCTGCTGAAGCAGATGTTTCATGTTGATAAGCAGAGAGTGGAAAAGAAATTTCTAAGCCACTTTTCCTTTTTTCTTCACTTTCTCTACCATCCTTGGCAATAACTGATCTAGCACACGTGCCAGGTGTAGCCCCTGTGCTTAGAGTAGACTTCCGCATCCCTTTTGCTAAATCTAAATTATCACTGGTCATGCTAAATCACAAACCCCCTCCTTTCAAAGTTCCTTCTTGCTCCTCCAATTGGGAGATCTCTCTTGCTATCAGATAGGGGTATTTAACTTCCTTTTGGTTATCATTTCTTAGGGGTTTAAGAGGGAAAGACACAGCCTATGTCAACGCTGTTTATCAACACAGCTATAAAAACTCCTGTACAATGGGAACCTACAATCTAAGGCATGTGTTATCTCATGGCTAAGACATCAGAATTACAAAATGCAAATTTCAGTACAATCCTATAAAATTGTAATTATATCCTGCCATATCCACAATATTTGTTAAATCCACCATGGCGTGAATTGTCAAAACTGAAACCCAGCACTACAGGTCAGAAATAAAGTAACTGAAACCTCATTACAACACTGAGGAAAACTAGTAGGTAGCTTGGTACAAAGGCTCACCTACATTTATAGAATAGTTTATATTGGATGAGACCTCTGGAGGTCATCCAGTTTAACCCCAGCTCCAAGCAGATCAAATAAGACCTGGCTGCTCAGCACCTCGCCCAGTCAAGCTCCCAAAATCTCCAAGGATGGAGACTCCATATCCTCTCTGGGCACTGATTCCAGTGTTTGACTGTGTTGAACAAAATTTCTTCTATATTAATGAAAATGTTTCCACCTGTCTGTTGCACCTGGAAGAACAGGCTTGGCCTCATCTTCTCTACACCCTTCTCGTAGCTCACATCCCAAAAAAACACCTAGAGGACAAATTATTGTTTGGGTATCCCTGCAGTTTTCCTCTCCTTCCCCATAAGGAAGGGCCATATTAGCTGCACATCCCAAATGTTTGGAAGTTGACTGAGCTTTGTAGAACTTTAGGAACTGTGTATCAGCCTGAGTTTCCCTTAAAAATGAGTTTATAAATTAGTTACCAGTTTATAAATAGAGAACTGCACTGGAACACAGTCTGGAAAATGTGAACACACCACTCCATCTCAGTGCAACCTGAGTTACAACAAATCAAAAATGCACGGAAGTCTAACAAGAAGATAAATTATACCTTCCTCAGTGGTTAAAATATTTGAAGTAGAAAAAATAATAAAAAAATCTATAAAACGTACTCTGGAATTTATTGTCCTTTAAAAGCTCTGTAATATTAGTTGCAATCACATCCCTACAAATTAAATATATATTAGGCTACGGAAATCAATGTAGTTAGAGAAAGTAAATCAAAGGCAGAATGCAGCTTTCCGATTATAGTGAAAAGAGCTTGCTAAAAATGTAAGGACTCCTAAATACTGTGAGATATTTACTCACAGTAAATACTTTTTGAGATATTTCGAGATATTTCCTTATCATTAGACTGCTAGTTTTATGAAGTCAGAAAATATGTAATGTTTATTAAAATTTAGTTGCAGAGGTCTGTTAATATGTAAGATTCTACTTTAGGAAGTACATCTTATTTAATTAATTGAATTACTTGAATAAAAATGGCAGAAGTAAGAGGACATCGGGCAAATTTTCAACACTAGGTTAAACACTAGATAAAAATGATTACAAGCCATTATCTAATCACAGAATCCACACTGCCAATATTTTCAAGAGTTATGCAAGTAAAAGGAAGGTGTTGTTTTAAATTTCAGGTGATCTTCATCACTGCCACTGTAACATGGGCTAAGAAAAGGCCAAGCTTACACAGGAAAGAAAGGCTGCTCAGATAGATCCAAATTGCTTTGGAGACACTGATTTGGGGAGGTATTCCTTGTTTTAGACTATGCAAGGAAGAGGGAAGATGCTCTGGAATAGTGGTACAGGACAAGAGAGAGCACTCTGAGATCTTTCTGGAAAAAGAAGAATTCATGGAAATAGATTTATTGAGGCAAGACAAACAATAAAGTATGGGAAGGAACAGGGTAAAATGCTCTGAAGCACCTACATGACTTGGCAATCTCCATTTTGGAAACAGATCAATTTTAGTGGGAGTCTGAAGTTCCTGTCTGCATCTGATGGCAGATCTCACTTAAGTCCTGTGAAAATTTTACCTTGACGTAAACCATTAAATCTGAACCAGAAGGTGAGCTTGATTTCATATCTTCTAGTGCAGTACATTTAAATATATATACATATTTAGCATACTATATAAGTGCAACTGGGTTTCTTAATTCTTGGATTTGAAACTGTAGCATTATGAAGACACTAGTCACTGATAAAGACTTCATATTATCTGTATTTTAAGTGAGAAAATACAAAATCAAAACAAACAGACGTCTAGCAATTACAAACCCCATGAACCTGGTGCTGCCTGTCACACCTGTGCCTCCAGGTATAAATTGGTATGTTGCAGTAACTTTATAATCATGCATAAAAAAGAACTATCTTTCCATCTGGATGTAAATGAATCATTTAAATACCATTATGATTCTAAACTTGGTGATTTCTATATACAGATAGAGCTTCTAATCTCCTTTGTTTTCACCCATTCAACCTTCATGGTGTTTATGACTGGTCAAACATTTAGGTTTGTTTGAATTAACTAATGGCTCAGGGTTTTGTGAAGGTCACCATCCTGCTTTACACACATGGCTGATTAACACACACCCAGAGCTAAAAGCATCAGATATTAAATTTTGAGTTAAGCACCCGTTCTAGCAGGGACTGCAATCACCATCTGCAGCACTGCCTTCCTTCAACCTTGACACTGCCCTAAATGTCAGGTACCACCCCCCCAGCCATCAAATCTGTGCATCCCTCTAAAGGTCTCTGCTTCCACACAGCCCACCCTGAGCTCAGACACTCAGCTCAGCAAGCCCTGTCCCCACCAGCATCCTGCAGTGAGCTGGGCTCCACCTGCGGCCCTTCGGCACAGCCACGCTTGCTCCTGACTCCCTGTCCTTCCATGGAACAAGGAACACTGGGAGGAAAGGAGCCTGCCAAACACACCAATCTGACAGGTCCCATTGTTCTGTGTCCACCATGGGGCCTCTCGTCCCACCCTCAGAAAACAGAGTATAAAAGAGACTGTCAGCATCCATTCAAACCCACAAATATTTCTAAGGCTGCAGGACAGATCCAACACCTGAAATGCTCTTTACTGTCAAGGAAGTCCATTAGTATTAACTATGTAATAATCAGCTTTTGTCTTTTCCTCTGTAGCAACTCTGCTGTAGCTGTTGCTCCCCCAGCACACTGCCAAAATACACGAGAGGAGAGAATGACAAAGAAAGAGAAAGAAGAAAGAAGAGCAAAAACTTAGCCAAAACTTCCTTGGCTTCGACACTCAGAAGCGGAAGCAGCCATCTCCCATAACTACACTTGACTGCAACCCATCACAGAAGGAAAACACAACAGGCAAAGAAGCTGCAGCTGTTACTGGAAAAGATGTACAAGGAAATGCTGCCAAATTTATTTCCAAAAGTATCACAAACCTGAACATCCCAGGAACACTGAGTGTCTGCAATACGGCAGTATGTAAAGAAGATAAGAAATGCCACTCTACATGTTTATCTGCCTGCATGAAACAAAGGAAAATGTAAATATTCATTCGCTTACAGGAACTAAACAAACAAAAATCCTGCAACTTTTTATCTATGACTATGAGGCCAAAGGAATAAGGAACAACAGACCTTTCTTGGGAAGGCTGGCTCTCTTTAGGGACTCTTGTAGGGTGCTGGGAGTTATTCTAACCTTTTACTTCAGAGCTCTTGCCATTTAGGTGTAATATATGAAATGGAGAGTCACATAAACATAGGCAAATAGCAATAAAAAATGCATAAGTACAAATTGAATAAGTTAATGCTATTTGAATCGCTAATATTTTAATTTTATCTAATAAAAAATATACAGACACAAGTTTCTCACAGCATGGGGTCGCCAATGTACTGTGGGCAGAAGCAGATGCACATTTCCTGTATCTGAAGATTTTTAAAACCTTCCTGCATAATTGTACTACAAAGTGGAAGTTCAAAAACCTCTTTACGATCACAACCATGTTATCCAGATGCAAGAATATTTTGCTGAGTAGAGAGTCATCCAGAATGACAGCACCTAAAGGTGTAAAACACTGCTGTTCATCACAGCCCAGTATTAAACCTGAACCTTTAAATCATGACTATTTAGCTCTGGGCTTTGTTAGCTGCCTCATGTGGCTCCTTAGCTGGTTCAAGGAGCTGCTGGTGGTAACACTGACCCATCTGTCCATGCACAGTCAGCTTTGGAGGGAACAATCAAGGATCAAAACTTGTGACATTGTTCTCCTTTCCCTCTTCTAAAAAGAACAGTAAGGACGTTGGTGAGTTATTTTACCTGTACCACAATCCTTAGCCACCCTCTAATACTAACAGTCTACCTTGGAGTCTGAGCAGCTGAAGAACAAAAAATAAATTCACATTATGCTGAATGCTCAAGGAACAAGCAGCAACATTTATTTTGAGTCATTATTAACCTAACAGACCATCAAATGCGAATACTCCAAAGTATGATTCAATTAACGTTTTAACAATTACAGCTTTTCTTAATAAACACTTTCATGCCTTCTGCGGAAGATTTTAAAAAAAATCCCTCAGTTCCATCTTAACAAATTTACTGCTTTTTAATAAATTACAATATAGCCAAAACAATGTTTCAAATGAGGATGCAATTGCACGAAGAAAGCCTGAAGAAGCAGACACATACCCTGTACAGAGGATTGTTAACCAGCCTTACCAAACCCTGCAGAAGTCCAGTTTATCCTTGCTCACTAAGAGCAGTTCCCATCACTGGGTGGGCACTGTCACTGCTTCCCAGCTCACCCTCAGGGCTCTGGTTCCTGCAGCACCAGCTTTGCTGTCTGGCTCTGCAGAGGGGTCACCAAATCTCTCCTTTTTTCCCCTCCTGCCTTTACTGCTTTGGGAGGTACCAGGGCAAAGTTAAGTTTCAATTTGGTTAATTGATACAACTTGCCTGAAGCTTGCCCCTACCCGTGGGGGTGTACAGCACATATGTATATACCTTCTCTTTTCTCGCTTTGTTCCCAAAAAATATTAAAAAGCTGCATTTGGAAATTCACTAAATAAACTGAGAAATAAAATAAGATTTATTTTTGCCATTTGGTGAGCTAGTTGCATATAGATGAGTGATGCCAGCAACACAGGCCACACAGTGTGGGATAACAAACCCAGGCACCAGCACTCCCTGAGACATCCCATCTCTGTCACTCAGGAGGGCAACACATTTAACTGATGACAAACCAACTCCACAGCATTTCAGTTTGTGGCAGCCAATTTAAAATCCTGAAATGTACAACAGTTAAGAGCCTTGAGAAAATTAAACTTTGCTTTGGTTTCAAAAGATTGGGCTTTGATAGCAGCAAAAGGTAATATGGTAAATAAATGGAAAAATATGGAACTATTTTAAGAGCAGCAGCTTCTAGAAGAGGGAATCTTTGCAGAATTGCTCTCTCTGGTTGGAAGGCATAAGCCATGGACTAAAAAAGGAACAATATTTCACAAGCAAGAAAGGAAAGTCATTGCAAACAGACTGGCTTTTCTCGCTGCACCTACCTTATCCTAAACATAATTTCTAAAATTAATTGAACTCAATCACCCAAGTTTCCATATGAGGGGAAAAAAAAAAAAGGGAAAAAGAGGGAATGGAAAAAAACCCTAGAAAAATCTAGCACGGCTGTTGAAATGAAGCTGTAATATTTAATCAGTATTACAACAGAGTTGGGAGCCAGTCAATACACAATAAATTCATTTTGGGGGTAAACTATTTAAATTACAGGCTGTTAAAGGATTTTTCTCTAACGAATTGACGTCTCCTTTCTATAGAGAAGTTCTGCAGTGTTTTATTTAAAAATCCAATTAACCCTTTGATGAATAAAACAGTAATTTGTTATAGACTTAACTAACATTTCTAATAGATCTATTTTTAAATTCTAAAGAACTGTCCTTTTAATTTTATTTTGAGAACCACTTACTTTTTTTCCCCCAATTTTACCTAACAGGACATCAGTGGTGCTGATGAGGTGACATTAACTTCAGCTGAAGTGAATGAATATCCCTCAGACCCGGGTAAGATGAGCCTCCTCAGCCCCAGCTCCAGAGACCCTGAGTTCTCCATCCCTGCTTTGGGTATAATCCCACTGACACAGAGCCCAGCTGGAGCAGATCTGCAGGAATTCAGATTATAAAAACAATTGCTGTTCTCCAAAAGACACTGATACAACTGGTGTTAGATCTACAGCAAGAGATAAAATTTCATGCAGCCGTTGATCATTGCCATCTGCATAATTGTTGCTAAAACCTCAGGAGCTTCACTGAGTTTTGTATTCAGTAGAGACACTTTATCCTGTACCACTGCATTTTTGTTATGATAATTTAAAATTGACAACATTATTCTTCGTGACAGAGACATTTCATGATATTACAAGGATGTGAACATTTCAATAAAATATCTGCATTTTGATATGATAAACCACAAAATTTAAGAAGTTATTAAAATAATCTGAATTGGATTTTTTTTCTTAAACTACATAGTACAAAGTTCCCAGTTTATTATAAGTTGTTCTTTTAAAACGTAAGTTGGTTCCTTATTCTTCCTTTTGCCACATCCTAAAAATAACACCCACTGCATGTTGGGTTGTGAGTGTACATCACTGTAAGATTTAACAGAATCAGAGAGAGAAGAATGTTTGTCACATATGAAAAGCAGCACCAATAATTATTCAATGAATTTAGAAATCAGCTCCAGCAGGGAAGGATATGAGATTCCTGCTGATATTGGTCATCTGAGAAATAATGATTTATTGCTGTTCAGTGCATGCTTACTTATGTGGATACAATTTCCCACTAAGAAATCAAAACAAACTTAGAAGTCCAAACATTAGCATGGTTCCTTCAAGAGACTGGGAAATAAATTGAATACTAATAAGTATGTTTAGCACAGCTGATTTAGTCCATGTCCATGAAGTGTAAAACATGCAAAAACTCAGTGAAGTCAAGTTAACCTTATATATTTTTTTTGTCAATGGGTTAAGAAATAAGTACTCTTCTGCACAAAATTAGAGGGATACTCTACAACATTCATTTTTTCAGAACATTCTTAATGTTTTCTATTGTTTATTTTAATTTCCATTCACAACTTCCCTCATTTGAATGCAGCTACTTTTGATTTAGAGCAAGGCAGGCAGACTATGTGTGAAATTTTAAATTAACTCTGATGGCTTAACAGGACCAAAAAAAAAAAAAAAGAAAGCCAAACTTTCAAATCTGGCCTTTGAATTTGTGCCTTCAACTATACACATTTTTGATGGCTGGATCTGAAATGGGAATTAGCACATGCATGAAAAGCAAACAGGTACCACAGTAACACAGAACATAAGAACATGCAGCACTGCACCCCACAGCCTCAGGACTGCAGACTCAAAAGCGGAATGCTCCGAAAAAGTATTATTTGGTTTGGGTTTTGTGGAGTACTAGAAGACCTACCCAGTCATAGACTTAATTCCAGTATGTTGTGCATTATATACGGATTGAAATCAATAGTAGGGTCAGAAACCTTTGAACTCAGCACCTGTAATCCAAACACACCCACCCCACCCCAAACTCCACGGTCCTAAGAACTGAAGGAATCCTTTCAAGCTGTTCAGAGAACACTGAACCAGTTAAAACTGAATGTGCTCCTATTGTGAGCAGGAGTTGTGCAGCTCTGTGAGATAAGGGCAAAGCACTGCCACTGATTCCCTGCAGCAGTTCCCTGGGGGCTGCAGCCACCAGGGATGAGAGGAGATAGAATTCCTGCTGCCTTTTGCTATATGAGCAATGCTATCACCATACCTGGTTTTCTTCAGTTGTCCCAAAGCACAAAATCAGGAATGTCAAGGTTCCTGTTTCAACTACAAAATGTACACTTGAACCAGTAAAGTAAGTTTTCAAGAAAAAAAGGAGAACCAGTGACAAATTGTGTTGTTTTCAGTCCGTAATGCTATTCCAATCAAAAGTTGGGAGAATTAACAATTCTAGAACTGTAGAGTAATGCCAGATGCTGCAGCCAGTTGTTTTTGACTATTTAAAAAAAAAGTCAATTTGAACACATCCTGACTGTATGATGCTCTCTTACAACTCTTTTGTTTCTTACAGGGTTCCAGCTGGGAAATGACGACTGGAAGACATCTGTCCTCATATTCCAAAAATCTGTAAAGGACAAGCTTTTTATCAGACTGGTGACAGCTTTTTGTTGAAAATATAATTTCTCAGTTAATCAATTATCTATCCAATTAGATAGCTTTTTGAACAAATCCATCTTTTCAGAAAAGGGAATGACAACTCCTCAGCCTCCCACTAATATCCTACAAATATCCTAATCAGCTTCCTACAGTCATACATGCTCTGTGAAGCAAAAGCCTGATTGGGTCTCCTTGTAATTGTGAGCCCAACTGCATCTAATAGCTCCTGCTAAGTAATAAGCTTACCAGATATCACAGGCAAATTATGGCACCAAGTTGAATACATACTTTGTACTGCTCCTGAATGAATATGAAAGCCTGTTTAACTTTACTTAGCTCTTGATCCTGATTCCATTCAGCTCACAGAAGAAAAACAGCCCTTGATATTAATGCAGCAGAATCAAGGCGGCAGGCACAGAACCCACTCAAGTTCTGCAGAATACTCAGTTAAGAGTATTTAACTCTGGTTAAATTAATGCCTATGCACTCCTAAGATTGGGTTTAAATATTTGAAATTCAAGAAACCAAATACTGCATGGTGAAAGATCCCTTCCTTCTGATCCAGCTGTCATATAACTGGGCAGGTTTGAGTCCAGGCAACCGGATCGTTCTGATTCCTGAGGTGTTGAGGACCTTCCTCTGCAGTCACTGCACTGAAGGCAGGATGAAGAAAGGACATTCAGAGTGAGACAGTGACCTCTAGATGATCTCCAGCCATTCCTTCCAACCTAAAATATTCCATGGTTCCCTAATACAGACTTAAGCCCAAGACACCAACTGCCTTTTTAAAACAGACTTAAATAAAAGGATCTCGTGGGCTCCAGTATGACTCCACAAAACAGAACTGGCTGTTCAAAAGAATCTTTCAAAGCCAGAGTAGAACTGTGCCTTTTGAAATCTGATTTATTTATGCAGTCCCCCATAAAACATAATTCTCTGCAAAGTCCCAGGTGCCTAAAATGTTTACACTTCCAACTGAGATGTGAACAATCAGGAATGGACTTAATTCTGCTCACAATTGCATCCCAGGTTAACCACCTTTTCCCCTCCTCAGTTACAACTGCACATGCACTTAAGAGAAACTCATAAGTGAGAAGGCTTTTGATGATCATTTTATCTTTAAAATTCACCAGAAAAGTAGCTTTTCTTCTATGCAACTCCCTTAGAAATTTTCCAGACATTTTTATTAAATAGAAATCTTGCTAAACATCACAGCCAGATGTCAGATACTTGTACTCCATCAGTAATTTCACTTTCAATGGTCAAACAGCAAAGTCAACCAATTGCTACTTTGTTCCACTTCCTCCAAACAGATGAAAAATATTGCAGTGGCAAGCACAAAACAGAAGCATTTGAATTTTAACTGGAACTAGTAAGGTCAAAATGATCTCTGCTTACAGAGCCAAATCTAGTAACACAGGGTATGAAATGACATTGGGTGAGTATTCCAAGAATTAATGGATACCAAGAGGGACACATAAATTTATGTTGATATTTTGATGGAGAATTTGAAAGAGATTAGGTTCGTGGGAAGCTCCTGAGGGAACCATGACCAAGATAAGGAGTACGAGCTATGAGACTTCATTTCTGAGAATTACTTAGAAAATAAATAAATAAGCAGCCACAGAAGTTTTGATGACTGGTGTACTGAGACTTACACCTGGCTTGTAGTCCTTGGGGAAGAGTTAAAAAAGAGTCCAAGAAATAATGGATTTTCAAGCAAAAATGTGATCTATTGAAAACAAGTGAATAGAAAATACAAAGAAGGTGGTGGAAATAAAAGCAGGATGATACCAGTGAACCCAGAAAACCAGCAAATTGTAAATAAGACATTTAAACCATCATAAAGACAGATTCATTGAAGTCCTTGGTATCTAAATGTCATTGTTCTATTTTTAGCTGCCTGGTATTTAACACAAAATATGACCTGTAATAATTGATATTTAACTACTGTATTCAATTTGTAAACATGATATAAAGGAAAAGACCAGATGAATACTTTATAGACGTTAAGAAGATGGCGTTGCAAGGACAGTGATTAAAACTGGAAGGGTTTTCTTACATCCTCTGAGATAGCACACTGTATACATCAGTCCCTCAGTGTCTGCCTCACTAATTTGCATGAGTACTATAATTGACAGCTTGTTAACAGCTTATTAGGGACTCAGAAACCCTGTAACAAACACCACACGCAAAACTACGGAGTGGACAGAGGCTCCAGCCATAAATGCTATTTTAACAATCCCAACTGAAAACTGCAGATCAAATACTGCTGCTTGATTGTTGCATAAGAAATAATTACGACTGGGGGCTAGAAAATCAGCAAACACAGGAGTGAGAATATACAAACAGCCACACCAGGTCAGATAAAGGGGCCATCCTACTTGGTTTCTTGTCTCCAACAGCAGCGGGCTCAGTGATAGACCCTGCACACCCTCTCAGCCTCAAGCAACCTGCAGCTCTGGGACTGCCTAAGCCAGGAGTGGTGTTTCATGTTTAACAGCCACTGATAGATTTTTTTCTTCTGCTATGAATCTCTCTAAATGCATCTTGAACCTCTGCAAAGTTTGAGCACAATTAAATGGTTTAAAATACCTTGCTACTGCCAGTCTTTCTGTAGATGTTATCCTAACGCTTGTTTCTGGGGGGCAAAACAAACAAACCAATTAATATGTAAGCTGCAACTCTTATTTCTCTGAATTTCTCAATACAACGCAGTTACAACGTGGCATTACACCAGTCCACGATGGAAAATGTCTATTAGCATGAATTGCAACATATCACATGAAAGACAATAACAGCATCATAACACATAGAGAAAGCTATTTGTATTTTTTGGTGAGGGAGTACAGAGCTACTGAATGTTGTCCTTACTTATCTTAGGATGAAAGCCTTATTATAAGCTCATTTCAGTTGAACAAATCTCTCTGGGCTCCCTGCTGAGCAAGGCATTTAAACTTTAAAGCTAAAGGCATTCATTTTGCTTTGCTGACAGTGAAAACCTTACTGCACAAGCTCCACGATGCACATGGAAGCTTTTAGATCGCTCAGTGGCAGGATGCATTAGGGCATTTAGCTGCTCACTGTGTCTCTCTGCAGTGCACGGACATCAAAGGCATTCATTTCCACGGGCAGCCAGAGTGGGCTCTTCAGTGCAACCATCATCAGCCCGCTCAGGTTTAAGTGCTCTTTTAGATTCCAAATACAGAATACGGTGACAAAATACGCTGGGCAGTATTTTTTGCAGAGCATCCTGACTCGCTGTTATTTCTGAGGAGTGTTTGGTGTAGTGGTCCAGGCACTGGGGAGCTGAGGGGCCCTTCTCTGGGTCACAGTATATGATGTCCATCAGCATGTTACAGAACCACAGCTTCCTAATTTTCCCCGTCCCTGTTCCTAACAGTTTCTACTAACGAAGCTCTTTTTGTTTTCTTTTTAAACAAAATAATCTTTTGCTTATCCCAGCTGGTGATCCCTGTCTATGAAAAGTTACTGTCGAACACAAATACTCCAAAGCCTGACTACACACTACAAATGGGACCAGGCACTTGAGTGTACACACTCAGAAGCAAGATTTTAAAAGCTTATCTGTCTCTGTATTGGGTGAATCCGAGATCAGAACCGAAGTTTAATCACTTCAGTTCACCCAAGTGTAACATGACCCCAAATCAAACACCCAAATCACAAAAACTCCCTGCCATAAAAAGCAAGGAAAATAAAAAATGAAATTATTTTCATCTGAGTCTCTCTTCAATTTTACCCAGCTTAAATGTTGGCTCTAACCCTCACTGAAACCAACTTACTGAAACCAACAGCAGCCTGCATGGGCAACTTTTGATCATCTATTGGCAGAAGCTGCTCCTATGGTAACACCAAAAAAAGTCTTTTAAAATAAGGATGCTGTAAATGTGGCAAAAAGAGTACTTCAAAAGAAATATTATGTTGTCTGTTATACTTTAGGTGTAAGGGTGGGCTTTTTTTGTTGGTTGATAAGGAACATTCAGAGCTCACCGTTGCAAATAAGCATGAGAGTAACTTAGTGCTAATTGTTATGAATACATAGATCAGCAAGATTAGGAAATTACTATGTGACTGCAGTGTTTGTTACCCAGGCTGCATGCAGGTAACAATATAGAGCTCACAAAAGTGCAGGAATAAAGCATCAGACCAGGCCAAAAACTCACTGAAACATGGGCTGATCAATATCTGAAGAGTTAAATGCAATAATTATGGAAACAGTAGTTTAGCAGACATGTTTTGCTTTATGTATTAACTCCAAAAAATTAATACATATGACTCAAACACAAGATTTGATATCAATATAAAGACAGAAAATTTTAAGCAGAAGGAACAGTCCATTCTTCATTAAAAAACAAACAACAAAGAGTTAGCTTCAACAAGTTAAACATTAAGAAAAACTTTCTAATGACAAAGAAAGCAAAGGAGAGGAACAGATGAGTGGAATTGAGGAGGTCTTCATCATGTGTATAAACTGATATGCCAAGCCCATGGACTATGTAACTTTTACAGGTCAGCCTCAGACTGCAACTGGGAAAATGTTCCTCTAATTAAAATTAGAAAGCGAAATTATTTGTGGAAAATGAAGAAAATAATTTGCTTCTAAAGCTTAAAACAACACCACCAAGGAAAACCTGCTGGAGCAGACACAAAGCCAAAACCAGTTCTGCTCTCTGGGTGTCAGGTAGCAAATGCAGTAGCCTGAAGAATCATCTCCAGCACCAATGTACCAGGAAGAGATCCCAGGAGGCAACAAAACTTACACAGTGGTTACCTGTAAAATTAAGAATTCCCCTTACATCCTATCTTTTGACTACTAAAAACATATTTCATATTTTCCTTTTCTTTACAAGAGTTTTAACTGACATAACCAATATTAAGAAAAATGACTTACCACTCCACTTCATAAAGCTCAACAAGAATTTTAGTTTGATGTTCAGAAAAGGTTATATATCCAGAGTACTACTGATATACCATTCCTTAGGCTCACAAAAAGAAGGAGTTAACTGTACAATCTGCTGTCTTTTGTTTTAGTCTACTTGCTTTCATATTCAGGCTCTGCCTGTTACTACTTCGAAAATATATTTGTGGAATTGGCTTTAATCACTAAGAATATTACAGAGGGAGCCAACCCACAATATGGTAAATGTGAAAATGGCAAGATTTTAAATTTAAATTCCAAGTGTCCAGCAACCAAGCAGGGCAAGCTGAAAAGAGTGGGAATTGCTACAGCATTGGCCAAGAGTCAATTCTTATATGCTGATTACCTGATCTAACTATCAGTAATTTTGATGGTGTTTGGCAATCTTTATTTTACTTACAAATATTTGCATAAAGGCAAAATAAGGCATTTTAAATAGCCTCAAATCAGTTGTAAGAATAAAACCCAGCTGTATTTACTGTCCTCCTAAAAAGGCCCTGCTGCTGCTGTACCGAAATTTGCGGCGCTCTGTAACTACCGAAATTGTGATACAAGATGGCATTCACTTTTACCTTACCCTAAGCAATACTATTTTCTCCAACTGTAAAAGAAACACACTATTATATACTATGCACTATCACATTATAATCTATTTAAAAGAACTGCTGCAGCTACAATGAAAATCATCCTTTTCTGTAGCTTGTTCTTTGCAAATCACCCAAATGGCAGCAGTTGAGGAGAGCCTTTGGCACGGCAAACCCCCTCTTGTTCGAGACACACATATCCCTCAACTTCTGTCAAAAGCAAGAACAAATTTCCTAACCAAAACTGAAAAGTCCTTGGCTTTTCAAATGACTATAAATTGCATGGCTAAGTGCATATGGCCACAGGGCTGTCACAGTTACTTTTCCTGACAATTCATCATAGCATACTAATTCTGTAATATCATTACTGTGTCTCTTCTCACTGTACTGATCCAGCCAGTTAATTTAATCAACTAATAATAGATTCAGAAATGGATGCAAAGGGCCCTAGCACTTCAAATTATATTACTAGAGATGCACAGCAGTGAAAACAATGTATTCTGTACTTGCCATTAAATATAACCCCAGTAACTTATATTCTTCTAGTGAGTTGGAAATTTTTCTTTAAAAGGGAAAGAAAAAATATTTGTACAGGTGTAAAAAAGGTCTTTTTCAAGAAGATTAAAAAACTAGTTTATTTTACACTAAGCATAAATTAAAATTACACTGCATTAATTTAAGAAAAAAATTATAACCAACTACTTAATCAATTCTCACAATTACTGCAGGTAAGTTTCAAGGTAAAAAAAAATGCAGAAAGAAATACCCTTCTGTAGTGGAAGCTAAAGGTGTATGATTAACTGCAAAGTGAGCCATTCAAAAATGGCCAATTAATTTTATTAAATTTTAATCTTCTCTGAAAATGTCAATGATGATTAAAACATTATTCTCTCACACCTCAGTCCATTTTGCATGTCATGAAGACGAATACTTAAACTTTGCAGGATTAAAAAAAAAAAAAGGAGCCCAAAACGTAAGCATGACTGGAATGCAGACTGCATCCAATTTTTGCTTCTGAAGCATTGACAATCAGCGTAGCACCCTGAGAAATTTTCGAATATGCAGCACAGGCTTTGATCTGATTTCTGCTCACTTCAGCTGCAGGATGCACACAACCCACAGGGCACGTCCTGCCGGTGCCACACACCCAACACGGGGCCAGCCACATTCCATGGAACAACTCTAAAGCACATCCATGTGTGTGTGCACAACTGTCTCTCATGCACAGACCTGTATGTCCCAAGTAGTTCATCAAGTCCTTCATCACCAGCATGTGATGCTCTCCTGCTCTCCCAAGCTGAGGAGCAGCTCTCACACACACACCACACTCACTGCGCGGGCGGCTGTGCCCGGTCCAGGCAGGGACCACACTCACCTGGACTGGCTGAGCTGCTTCACATCCCATTTGCAATACTGGAGCATTAAAAATGACAAGGGTGCCACTCTGGATGTGGTGCATTGTGAGGAAATCACATTCAACAGACCCAATTTCAACCCCCACGTAGAATTTTCTGCTTAAGACTAAATCTGGATGAATCACCAATGTTAATCCAATTATTCTTTCATGGAGCTCAGACTAAAGTCAATGAAAGTCTTCACTTGCCGAGGCACTTTGTGTACTGCGGCCTAAAACAAGGCAAAAGTGTGTGTCCTAATGTAAACAGAGTTAATTTTGGCAAAACTCAGTGAGAAAGGGTGATAGAGATTTATAGACTTACTCTCTGGCCACGATTCAGGAAGGCAAATGTTTAACATTTTAAAAGCAATTAGAGGCCTCCAAAATGCAATTAATCTTCTGTACCTGCCAAAGCACTCTCCCCGAAACGAGGGTGCCTGAATTCAGATTCACATTCAGGCCAGGCTAAATACATATTTCTTAGAGCACATTATGCAGAGATCTCCGTGTTCTCCCTCTTTAAGGTGTCCAACGTCATTTGTTACCAAGCGCGATCCCAATTATGCCGACCCAGTCTAAAAGCAAGGCATCTGCTTGAGCACCATAATCTAACAAAACAAATAATTTTCCTTTCATCAATATACAACAGCTTTGTTCATTACTGGGAAACGTTGGGTGGTGAAGTATTGAGTGCTCTGCATTTTACGCTTAAATCAATGTACTGTCTTGCAGTTATGCCACCTAATGTGTTTTTAAGCCATGCGCTACAGAAATCAATGTGGCTCTTATTTGATATTCAGTGTTAAGTTCAGCCTCATAAATTTAGAATTGCACTCTGTTATTTTGATGGTTATGTATTAACCATGTCCTGTAAGTTTTATGATTTTATATTCAGCCGTGCAGTAAATCACGCCAGTTATACACAAATGGCATGTGGTGGCTTTGCTTTTACTGTCCCTTCTGAAAGGGAGAGTAAAGGATGATTCATGTGACCTATCGGGGAAGAAAAATACAGTATATCAGATAAAATTCAGAAGGTGTATCAGTAACAAAATTAGGCTCCATAAAATTTAACTGAGTCTTTTCTGAGACAAACTGATTTGCAGCAGATAAATGTGTTTGATATACTTCATCTTACCAATATTTTACACTGGAACAGGCACACAACAGTTGATCATTCTCTGAAAAACATCTAGCAGGTGCTATGCTATTGTCTAGAAATCAAATGCTACACTGAAAATATTTTTGGAAAAAATGGATATTTGTATACAGAACAAAACCCAAGCCCTTTCCCAGCAGCTTCTAAAATGTTTTAATAATGGAAAAAACTTTTCTTAATTTTTTTAAATTATGTAAATAAAGTTTTTCTTGTACAAGAGGCCAGAAAAACTGTGCTCTGCAAGACATGACTTTTTATTTAAAAGAAAAAAAAAAAGAAGTGGAAATTTTGTTTTTACATCTATTTGCAATTTAACTCCTTGGCATGGAACAAACCACAGGTTCCTAGACCACATGGCAATATAAAGATTGTTTGCTCATTTCATTAAATATGGTGAGACAATGAAATGCCCTTAGTGACAGAGAAGACACTGTCACACCAGAGTTACTCTGTTGTCTTCCACTTTCTCAGGTGAAATCCTGAAACTAAAATCCTCTTTCATTTTCCAAGAGCTGGTAAAGACTGGAAAGGGCACTTAAAATAATAGTGTACAGCACTGCAATCATTTCTTCTAAAATCCCTAAAGTTTAAAAACTATATGGTTAAGAATCATAGGAAAAGACTGTGTGTTTCTCCTGACAGCAATCTGAATCACATAAAATAATCTGACAGCATCTATAGTGTATTCCAGGGGAAAAAACAAGAAAGCTTTTCTTTAAAACTAGTGATGTATTTGCTGGGCATTTGCATGGATTTCTATACAATCAGACCCCAACAGTTCATTGCTATAGCAGAGTAAAAACGTTAATTTATGTCATCCCACTGGGCTGGAGTCCCCTGACTCGGGGGGAGGAGGTGCTCACATCTACCCCCAGTTTCCCTTTTCTAAGACTCTGAGAGCTAAGTCCTGCACTTTCTGAATTACAAGTTAGATCTACATCACACTGTAAGCTGGAACTTTACAGTTCAGAATTAGCCCCGCCACAACAGTAATAAAACCAAAATGTAACTCAACCATGAAATGTATTAAATGAGGCACTGCCAAACAAGTGCATTTGGCCTTGCACAACTTCCAACAGGCCAGTGAGCTCGGCTTGTCATGCCCCACGTTCTACACAGGCTTGGTTTCAGTTTTGAACTTATTTTCACAAGTTGCTTTTGATAACAAATACACAAATTAGACTGCACAGGTCTAATTTGGGTGAGTTAAGAATCACAAATAAAGCCACTTGTATGCTGGAGAAAGACAATGAGAATTTATTCTGTTTCTGCACTGGGATAACTGATACATACAAGTCCTGATGCAATGAGTTCTTTCCATACAACTTTTATCAACTAGAACTGCAGACATCCAATGGAAGGAGATTTATTATTAAGGCTATTAGGAATTTATTTTGAAGCTAACATGCAGTTAATGCTATGTGTTATTAAAATACGTGATGGCATTTGATTTTTTGTGTTTCTGCCAGCCAACTGTCCTCATCTGGTGCTGGGAATTAAAACCAAAATCTCCTGGGACAGGATCTCTCTCCTCTAAAAGATGCATGAGTGCAGAGAGCTCTGAGGTACTGGAGGGCCAAAGATCCTTCCTTTCCTTTTGGAACAGTCATCAAAGACCAGCAAGTGCACAGCACACACAGAGAAACAAACCCAACAAGCTTTAAGAAATAAGAATGACTGATAAGAAAAATAATCATACTCAAATTAGCTCTCGTACACTGGTACTCCCATTCTTTGACAGTATGTTTTTCTACAACACAACAAATGCTGGGAAGCAAAATTAGATGCTCTTATCTTCCAATATTTATTCTGATCTTGAGTCCCGATTTTCTGTGCACAAACCACATATAGATTTGGATTCTGACAGTGGGAAGTGAGAAATATTTATAAAGAGAAGGAAAAAGGAGAGAGCACTACAAAGGATGTTACGTAATAGTTACCTCTCCCTAAATGGGAAATGTTTTTATTCATCATATCGGTTAAATTGAAGGAGTTCACTGTCACAGGAATTTATGGAAAGGATTCCCAAGAACTGAAGCAACTTTTAGGTTGATTAAAGCCCACAGAACAGCATCATGAGGACTGCGATAATCCTCCTTTGAAGAGAAAAACTAAATTTTAAGTTAACAGCTCAGTTTAATATCCAGCTAAAAGTCAATTCATAGAGACAGAAAAAAGATGGGGGGGAAGGGAAGGAGAAGAGAGAGACCATAACACAGCAACATAACTTTAATAAAAACAGTAACCAACAGAGTCCATTTCTCCTGGACTCCTTCAGCAAACAAGTTTCTGGGCAGGTTTCTCTGACACAACAATAGCCTGTAGTTTAACAACCCAAGGGGAGATATAAAGGCAGCAGATACATCAAGGATTAAAAGAAAATCTGTGTAGCATTTAGAATGCCCTGATGCCAACAGGGGGGGAAAAAAAGCCTTAAAAGAAACAAAGCAGCAAAAAAACCCTTTCCAAAGCACAGACTTTTCTGAACGACCTAACCCTAGGCAAACTAAGAAACCAAACTCTAGGAAAGGGTAGGACTAGAACAGATCAACAGAATAACTTTCATGGAGAAAGGGAATATAGGCCAGACTTCATAGAAGAATCAAGAGAGATGACTCCTCCACACTCCTGGTCACCCCTGCCCAGTGGCCAACAGCAAGGGGCAGCTTTTCAGGAGTCATCAGGTAACACAGACTGGGGAGAGATGGGGAAAATGCAATCGAGGAACAACTCTGCTAGAAAGGGAGAGCAGGAAAATGCTCAGAATACCTAATTTCACATATTCTCTTATAATTTTCTCTGAAGAAGAAGAGAAAAAACTCCTCTGCTACCACCAAACTCTTCCCACCCCACCTGTGCCTCAGTGTCAGCACCCCAGTGCTCAGCAGCCCTGGCTCAGGCTGATACCCTTCACCTACCCCAGAATACCACTTCAACACTTGGGCATTTGTCTACCATGTTCATTTATGTATCCAAGGTCATTAAAAACTTGCTTCTACTACACGTAGCAATGCATTATATCCATCTTTTTAATCTCTGCATCTCGCTGGGAGAGCACTGTGCTTTAAAATCTGCAATGCATTTTTTTCCTCCTGCCTACCATGGGAAAAGATTTCCAGCAGCCATTAGCTACAGCCATTTTCACATCTCATTTTAACAAGCTATAAAAGCAGAACAACATGCCAATTACATGAAATAAATAAAATGAGTGGGTACAAGATGCCTAAGAAAACCTCTTGCACTGCATATATTTGTTACAGAGTGTATTAGGGTTTCACTAATGCATTTATAATCCTGCAGAACAGTCTGGCACATCTGCATCTTCAGTACAACAGAATGGCAGAGATGATAGAATCCTCAGAGAATTTCTATTTGAAATAATTTTAGATCTGTTTTATGTATACCAAGGAAGCTGCCAGTCAATCTGATCTTCAAACACGCTGAACTCCACAGAGGGAACTCTAGTAAACTGCAGACTGTTCACCTAAATGCATTTATTTCAGCAACATGAAAACCAGTAGCTGTATTTGGCTAATAATATGTTGCACATTTGGAACTTCGTTAAATACCTTAATTGTGTAGCAGAGAATAAGGCAGTTAATTTACACAAAAGGACACAGAGGTGAATTCTATGTCTACATCTCTGAACAAAATAAGTAAATTCACTGAACATATGGCTTATTAAATTTAATAGTTCCTTTCCAAGATGATTCTGATTGCCATGTTTTGAAAGATAGGATTTTAAAAAAATTTCTTTTGGATATTTGCCATTAAGCAGATATGCCATCTGTCTCCCCAACCGAAAAGCAACTCAAGACTTTGATTACTATTTTCCTAACCAAGATTTAGGGTACGGTATTTCTAGTACACTGATTAAGTAGATCTGACATCACATCTTGGACCTGTTTATTATTATTCTTTTTCAAAGAACTACCCCCATACGTGCACAAATGTACTACATGATGTGTGATGAGAGAAGCATAAGGAAGCACCATCACCTTTTGCATCACTTTCAAGCACTGTTAGTGACACCGCTTTATTCAAATAGGCATCTTGTATTTTCACTCAAGTTTTAAGGAGACAGATGTCTAAAACATAACAGAACACTCCAAACTGGACTAAAGAATTTCTGTTATAAAATGCTCACATTAGGGGGGGAGGAAGAAAAGAAAAAAAGAAAAGAAAAAAGGAAGCCACTCACAAATTTTATTATAAAAAAATCTATGACAAGTAAGATGCTGGACTGAGCGGATCACACAAATTCTGTATATCAAGGGGAAAAGTGTAAGTGTGACAGTATGCCAAATTATTGTAATTTGCATATTTTATACTTCAAATCCTCAGAAGTCCGAGTCATTTTTCCTGTTTAGTTGTTTTCTAAGGGAAATCTTTCTCGCTGGTAACCTTCAAGCTCACACAAGCAGTAACTCACTTGTGTCTGAACCAAAATGATTCTTTCATTCCCACTAATAAATGTATAGTTTGTGCATCTACTTCTTAAGTCACCGGGTATCTCTTTCAAACGCAGGGTGAGGCGGGAGAGCAGCCCAGCAGCAGCGATCAATGGACTAATGGCCCCTAATCAGTCCCAGGGACCAAGGATAACACAGCCACGGCTGCCACAGGAACACTGTAGGCTCGGTCCTGGCTCCGAGGGTGATCATCACTGCTCATTTAAATCACGTGAAGCTGCAACAACAGAGCTGAACAAAACAACCCCTGTGTGTAGTGAGAGGCACGGTGAAAATCCACAAGTGGTAGGAACCCATAAATAAATAAAAATCAGGTTTCATCCCACAAGTCCTATATATATTATGGAACTGATTTATTGCTACAACATTTCTCTGCTGTATCAAGCACAGTATTAATCACTTTTGAATGGCAGCTTGACTCCTCAAACAGGGAAAACTCCGCATGGGGCTGCCCCTTGTGCCCCTGGTGTGCCCACCATCATGTGGCATGACAGCAGCTGTGACAGCTCCCTTTTCTGGACACCATGAAGCTTGTAATGATGTAAAATAAATCAGTTTAAAGGTTGCATTTAAGCTAATTTATTTTTTTTTTTCAGTTTTCTTTTGTCCTGGGACAGCACAGCCAAAGCAGAGGTTGCTGTGTCCCTAAGGCAGGCTCTGCCTGCCTTCCACCCAGCCAGGAGCTCTGGATAACACCTGAACAACTCACCAACAGCACTCCAACACTTTCTAACATTTTAACTTTGCACAACCAGCAATATCACAGAAGCATTTTGTAACATATCTCAATTAAATACATAAATAATAATATAACCCCACAGGGGCAAAAGGAGAGTTGTGATACAGCTGGACAAATGGGAGGCAGAAAAACGTGAGAAGCAAAATCAGACAGGTCAGAACAAGAGTTGTAGAACAGGCAGCAAAGATGTCCAGAGGAACATGGTCAAAAAGAAGATATGCTGGGAGCAAACAAGATCTTTTTGGGGGAGGAGAAGAAGCAGAAAAACAGTGAGGAACAGTGAGGACAAACAGGGAAGGTACAGTTCCTCACTTTGGTTCCAAGGTAAGTCAAGTATTTTGAGACCATCAGAACAAATTACATTGGGTTTGCAACCATTTCCCAGGCTGGGCAATGCTTCTTTGTGCACAAATAAACAGAGCATGCACTACACTTTGGTACACTCAGCACTTCTAGTGCTATGCAGGTTTATTCTGGGTTCCATACCTACAGTCATCACATTTTTGTAGCTTTGCCATAAATTCACAATTTCTGTGCATGCAAATCAGAAATTTCCTTCATTATTATGGATAAATCATAATAATGAAGTTACTTTCTTAGTATTTATCAAAATCCGTCTTGAAATACCATTAGCATTATTAAATTAAAGCTAAAATGGATTTGCAGAATCAAGCTTTTAGTTTCTAAATTTTGCAGAATTCCTTTGAATGTTAATATCTACTAAACTTGATCACAACCTGTTGTGCTAACACAAACATTGTAACAGCTCACAGAGTTGTGGAATTCAACCTGCCTTCCACGAGTAAGTAAAATAGACCTTGAAAAATTAGATAAACTGCAATGAGGAGTATAAATTTAATTACAGTGTGTCTTTGTTTTGGGGGGACAGGCTTACCCGTGAACCTCATATTGGAAGTTCCAATACACACTCTCTTTTCCCACTGCTACCTTTTCCTGCAGCTCATTTGTTAGAACAGGTTTCACTGTGTTTCTATTCTAATGCAAAAATTATTAACTAACCAAATGATAGATGCATAGACAATTGCATTTTAAGCATGAATGAGTCATATATGCGCTCACATATGGAATCTGAAACAGAAATTATCATAGTGTGAGGTGTTTTGGTCCAGCATCTGCTTTTGGAGACATATGTCTCATTGCTCTGAAAGTCTGTAGGGCTTTTATTAAGTAACAGATTTTTTTTCATAGTTACAGAATTCCTGTCAGAAACATAAAACTTCAGTCCATACTTATGTATGTCAGCTGATTACTTTGAGCTTTAAGAGTCACTCTGGTTCTTTATTCTTTAGAGGAATCCCAAGAAGTTGTAACTGTATTGCCACACTGCACAGGGGGACCTGAGAGACACCAAAGGCTGATGCTGGGCTTCTGAACAGCCACTGTGTTACTCCTGATTATTTTATGTCAGGGCATCCTAATATCTCTATAAATACAGTCTTGGTCACCTGACACAGTTCAGATCTCTACCAAGTGCACGTGCTCCAGTCCTGTCTGTTGGTGTAGAACCAATCCCTGACAGTGTGTCTTCAGGTCTGTTCCTACATTAATTTCAAAGTCACTGTCTTCTTTCTCTTCTCTCTCCTTGTGCAAGTTTGTACATCTTTATAATACCTTCTGATTAATTTATCACATAGTAAAGATTTTAAAAAATCATTATCCTTTTGATCTAAAAATCCTTATATTTCATCTTTAATACGTTCTTTTGAGAGAATGTTTCTGGAGAAGTTGCCACATATGTTCTACTCCTCTGAGACGGAACAGCAAAGCTCAAGAAATACTTCAAATCACATTTTAAAAGGTTTGGAAAGTTTTTGTTTGTTAAAAAACCCATTTCTTTCAAGCTAAGAAAAAATGAGAGTATATTGCAGTACATATGGCACAAGAAGACTAACAAAAAGCAAATACATGAAACCAATATTTGAAACTGTGTCAAAATTTATCACCACAGAAGTGATCTGAAGCATTTTTAACATGCCATTACTTCATGAACTAGACTCAAATAAGGAGGGAAAAAAGTCAAGGAAAGAAAAATAGTGATTTCTCCAGATCGTTTTTCCAAGATGATCATTATTTCTGTAAGATGATCTGTTCCTCCATTTGTTTTAAGCCATGCAAAGAATTCATCATACGTGGGAAAAGCGAATATCCCTCACTTTGCACATTAATACTGTAATACTCTGCTTTATAAAGAGTGCTTTTAAGCCATCACGTGTCAAACAAAGCTAGGAGATTATCTGGAACCACATTAAAGCTCAAGGCACTATGTTATATTAGACAAAAAAATGTAGGAAGGTGGAATAAATGGTCTTTCAGACAAAGAGCAGCAAATGGCATAATATTTTCACCAAGACTGAAAATGATGAGGGGGAAAAGATGGTGAAAAAAAAAATCAGTAAAAAAAGAAGAAAGCAAAAAAAAAACCAACAAACCCCTTTAGAATAAAATATCAGAGGACTGACCAAAACCAGAAGAAGCATACAGCTGCCTGCTCTACCTCCTTTACATTTCACCATGTAGAATTATTTATCTTAGTGGTACTACTGTGAAGTCCTCAGAATTCTGTCCAAATCCTCCCCCTCACCTCCAGCCTTCAAGCTGAACTGCTGCAGTGCTGACTGCCCACAGAGTGTTTTCTCAGGATCTTTAGAAAAACAGCTGGACTGACAATAACACTGAAAACACTGATTATTAATGTCTGCCCACTGTGGTTATAGGTCACTCTCCTAACATTTATCATTGGTCTCCTATTTATCCTTTTTTTTAAATTAAAAAATTTAGTAATTCATAATGTTAATCACATCAGACTGCCTTCATCTGTCCTGCTATCTAGGGAGGTAAAGTGTAATTAATGAATTCGAAAAAATCCAAAAACATAGGAGAACTTCATCTTTAAATTAATAGAAACATTCATTTGAAAAGATTAGATGGCATTCTGTCACCTCTGAGAGCTGATACTGTGCTCCATTATGAACTGACTGTCCTTACTTCTTTGTAAGGACATTTAGTCCACAAATAGAGAGTCTACAGGGGACAGGACAGTGAGTCCTGATTGCAACAGAGGACAGGCTGGGAGCGTGATCCAATCCTGAAATTTAGGACTAAACTGAATATGGGTACCCATCTTCAGATACTCTTGGGGAAGTCAAATTATAGGTTAAAAAATAAAGTATCTGAAAGAATTAAATCTGGCTAAGTATCACAACAGAAGTGGTCTTGAAGTATGCAGTAATTATCCAGAAAATTAGAACTGGCAAATGAATCTGGATGATTGAGACTCAAGGAGTCTTTGAGCAGCTGCCCAGGGATATATTGACAGGACTGGGCACATAAGGTTGATTATTTCACTATTTAATGCTTAAAATGTAGAGAAGGCTGCAAAAGAAGAGAACTAACTGATTTACAGATATTATTAGCTTTAGAAATAACAATGAAATGCATCAAATATTTGTATCCCCTTCACAGACCTATACCAGAAGCATTCCATTCTGAGCAGACTTGTGGCACTCACCCACACATTAATTCTCCAAGGCCAACAACAGCTTGGAAGGTTTGCCACAGTAAAAGAAATGTTAAAGTGATCACCAGCCTTTATGTATAGATAAAAACAATCAAAAGTTCTTCTCTGTATTGCTATAACATGCTTTTGAAAGCCAGCACACACACATGGTTAATAAAGACATTTTTGATGGCAGTTTACTACTTCCTTGCCCTGGTGTGGTGTTTCCTTGGCTGTTCCCAAACCTGAAGCCTCCTTGGACTCCTCTTTCCTTTGTGCCTCACGTCCCACTACTTGTTGTCACCCACTTGTCTTTCCAGGGTGCAGATCCCAGTCTTAGCCTTGACCTGATCCTTCCCACCCCACACTTTGTATGCACTGCACTGTAAAACTGATCAGAAACAAGCTTTTAGCACAAGTGTTAGTGATGTCCTGTTTTACTGAGCAATAAGAAGTTTAAATAGAAAAAAACCCCAAAACTACAAAAGACAAACTCCACTCTGCTAAGCAATTATAGCCATTCCCTTGTTTTGTCTTTATTCACACTGTGTAATATAGCTTAAGGCTACAGCATTATGTGGGAGATACAAAAATAGCATACAACCCCTTAAAATAATTCTCCTCTTAAAGAAAACTGGAAAGAGGAGTAACTTCACTGTAATTCATCTCATTTCAAGTTTACTAAATATAAGTGTTCTGTGGAAAACTGATAAACGCATTTATCTGCTACCACACAAGAAAAAAATAAATAAAAAAAATTCCCCCAGGAATCACGATTACTCATTTCTTACAGCTCAGCATCTGAGGAAACAGAAGCTATATTTTCACTCTTGAACGCTAATTTGATGTTGAGAAAAGTCCCTTAACCATTTGTGTGAAAAAATCCAACTGCTACCTTTCAATATTTCTGAATGACAGTCGTGGCTCTAAGCAAACAAATGATGCTCACATATTGTGCCTTGCCTACAGGCATGTTGCTGCAATTGGATGATATTATGCCTCCTTACAAGATGGTATCTCAGTTTCAATAGGGCAAAACATGCCAAGGAAATTGTGGTTTCCATGGGCGCCTTGAACTTCCAGGCAAATACAATTTCACCAACTCAACAAAGATCTTCTCCATAGAAGCAACACATCACCGAAAAGCCTGAATGACTTGAACAGTCAGCAATTATTGAGGTATTTATAACAACTTCAAAAACCACAAAAGTCATCCTCCCCACTGGATAGTTGCTCAGCTGCAAGATCTGACCCAGAGAGATGTTATTTGAAGGCCTTCAATGATACCAGCATGGTTCTTAATAAAATAAAAATTAAAAACTACCAAAACTACTTCTTCCATTTCAGCCTACAGGAAAACAAGCTTGATGAGTTCATATTTTTATTTCATTTATCTGCATTGCATATTTAGGAGCACAGAGAAAATACCAAAGGATGGAAAGTATAACTATGAGTTTGTATTGCATCTAAATACAGTCTGCTATGCTCTGGGAATGAACTGTGATACATTCCAGGAATCAAGTACATTTGTTAGAGTCTGGCTTGTGTAAATCTCTCTCTCTCAGATCCCATTCCCTGACCACAGATGGACAACACCACAGACTCATGGAACAGATAGTACATACAAGCCTAAGGCTCTTACACATGTTAAAATTAGGGCAAATGCCTTGAGGAGCCAGCACAGAATATGCCAGCAACTTACTCTGTAGTAGCTACACCTTCTTCTGTAACTTCATTCACAGATAAAACTGCCTGTTCCTCTGCCCCTGGTGTTGTTCTGCTGCACAGCACTAAGGATCTAGAAACTTGTGGAGATTTTCACGGTAAGAAGTGAGTTTTTACACAACTCCAGTGTAAGTGGTGTTAATTAAAAGTATTCATGTAACAAATCCAAGCAGACAACAAGGAAACAGCCTCTTTTTAGGACGTGGTTGTTCCAACTACTGTTTTCATCTACATTACTCTGCTGCCAGTTGTGAAAATTATTCTCCATAAGGCCACTTTTCTTGACGTTGCTTCACACAATTAAAGGAAGGGTACTGTATAGAAGCAGCACCTCTTCCAAAAGTCAGTGGCAATGTGGAAGATCACAGCAATGGCACCCTCTGGTGACAAACAGTAACACATAATGAGGTCAATTATTCAGCCTGGAAAAACATTTAAAGCTACTTCTTCCTGTAAATCTGTTACATGGAAAGGATTCCTACTGCAAGCTGCAAAAGGTAGGGGGTCAGCTTTAAGAACAAGGATAACCAGCCTTCAATAGCAAGTAGAGGAAAGGTTAAGGAAAAGACAAGTTTTTCAAAATACTTCCATCTCCCCAGTATCACATCTTTCTTTCATAGTTTTAGTCTAACCTGATATTCTTTAACCATCAGATAGACAAACTACAAATTGAAAAAAATAGTCCTCTACTTTTATCATAGATAGCATTTCATGTTCACATATAGTTAAGATTTCAGCATGGTCTCTGTAGTGCTACCAACAGCTTTTGAGATGTTAAAGAACATTGATGAGAGGTCTGTGAGCCAAAGACTGAACAGGCAAGTGGTTTGAAAGTGGACAAACAGCTGCTCCTAAAAAAGTCTCTCATTTGATTCGAGAGGCAGAGCTTCAGCCTTCCTGAAGCATTGCCAATCATCCCAATAGCATCTTACAGGCAGAATGTCACAGAGTCAGCAATTTCTAATGCTACAGAAAGATTGAACAAATAGATAAAAGTACTTCCCTTATCAATGCCAAAGAAGGAGACTTTCATAGAATGCATAAAAGCTTAAGTTAAGTATAAAGTTGTCTGTAACCTGTGTGAAACAGAATGAAATTAAAAGCAAAGAAAACAGTTGATTTCCAGGCTGCTCCTACAGTATCTGACAGAAGCCATCCAATTCTGCCAGGAGCTTCTGCAGAAAGTCAAGTCACAAAAAGACTTTATGGGTAAAACATAAAAATCAGACTTATGATTAGATTTGCTCTTCTCTGATCTAAGGAACAGAACTTAGGAAGCATCTTTATAATGTACTACTGAAGAACTAAGTGAAAAAAAGTTGTACAATAAAAGACTAACATAATAATAATCTCTCTTGAAACTCATTAGTTATGGCATAATTTAATTTTCAACAAAGTCTGTTTATTCTAATACATACACATAAAATCTTTGGCACTAGAAGAGCTAAGAGATCATTTCCTATCCATTTTCTAACTGAAGATGAATTCTTTCCTACCTGAGTAGAATGTTACACTTCAACATCATGTTAACAATCAATTCAAATACACTGTCTTTGAGAAGCTGACAGGTTCCTTGAAAAGAACAGTGTGCAGAGTATAAACAAAAAGCATATCCCATGAAATATTTAGAAACAGTAATGATACTTAAACAGCCTTACACGTGTGACAATAGGTATTCACTGCACTACCAGAGCCGATCAGACTCAGGCACAGCTTCATAAATGAAGGACTGACTAGAAAAAACAGTATGTACCTTCACCCAATTATGCACTAATCATTGAAGTATGCAAATCTCTGTAATTGGGAAGATTATTAATAGTGGGATATGATACATGAGGAAAGGTGCCAGAAGGCTGAAAAGGTACCTTGACAAATTTCAAGAAAGCTTTCGGTCACAGCATTTTGCAAGGCAAGAAAACAAATTCACTGTATGGATTCCTGTGGTCTGTGCTTCAGTTTACAAGGGAAATGTGAAATACACAGGTTTTTGTTTCATCATAACAAGTTTTGTTAAACACCACGTACATGCAAACCTTCCTGGGAAGGTTTTATTGCTCATCAGCCACTCACTGCACATTTAGTACCAAGCTGGATTGACTTTATCTGATACACATCTCTGTTATAGAAAAGAATAAAAAGGCATTATTCTAACTCAGTTATGCTTTGAACAAAGGCACTGCCATTTCCTTACCTGGGTGACCTATATCATCTAAGTTTGCTTTTCTAATACTAATAATTGACAAACTGAATAATGTGCTGTAATAGAGTTCTTGTTCAACATAGTTTCATCATTTCGCTCAACTAGATGGAAAGGCTCATCATTAAAACACTAATTGAAAAATCTTGTGGTTATTTTGAGAGTTTTTTTTTTAAAAAGCTCTCTATGTTGTGACCTTCACGCAATGATGTAGATACAGCTGCAGGCAAAAGCTCTTTCCCTATGAATTCAGGAAAAAGGAAGATCCCAGCTAGCCTCAGCAGTTTATGAACCCAGCTGCTTCACTATTCTCCTGATAGCCTTAATTCACCAGCCCATTTTTCTGTTTTCCTCAGTTTCCTGGCTAAATACTGGACTTAATTTCCTAGGTCTCAATTCCTGGTTGCCTTGTTTCGTGCAATTATATGGAGGGCAATCGCATAATCCAAAAAAATAAACCATGAAGAGAGAGACTGGAAAACAGGATACAGCTTCAGCCAGGCCCTCGGAGGGGATATGGACAAAAAGCCCAATTATGCTCTGCCAGACCATGACACTGGTCTGAAATCACTGACACCTCAGGGGCAACGAAAAACTGTACAGACCCTGAAACCCTGCCTGAAATGAATGGGCAAAACACTATGGACACTCAAGATGTAAGACCTCTCCTCACCACTCATAAGAGGCTGTTTTGTTTTGCAGTGTTTTCGTTTTGGATTTGTTTGGTTATTTGTTTTTGTTTTTTTTTAACATTTCACCCATTTCTTCTCTATTCAGGAGGGCTAGAGATACATGTGTCTCTGGGAGGATGAAACCCAGGACCTGATGTACATCTCTCAGGTCAACACCGAACTGAGGGGAAGATCCAAAGTGCTGAATGCCACCTACAAGCAACTGAAGGTCAAGATGTAGTTGGGGTTTTTTTTTAACCTTTTAGGCCACCTAAGCAGACCTGTCACCCTTGTCACTTTTCCAGCCTTAGTCTCCAGAATATCACCAGACACCCTGTTCCACCCTGTATCTATTGAGCTCTTTCAACATACCAGTGTGTGCAGCACTACTTCACCACATCATCCTGCTGACCTACACTTCAGTGTTGCTGGGTTTTACTAAAATTGAAACAAACTTTTAAGCTCTTAAATACTGTCATTCCATATTCCTGTCTTCCACAAGGCTTTAAAGTTTACCAGTACTACATATCTATTTTTTGTCCTTAACCCCATCATCTACATCCCTCTACACTGAATGCATAAGCCATTTACCTGGACAAAATTGAGTTGATGTGTAGTTAAGTCTTTAAAAGTCATCCCTGCTAGTCAATTCCCTCATTAGGAAACCACTTCCTATCAGAAGTGCCCTCAGGTTTTGAGAGCACATCAAAATTGGATCCACTTAAGCAACCGAGCTTTGATACTGTGCTTAATGACTTTCTAAATTTGTCATTTACAAAGTACTTTACAAGCCTTCCTAAAGCAGAGATGAAGCTGCCCATGCAGGAGCAAACCTCCCCAGCTCTCCTCCTTCAGGAGTCTCGGCGGCGTGTGACGTGCGTGGTGCCATTTTCCGACTATATGACATTTCATTTCAATCTCACCACTTCCTCAGGACCATCTGGCCACCTTCTCAGCTATGAACAGATCGTACAACTGTGGCAGCTCTTCCCCTCTTCTCTTTCAGATCTGTCCCTCCTGTCATTTCCAAGCTACCTGGGTCGCTCTGGGAAAGAAACAGGCACAATGTTCCCAGGCAGCAGCACCGGCTGAAATCAGCACTTCACTATGACACACACAGTGATTCTACAGCTTCCCTGCTGCTTCTTGTACACAAAACATTGATATTCTGTCTCAAAATTATAAAGGTAGATTGTATTCCCCCCCCCCCCCACCTTGAGGACTACACAGATCTGCTCCAACTGCATCACCATTATTTCCTATTTCCTATTGCTGAAAGTGAGTATATTTCTTAGTGGGAACTTTAGGAAGCAAGTTTAATCTGCCACTTTTTTAACCCAAACAGAATTCTGGAACCAGGAACATTCAAACCTACTTTCAAACTGGTCTTGCCACTCAGAGACATTTGCATGCATATGAAAAACCCAAAATATTCTCAAGAGTAGAATCACAGTTTCACCACAATCCTTCCCACAAATTATGAAGCGTTAAATAGAAAGCTGGAAAAAAAAATTGAAGTAATAAAATATTGAAAACAACATGTCAAAATTACAACAGTAAAAATAAGAAAATAAACTCCTCGGTTGTCATCTGTTCTAATGCCTTTTTGTAAACTCCTCTGACGCAAAAATATAATTTCTTTTCTATTGTAAGTCTGTTATTCAACATCCCAAGAAAAGCCCAGATTGTACTGCTCATATAATTGAAGCAATGATAAAATGTGAGGTCAGTTTAAATTATGAAGTGGTTTTTTTGTTACAAGATCCATTTGAGAAATTAGCGTATGAAATGACCATTGAAAACTTCATAGCAAGGAAAAAACAGAGAGAATATAATTTCCCTAATTTTTCATAAGATTCAATCAGAAGACCAACATAAACAGAGCTTTTCATATTTTACCTTACAC
>NW_020897720.1:2995604-3339746 GCF_003984885.1 Neopelma chrysocephalum
ATAATTGTAGACCTAATAAGATATGGAAAAAGCAATTTGAAAGGAAAAGAGAAAGATTAAGAAAACATCCAAGAGCCCATATGTTCTAAAGCCTGACTTTCAGTGCTCTTTAAGAAGGTAAATAATGCCTAGAGGGATCTTTTTAAAGCCTCTGTTTCTGAATTGATGTGCTTGTAAAGTGCTCAAAATCCCAGGGCCTACCTGTCTTTTAAAATATGGTTCTTAGGTTCAAGATAATGCCAGATGTACCAACCTTCAAAATCTTTCTCATCTGGACGCTCTGGTGCTTATGTGATACAGCTTTTGTACATTTTTTCTTTCAAAAAAATCATTTCAAGTTTAGTTTAGAAACAGAGTTGAGAATGTAGAGACATATCTCTGACTACGGAAGGCTGGGTACACACTATGGAATTGTAAACATAACAGAGGTTCAACTTGTGAGGAAAATAACCTGGCCTTCTTCCTGGTTGAGGGAATAATAAGTTCGAGCTTCAACAAGAAGGAAAATTCAGAAAGTCGATAATCAAAAGGGATAACATTTCAAGGCTGTGATGGTCAATGACAAATTTGAGATATAGAGGACGTGATAATCTCTTTGGTCTTCAGGAGCCTCTCAGCCCTATCCTCTGTGAAAATTAAATGTTACTAAGGGAGATATCCAGCTGTCCACATTATAAAAAGCACTATGACATCCCTTATTAGTCTTTAAAGCAGGCTTGTTAAACAGTCCAGTGTCTCCAGGTTGTATCCAAGGCCCACTGAACTGAGTGAAAAACGTCACATCTTACATCTTCCTTAATAGACACCTTTTAAGTGTTTTAAATCCTAAAATTCAAAGCTTAGTTAATCAACTGCAGGAACTCAAAACTCAAACATTTTCAACAGGCTACTCATATCTACAACAAAAAACCCTACAACATGAATGTTTAAACAGCTTGTTCATCTGTTTTTTTGCCCGGCACTGTTTTGTTTGCTTCTTTACCTCCCTCTGGTTATATCTGCACACTCTCATCCCTCTTCTCCTGCCCTCCAGTTGAGTAACTCTTTAGTTCTGTGACTTCTAAAACAACAGTAGTGTGCTGTGTAAAAAGCAAAATAAAGAAGACCAGCAGATTTCCTTTCTATCTTATTTGTTATGTTGCATCGTGTCATGCCACAAAAGAATGAAAATGAGACAGACAAGAAAATGACAATCCAGGTGGCAGAATTATTTTTTTCTCTTTACTTTTGAGAAGAAAACACAGCAGAAAGTCTTATTATTATAGGAAGGTTGAGTGATTTATTAAAAAAGCTTGTTATCAACACAAGACAGCCTGTTACTGGTGTGCTACATATTCTGCACAGTTGAAGTGTGAACAAAATTGGTAAGGCCAATTATAGCAAAAGTCTGATACACACAGACAGTAGAAACATCTTTTGATCAAAGCCAAGTTGGCGGAAATTTTTCGTGCCTTGGACCTTCACTCCTCAGAAGTGGCACCAGAGATCACAAATGAAAGGTTGTAACATGGTATTCATATTTTTCATGCTGCTAATACAACATATTGGGTAGAGCCCTGTTCTTCCACTGGGACAGGCAATTACCCTGGTTCAGTGCCAGTAAATGCCCTTCCTGACTGCATTACAACAGTAGCAAATCCTGCCTCTTATGAGTTCATGGCAACTGTACTCCTTTTGCTGGCTGAGAGGTGTGTACTGAGATAAAACCTCACTCATACCATGGACAGTTCTGTCTGTGTCATTTCTTTAGTTCTGAATGTTGTTTATTTCAGAATTGTGGGGGTTTTTTTCTAGCAGAAGTCAAATCTCATTTGGCTTATCAGTCTATCAACAAGCACAGATGTTCCCTACAGCTTACTGGAAGCTCAACAGACCTTGACTTTAGCATCCCTCCTGCAAGTGTGAGAAGCTGGCCTGGTGCCCTGCCTCAGTTCCTTGTAGGAAGCCCAACCTCTTTATCACCCCACTCTGTGAATGCAGCTGGTTTTCATAGGCTGCTCAAGTATTCCTAGGAAGTGCACCTTATCTCTTTTCTTCACACTAGGCTATCTTCTATTCCACAGTACCTTTCAACTGCTTTTTTATCTCAGATGATGTAAGTGGTAAATCTTGATCTTACAGCATTTGTCCTCATCTGTACCTCGTTCAAGTTCCTTCATCTGTTCTATGATGGAAGAACAATTTGCATACTAGGAGAATTCACCTATTTCTTCAAATTCTAATAACTGGTCTAATTGAAGATTATCTCTAAACACTAATTCAAAGTCCATTTCCAATCTTCATTTGTTCCACAGACTCTGAATTTTTTGTCTTTGTTACATTTCCCACAACCTCTCTGAAAGAGGTTTTTAATGAAAGTGCTGAGTCTTCCAGATGTATTTACTGATGTACAGAAAATCCAGATCAGTGGTTTGATCTGTACTGTTCCACAAGCAAAATAAATGCTGGTACCTGAAATGATCAAATTCCTAGAATTTTTCTGCTAATTGCATTCAACCTTTAAAAGTAAGCATTTTCAGAAATAATAATCTACATTTTGGAGAAATAAGAAATGTTTCCTTTTACGTGAAGTGCTTAGAAACTATGGACTTGTGAAAGAAAAAAATTCAAACACTTCATAATTTTTTTCAAATATTCCAAATTATTTAATTGATACACAGAAATTTAATATATTTTGGTTTCCTTTGACAGTGGCATGATTGGCCAGTTGTATAGACAAGCTGTGCATTCCTATTAAAGATTATCTGAGCAACTGAATCTCTTCCTCCTGTATCTTGGTCTCTGGTTCTGTCTTCAAGCCCTCTAATCTTGATTTTGCCTCCTGTTCACTGAATGCTGACCCAAATGTTTATCCCATGACTGTAAGCCTCTGGGGTCCCTAAAATCAAGGTTTCACACAACATCAGACTCTAAAAGGATATAATTTCTAAAAATTCACAGCTCTAAATGTGTTCAAACCCATTGAGCTGTTACAGACAATAGAAAGAGCTGAGAAGATTACCTGGTTCAAAATGGAGCAAATCCAGGGAATAAGGCTTTAAAAGAGAAAAAAAAAAAAAAGAAAATTGTGTTCTCCAACATCTAGATCTAGCACCTGAAATTGTCTAAATGACAGGATATATAAAGGTTAGAACAGTGGAATTTCCCAAGAGCAGTGCCTGAATGAATTTTCAGGAAGACAAATGTTTTGCTTATGCTTAAGCAATAAATTCCTGTTATTCTCAGTGAATCCACAATGTGGTCACCAGGTGGCTGATCTACTCTTTATTTCATTTATCTCCTGATATGAAGAGAGAAGGGAAACTGAAACCACAACAAAAGCTTTATTAAATGAAGTATGTGGAAAAGAAATAAAGAGCAGAGGTCTTTTGGGAATAAAAGCAATCCAATCTTGAATATAGAAAACTATACCTGATATTTCCCAAAATGAAGTAGGAACAAGGAATCACAGCCATAGCCTCATCTTTATTCATCTCCTACTATGCTATTTCATGGTTCTCCAGAAAAATCACCAGGAACTACAGCTATTGCAAAGCATAATTCTTCTGATATGTGTGGTACTATCAGAAAACGCATCCAGATTCATCTTTACAATGCACTGGGAGATAGAACCTGAAATGAAAAAAAACCCCTTTTTTAAAACATCTGTCAGGAGATACTATAGTCTAATGTCCTTATTTGAACACCAGGGATACAGTTAATTAAAAAATGGGGTTCAAATCTAGTTTAAAATTAGCTTTGCAAGTCACTTTTAAGGATGTGGTCGAAAGTGGGTGTAAATGTGAATCTATAAGACCTCAGAAACTACAAAAAAAAGGGTACCATGAACCACTAAAACCCCAACCGAACCTGTCACTTTAAAATATTCCCCTCTACTTCAGTGATGCACTTCCAAAAAAACCCACAAAAAAACCCACAACCCAAAGCCACCAGAATGAGGGTAGACATAATTTAAAGCTAGAATAAGTATCTTTAATTAAGCTCTCTTTAGACTCTCTTTAGAATTAAAGCTTATAGGGTTTAATTCTTTATTTAAAAACAGTAAGAGTGCTTACTCACCATGCAGGATTTTTTCAAGTTCTTGCAGCTTTAAAAGAAATCTATTATAGATAAAAAAGAAGCTTAAATAGCACATATTACATCTTGCTTTTGTTTATATATGGTGAAGAGTATTCAGAGTGGACCACATCTTAGACTTGCACTAATCCTTAAATAATTACTATTCATCTACTCAATGCTGGAAAAACCTCATGGAATGTGACTTTGTTCTGCTGGCTTGTCTAATCCGATTCAATTACTTCAGTTCCTGCTCCCAGAGGTCTCACATTTAGAAACTGAGCTCTACACGTCCCCTTATCCTCCTACCATCCCCCCCAAAAAAATGGAAAAGAAAACTGGGAAGGTAAAAAGCAAGCAAGCAAGAAAGAAAAATTCAATTCCAATGGAAATGAACTGCGCTTTTTTACTATTATTATTTTGGTCCTTTCCCAAATATCAGTCCATCAATAAACATGAGAAACAGCTTGTAATTCACAAAGCCTTCGGCAACTCTGTTGTGATAAGGGCAAATTGGTCTGGCTCTACAAATACTGGAGATGGGAATAAGTTCAGTGGTTTGGACCAATTTGAATGGTTGGAAATCACAGAAGTCCCTGAAACTGCAGCACATGGGGCTGTACAGCTGGCAGCAGCTTGTCATCTGCAGGCAGAAAGCGACAGGAATATTACAAATTTCCTGCCCAGAGTGAACTATTTCAATCACCTGTAACGACTTCCCTTGTCAAATAGAAGTGGCAGAAAACCTCTAACTACTGAAGATTTTTTTCCCTGTCCCTTCCCTTCTCCTCTTTTCAAATAACAGCCACCTGCCAGGAACTAAAACTTTGATTTCAAAATATCAGAGTGTAGTGATTCTTGAACACAAATTTCATAAAAGGAATGGCAATGCAATGGAGCACTAAGGAGAATACCATGTATAATCTAACAGATACCACAGCAGATGAGATTGTGTGATCTTCTTAAGATAAAAAAGGATAGTCTTAATTAAGGAACCAGATTTTTCCTGCAACCAAATGCTATTTAAAAGAATTTACCCCATCATTTTGCACTAATTCCTATTCCTGACCTTGTGTTTTGTACTTTGTTGCAAATCAGAACTTTCACTGAGAAACAGTCTTGACCATTCCTTCAAAGTGCATTCCTTCAAAGTGCATGATTTCTGCCCATGAGGAATGAAATAATAAAATTAAGGAGGAAAGGCAGCGTGGTGCCTTCCAGTTTTACAAGGAAAGGTAATTATCACATAGCTTAGAATGTATTTATTTCAAAATGTTTCCTATCATTTTTGCACCCATCGTATTTGTACTTACTAAAAAAGTTAATAGTTTTTATGAATTTGCAGTAACATGTTCTAAAAAGTTTTTTTTTTCCTTTCTTTCTACCACAGGAGAAACCACTTTACCATTTGAAAATTGTACTTATACACATGCTTATTAATTCTATAAATTAAACCAGCATTTCCTACCATGCAACTCATCGTAGTTCAGGCTGCTGAATTTGAACATGTCCAGAGCAACATACACAACATATCTCTGCTGTACTTCTCTAGAACATCCCTGTGAAGCTTTTCTGATAACTTTTCTTTCAAAATATGTAACAGTAAATCACCAAATCAGTTTAAATTAGAAGCATTTGGGTGGGTACCAACAGCATGATTTAAAGTCAGGGGAGGATTCTGCAGAGGACAGGGCAGTGGACACAAAATTTCCCACTTATTTTTTAATCTGGTGATTGTTAAAGTCAGATGAAAATCTTCAATATCTGCACAGAAAATTTTTTGTTCAAGGGTAGTATTGTTTTGCTTTTTGATTGGTTTTTTGTGTATGAGTGTATATCTTGCATTTTATTCTTTCTTCTTGACTCTCAAAACTGTGAGTGATAAAACATCATTCTGACAGGTGATTTACAAAAAAGCCAAATCTCTTGTTTAGGTCAGTTAGGGTATAACTCAATGGGGAAGACCTGCCAAGGGAATCTTTGCTTCTGTACAAGTGTTTGAGTCCTCAGGATGGAAAATTAATCTGAGACGAGGTGCAACTTTTATGCACAGTAGGAACTGATGGTAAACCTTTGACTTTATTACTTTCACAGTAAATATTATTTTCTATTATCTCTTTTTCATTTGCTTTTGCACTCCTTTGTATCTGGTTTTATCCCATTTTCTCCTTTTCTTCTCTTTTCTGTGTCCCTTTCCTTCTTCTTCTTCTTCTTCTTCTGTTTTCTCATATAGTTGCATGCTCCTTATCCTCCCTTCAAATGTTGGCATCGGACTTCCCCAGAGATAAATCAACACTTTCCACTCATTCCAGGTTTTTTTGACTGCTGAGTGTAGTGCTAGGAAAGGGGAGGATTACAGCCAGTGCCAGTTTGGCACTGTGAGGCAGGGAAGTCTGGCACCAGCATTATTATATGTTCAAAGATTGCAGCAGTGTGGTCTCCTGTCTCTGGATTTTCTTTTCTTTTTCTTTGTAGAATTCTATACAGTTGAAAGCTTTTTTTTTTTTTGGCAACCCAACTGAAGATTTTTTTCGCTTATAAGGTTTTGGAAGCTTATTCTTCCGAACAAAGCATTTGTAATTCACAATTAGAGAAAAATGATGGCATAAACCCCCTAAAAATTCCACCCTAAATCTAGCCTGATTTGAACTTTTTGAGTATATGATGTTCTGAAGCACTTTTTAAATAGAATACACTCACAGTTTTTTACTCTCTTGCAAGCTGAGGCTCTGCTATTATCATCCACACCTCAGAAATGCCCAGATAATATGTAATGGCCTTTCCATGCTGGGCATTATACAAACATATACAGATAGGCAGTTCCAGGCCTAAAGCATTCACAATCTAAATTGATGGTGGGAGAGGGAAAAATAATTCAAAGCACTTAGATAAATAGCATTAGATCAGTAAGAGATAGGAAAATGTATTAATAACACCCTCAAAAGCAGTGTGGTTCAGTTGATCAAATCATCTGACAACTTTTGTGCAGGCTAATGACACTGAGAAAACATTAGAAGAAAAAAAAGTGTCCCTTGCCGTGGTTCAAAATTGTCCACAGATGGGAAAAAAATGAAATATGAAAAGGAAAGTCTTGAGAGAGTTGTAGCACCCAAAGTCTTGGGATTTTTTTTGGTCTTTATTCAAACAAATCTTCTAAATTTTGATAATATTCTGCCATCACTAGCCTTTGTTGGGAGATTTGCTACATCTATAAATGGAAATTGAGACCAAACTAAACTGTGTCTGATCAGCTTTAACTGTTCAACACCGTTATCAAGTTCCTGTGCTCTGACAAATACCATATAAATACTCTCACATGCGACAGACAAACCTCTAAGAAAAGAAATGCTTACCCTAGATTACAAATGACAAGTGAGAGGATGCACTTGGAGGCTCAGGTAAAGTAGCAAAAATGTACAACCTTTAAATTATGAAAACATTGCTGGAAAACAACACTAATGATGCTTACTCTTGAGGGGAAAAAAAAGCAAAACAAGGAGCCATTTATAATACAGACAAGCAGGCAGCTGCAGCAAACAGGTATCTCTGGTGGAAGACAGTAAAGATAAGTAAAACTGTCTGCTCTTATATAATAAACTTTATTCACCTGTTTGATCTAAGATACTAATTCTTTCCTTTGAATAATCAACATTATTGACTACAGCAGGTATATGTTATAAAATACATTTAATTAAGTTTCCTGGCTACTTGTACCAAAGCTAAAGATTGTAAAGCTGGGAGTTTTTTTGTGAACAGCTGAGGCAAAACCCCAAAGATGAGGGTGCAATGAAAGCAGAAGAATGATTCTTTTACATTTCTCCAAGTTTTCGGTGTTTGTGGAGGAAAAGAAATGCCATTTGCTAGTATTGGAGACTTTTCTGTCTACCTTTGAGTCTAGGAAAATTCAGCACAACTTCACAACCTTCAGGATATACAGTCTCAGCCTCCTCCAAATATTATTGCTCCTCTTTAAAAACAAACAGATCATTTTTATCAGAAATCGAATATGTCAACATCTTGTTGCCTGAAATGATTTTTGTGGTTTGGTTTTGCTTATTGTCAACATCTTGTTGCCTGCAATGATTTTTGTGGTTTGGTTTTGCTTATTACAAGCATCATGTAGAGTTTGGGTGAAAACTTCAGTGACTGGCAGGTTCAGCTGCTGACAACTGCTTGTTAGTCATCAGAAAAAGGTGGTGTCTGTGGATTAAAGCACCAGGGGAGATGGAATAATAAAGATGTTATGAATTCTATGTCCTGGTGTACTTAAGCAGCAGTTAGTAAAGTCTTCAAACTCTAGGAATAACTTGGCACCTTGTCAAACAGACCTTTTGCAGACTTAGACAGGGCACTGTCAGAGGCAGAGATGGCTCAGGGCCTGTTTCATGTGGTGTCACTTGTGTCCCTCTCCAAAGGGTGCCCTGCATTAACACACTCCCACTGCATGGGGTCCTTTACAATGGCAGCCAGATCTCAGAAAAGCAAACAATCAGACTTGGCTTTTTGGTAACAAATTCTAGAGCTGATGGTACAGAACAGAAATATGAAAAGACAGTGATTTCTGTCCTAGCCTTGATCAGCCACATCAGAGTCAGGTAACAGTGGGAAAAGTGGTCTAGTTTTACCTTCATATATAAGAAACAGCTATGAAGTTGAAAATGTAGTTAAAATAAAGATGTTTCACATCTAGTAATATATTAGCACCTTTAAATAATCTTTTCCTTCAAAAGAAAAGCTGCTTTTACATAACAGAAGTGGGCTCCTTGCAAAGAAAATTAAGGAAGTTTTACTTTGACTGAGAGGAATCTTCTTTGAAAGTGAAACAATGAGAGAGAATGTTTCTGAGACAGAAAAAAGGCTGTAACAAAGCAGATGAACATGGGTATAATAAGCAAACGATGCTTCACGAACCATCACTGCCAATCCTTATAATTCATTAATTTTCTGATTGCACCTGCATTTTGCAGCACTCTCAGACAGTCTTCTAGAGTGACATGCAAAGAAAACAGCTCTAATGATCACTTGATTACTGCACAACACTCAAACCCTTAAACACAGGCTAGAAGAAAAGCAAACCCACCCTCCTGGTGTTTTTTGACCTGGTGTTTGATGCTTCCTGCATCAAAAAGTATAAACATTTCTCTTAAAGGGAAAGATAAGGCAAGATTTTTTTAAAAATCATCATCAATTTTTAAGGGTTTCTTTCTTTCTTTCTTTTCCTAATGAGGTGTTATAAAATCAGCCTAACTGCTAAATTAGATCCAGTTCTTTACCTTAGGCTGTATCACACTTTGCTTATGGACTTATCTTTGATTTCATAAGTTCGCTTGTTTACATCCAACATGTTACCCCTCGAAGGAGAAATTCAGAAGGCTAAAACCCAAAGGGAAGAAAGATGAAGGTAAACAATGTTCTCATAGACTGTATGCTTTCAATAAGAATGTTTTGAGTGCTGACATTCCTCCCAACATGAGGAAGAGAAGACTTCATAGTTTTAGTACTTTACAAGTGTCTTGTTTGGGTTTCTTACACATGTTGCAGTTCAGTGTCTCACTGCACTTTGTGTGAGGGGCTGCTTCTTCATCCTGATGCTGCAGACCTGCACAGACCTGACCTGCAGCAATGTGCTAAACTCTCAAGCTGATCCACAGTAAGTATAGATTGCTGTAAAAGTGCAATTACTTTTGAGATAAAATGGTGATTTCATTTGAAATTTGATCTATATTTTTTGCCACGTAAAATAATGAGATCACTAGTCTAAATTAAAAAAAATTCTTAGTTCTCAGATCTATACAAACAACAGTTATCATTATATCAGTCCCTTAAGGAAATAAGCTTTATCTCCTTGAAAGAAATTAATAAGGGGCAGATATTCCTGTTCTTGGAAGTGAATGAACTTTTCCCTCAAGGCCATAGCAGAGGTCTTCCAGTCCTATAATATTCCATTGAACCATGACAGCAACCAGCCTACACACTATCTTTGACATGGCAAGAATATTCTGTTCACTATCTCTAGTTTTTCTTGAAAAGCTATTAGTTTGAAAAAGAAGTGCAACTACTGATAAAGAGGTTCATATTGGTTACAAACGAGTAGTCAGAATCCTTAAGCATCTTACACCTCTTTTTAAATGAAAGACTATAAGATAATGCTGCTAAGTGGTGACAAATTCCTCTTACTTGTATGTCTATCTGGCATCTTGAAGGTGCTTTTTGCCTAAGTGAATAATCTTATATTTTTGGTGAAACTACTTGTAAGGAAAGACAATCATCAATGCAAGCACAGCCAAAATGATCTGGCCTGTCATATTGC
Organism: Neopelma chrysocephalum; assembly: GCF_003984885.1. Taxonomy (NCBI): domain Eukaryota; kingdom Metazoa; phylum Chordata; class Aves; order Passeriformes; family Pipridae; genus Neopelma; species Neopelma chrysocephalum. Next base: position 3,005,971 of record NW_020897720.1, read on the forward strand.
ATGAAATCCAAGAAAGCAAATTTAGCAATTTCTGAAAATGTTTTATTTTTCCCCTCTCCAGGGTTCCAGGGAGAATGACTGTTCCTTCCTAATACACTGCTGAGAAGATATGCTATTTGCAAGGCATAGTGTTTCTTTCAGGTATGAGTAAAAGATCTAATTCGCTCAGTATGTAATTTTGTAACACGTTTTCTCTTGATAGAGACACTTTTTTCTTTATATCCCAACATATGTCTCTGTTGGGACTGTTCCACAACTGTTACTGTTGTTAATGCTGGTGATGTGATGAGGGTGGCACAAAGCATCAGGTGACACCACCTCATTTTAGCTGATCTAAGATATAGATTCCACAGATGACCTTTATGAGCCATTTGTCCCTTACAAGACTAAATAATTTTAAAAAAATAACCTTAATTCCAGAGGCAGAGAAAGCTGGTTGATCATGAACTGTTTTTCTGAGTAACTTGTACCATAAACAAAAGTAACAGGCAGACAGTAATATCAGATTTGCTGTGATCTAAATATGTGTTTTACACTACACAGCCAAGTTCAAATGTTGTCCATTTATAGAGATATTAACATATTTTGCAGAGACAAAACATCCTACAAGAGTTCTCATTCCTTAAAATATTGTTAACACTATCACTAACATTGCTCAGCATATAGTAGGTATGTAGTCCCAATTTTTCCATAACAGCAATTTAGGAACCAGTTTGCCAGTGAGTTCCTGTACTGTCTAGCAAATGTTCTTTCTTCATCAAAGGATTTTATCATATACAGTGAGGTGAAAGAATTTCATCAGTTATTTCTGGTAGGTTATGCATACAGTACCTGAGACTGAAGTATGAAGAGCTAAGACTTTGGATATGTACAGAAAGACAAAAGGAAGCCATGGCTATCCTGACTTCTATTTTTTGTTTTCTAGAATAGCATTCTGCTACTAACACTAACACTGGACCCCACTGGATCTCTCTTGCCCCCATATGCCTGGGTGATTCTGTTAGAAACAGCAATTTGGGTAACATACTGCACATATTGCCTTTCTTCCTTATGCCTCAAGTAATCAGAAAATCCACTAATGCAAAGTTTTGAACACCTGATTGCTGCTCATGGGATACTGTCAACACTTCGGTGCAAAACAATGAAAAATGCACAGGTGAAATGCTTCAAACAAGAAACAAGGCATCTCAGAGGTAGAATTTGAGTGGGAGAAAGCTTTATAAGTATAGAAAAAGTAGTTCTAGCAGCATTTATCTATATCAAGATAATTAAATGCAGGCAGCTGCATAACGAGACAATAATGTGAAAGCAAAAAGCACAACAAAGAGCAAAAGTTGATCACAAGGCCAGGTGGATACTGCAGGCTCAAAAACCAGTGCCAGGATTCCCCATTGCCTTTTAACTGGAAGCTGCCCAAGGCTGGAAACAAGAAGCCATTCATCCCATGCATAATGTATATTGTTTTGTTACCTGTTTTATTTAATCAGGAAACAAATCAATGTAACCCATACGACTGGATCGGTCTGAGGTCTTACTTCTTACTACTACCTGTACACCTGCAAAAAATTGTGTCACAAGGGGTTTTGACCCAAACCCAGCACCTTTTCCTGGACAGTACATGCTTAGATATTTTATTTACAGCCACAGAATGCATCAGTCTACACGACAAGCACACACGAACACGAACACATTGCACTGTCAAATATCTGTTTGCAGAGATAATATGGTAGAAATCTTTTGAAAATGTAGCATTTCTAGTGTTTTCTCTAACAAACCACCACCCACCAAAAGGGAGTAGCACATCTTAAAGGAAGCAGTCTCTGGAATGCTGAATAACTCAGCACTCAGGAGAACAGCGTTTTGTTTCTTCTGTGCATCTTAACCTCTGCTCTGCAGGGAATATTCTCTAGGACGGCATCTAAAGAAAGCATATTAGGCTCTATGCTAATCAGTTCTGAGCCTTTCAAGTAACTGCTGCTGATTGTATCAAAAATGTGCCAAGAGAAACAAACTGAGAATGCAAAATCTATTTGAATTTTCTTTTGAAGCTACAAGTAAAAACTTCTGGCAGCACCAGCGCTTTCAGCAGTGTAAGATTTTCATACTTTATGCACTTCAAAGTGCAGATGAGGATTATGACCTTATATATTGTATATGCACCTATATTTTATTTATACTGCATCTGTGCAATCAGGAGAAAAGATATTTCCATGACCTTCTACCAGCAAGAAACCTAACAAGACTATGCAGACCTATTGAAAATTCACAGTTAATTAAAGGTTAAAAGGAACTTGCCAATTAGTATGAAAGATAATTGTCCTCCTTTGGCTACCTGATTATGTTTTCCTTTGAATACACTGAAGTGTATGTTGTCATGCTGTTGGTAAATGTAATCATAAAGCACTCACAGTACCTCCTGGCTCTCAAAATACTTGGCCTTAGAAACCAAAATTCTGTGTGAAGTTCATAATTGTCCTTTCATTATGCATGTGAACATCTTTATATAGTTGTGGGGGAAAAATATCAGTAACACAGTAAAGGTAAACAAGGCTTAGAACCCACAGAAGTAGGAGTTGTATCACTGCATTTTATTCCTAAAAACACAAGAGGGGGAAAACTCCACCGAGGTTACAGTTGTGAAATGATGAGAAATATAAAATATCTAGTAGACCTTTTCTAACAATAATTGTGATCTTTTTTCCTGAACTGCTAATTGCGTTATCAAAAGCAATCCATAGGGCTTCAGATTCAGGATGCAAATAGCACAGAGTTGGTTTGTGTCCTGCTCATTTCATTTACTAGCTCATGGACAACAAAGCCAAGTGGTGTTTGCTCTCTCTGTCTCTCCCCCCAAAACAAAACAAACCAGAAAATTCCAAAACACACCCCCAAATTCCAAACAAAGAATGAATTAATGTATTTTGCTGAGCTCAGCCAACAATCCAGTAAATAGAAAAATCACCATGTTTTACCTTTAGTTGTGACCACAAGCTATCTATAAAAGACTTCAATTTTCAGGACTGTGTCTTACTTCAAAATTAACTGATTAATTACTTAAGGAAACTAATCTTAATTTAATGATAAGAAAAATGTTAAGGATGATATGTTGTTGACATACCATAGCTGGTTATTTGTGGTATCAGAGAAAAATACATATTATTGTTCCGATCAGTGATTATAGGTTTATAATTTACAAATCTGTGGCTGTAAAGAGAAATTTCTCTAGTTCTGAATGAACCTTCTCTTGCAAAGACTACCCGATTGCTCTTTTTATTCTCTCTCAATTGACTATCTTGAAGTCATTTTATATGTTCTCTTTTTTCCCCAGGGTTGTTCTCTTCATATATTATTTTTCTTCAAAGTTTCTTAAGTTTTTTCCTTGCACTGCAGTCCCTCTAGTTATTACACACAAAACTGCACCAAAAAAAAAATCCCAGAAAAGCCTGCTGGATAAATATAATTTACCCTAGTGATAACATTTATTCTACCTAAGCCTCCTACTCTTGTCTTCTCTCTTTTCCACTGTAAGTTATTTGGGACAGAGATTGTTTGCCATCACAATCCTGGCCATGCACTGTCAAAACAATTAGTCAATCATGATTAATCAATCTACTGATATAGAATAATTCTATTCAACTTCTCTATAAAGACAGTTAAAGTTTAAATTCAAGTTTGTAATGCTTAAATATAAAAATAAATTTACTTTTGGCAAAGTTTCTCTCTTCATAGAATTATCTTAGAAGTGTGTCAAGCTTCTGTGATTAATTCTCAAAAAGGACAAGGACACCCTTTGATCTCTAGACATGATGGCAAATTTGCAGGGGGTTTGCTCAAGTCTGAAATGCTGGAGACAATTGAAATGGAGACAACTGAATCTCCTTCCTGACATTTATGAGTCTCTTGGTACTTAAGACAATTCTTCAATTTTTGCAACTTACACTTGCTGCTATAATACATATGTATGTATTCCAATAATGTGACAAAGGCACTATGAATTATTTCTCATCATATTCAAGAAGAACTGGCACTTAGTTTATGTTATAAAAATTGTGAATACTGGCACAAATAACTTCTCAGTTATGTTCATCAGGAGAATTGGCTTGGCATGGAATGAGAATGAAAAGAGGACATAAGCTACAGCAAACAACTTTCACATGCTGTTTAACCACGACTATATTAATCTTATATAAATTACTCTCAGAGCTCCTGCAGTTCTGCACAATGCACTTCCAATCAGTACTCTGGTTATTTCTTTTTCTTTTTTTGTATTCCCAGAACTTTGAAGTCGGTAAGAATTATGCAAAAAGATTTGGAGATAGATTTCTTTTTCTTCTTTAGTTGCTTTGCTTAATTTCCACAGAGAAAAGGACATTTGGCTTCTCTGTCCTTCACATGTTCTGAGAACAAAAATGTGTTTGTCTCAAAGTGAGGAAAATAAATTACCAGAGGTATTTTCAAAAGGTATATATGCAATCCACTGGCTGATGTGTGATTACAGGTAGCTAAAATTTCTTGTTTACTCTCACATTTTAAATGTTTCATGATGCTCATGCCTTCCAAAAACTAAATGCTATACTGTGTATCATAAATACTACTAGTTGCCATGATAACTTTCAGTTGAGTAAGAAATTCTAGTACAGATTTTTCTTGCCACTAATGAGTGATTCTTCTAAAAAATAAATTTTTGCCTTCTTGCTAATAATGTGAAACTGAAACACTAAAGATTCAAACCAATCACTTACTCTTTTAAACAAAAACACATATTGACTCATTGGTCAGTGCTGCAGTGGGCTGACGTTACCTTTGAAATATCTGTATGAGCTACTTAGAAATAGCTCAACAAATATTCAATAGTAATTTCAGGGTTTCTTTTGTTTTGTCACTGCTGTTTGCTGAACTTCTCTTCTTCTCAAATTATCCTATTATCTAAAAGGAAAATTGTTTTCTGTCATTATCCTGCCTGCCAACATGTAGCCCTTGCAGAAAGCAGCATTTCATTGAGGATGCTCACTCCATCTCTTTTTCAGTTTTACTAATGAAGCACCATGATGATGGTCAGCATTCTGGATGTAATAGAGGTTGGGAAAAATGGAAGAGATGTCAATAAATTCATTAATTAACTTTCTTTTCCTTATGAATGTAAACTACAACTTTATAAATACCAAAGAAGCCTCCAAAATTTCACAAGAAAGCACAGAAAGAAAATGACAAACTTATGACAGGGACACCTCTGCCAAAACCTTTACCCTTTCCTTCGCTGATCTTTTATGTCTTTTCAAATTAAATTCCTGTCCAGACAAACAGGTCAGGGTAAATAAATCAACTGTTTTCTTTATATAGAACACCTTAGGATATATTGCAAATTAAAACCAAGCCAGCACTTCCAATTTACACTTTGCTGGTGGCTGAGCACTCAGAATACATGGAAGGAAACTGAAAGAGAGCTTTGCAAACTTAATAGTATCAGGGAAATGTGTTTTATTTCTAGCTGATGGAGTAAAAAGAAAGGTCCATCTTTATATCATTACCATGCTGAAAAAGTGACATTTTGAACAAAAATTAGTTCCTAAGCATCAATTGAAAAACGCTACAGTGATCTGACTGACACAGGGCTACCCAGTTATTTACAGCTAGAGCAAGATTTTGAGATAACAGGGCACATATGCACAATTCCTTCTACATAGATTACCTTATAATAAATATTCTGCCATCTGCAAATCACGCACAACACATCTGACTGTGATCATATCCAGTGTATTTAAATCTAAATTACATCTGAAGGTCCTACTATTTTTCCATAATTTATTAATTAAATAGACTTAAAAAATGCAACAGCACATGTAAGGTACACATATGCTAAAACTATAAACACCCAGTCAAACCATAGGCATATTTTGTTTAATTAAACAAGAAATATTTTGAGAATTAGGAAAGAGTTCATAAAGACAAGTTCTTGTTTCAGCTGGGTTTAGATTATCATTCAGAATTTTAATTCAAAATTGGGACAGGATCTAAACATTGTTCAGACTGCACTGAGTTCCTGTGAGTGATTGCAGGATATTGTCTGGATTTAGAAACAGTGTGGATTCCTGTGTAGGATTTACTTCATTCTGATTATAATATCAGAATGCCTGTGGCTATCAATTTTTTTAGCATTCTCTCCCAAGAAAAAGCCCGTCATTTGGGTAGCTCCATATACAAATTTTCAGAATGGGTTCATATTATTGTCATAGGTAACTTCTAATGAGCAGCAAGAAGTTACTGTGGCAGCAGGGGTTCATCCTGCAAGTATTGTGCTCAGCTGCCCACTCTAATTTTGATCAGCTCTCTTACAACAGGGGGCTGTTGTCAATTGGTTTCACTTTTTCCCATGTGCCAAAGCACACAACTCCCCCAAACATGCTCCTTCAACTCTGCCTGAGGCTGTGAGAGGCATTCCAGGCTCTAAGGACAGTGTCTGTGGCCTTATCACACTGACCAAGGGTTCAACATTCACACATCTTCACAAGCTGCAAGTAGGGGCATATTTCTAGTTAGAGGAGTGATAAGAAACCTGAAGACTTTATTAAAGATGTTCCAAGAGAAAGAGCTCTCCCATCTTTACTGCTGTTGAAAAAACTGCCTGTATAACCTCTAGAAGCCCTCTACTCCTATGGAGTTTCCTTTTCCAGACATACAGCTGTGAAGTTACACCTCTCCGAAATGAAAGCCTTGAAATTTGTTTTGCTTCCCTGTGTTTCTGATGCACATATGATTTTCGTTCTCATGAGAGGAGAAATAAAACCAGATTCCTTTTTAAGCATCTTTTAAAGTAATTAAGTGATACTGGCAAGGAGAAGCATTGATCATCAAAATTATGTTAAGTATTTAGGTTAGCCAAAAGTAGACTAAATATAAATTTCATTGTCTAAAGTAAATCTGATATCTGTAAAAAGCTACACAAAATTTCTACAGAATATGGCAGTGGAAAAAAATTAAATCAAGCTGTGAAATTTTCTTTTGCTATTTCTGTTTTTAGAATTTATTTAAGAGAAATAGAAGCCTGAATGGAATTTGTAAATCACATCTATCACAACATCCCATGCTACTTAGAAAAAAAGAAACCAGCTTTATTGAGCCTAAACTTACTTTTAGAGGAAGAAGCCATTCCACCACTTTCTAGTTGAAAAGATTTCAAACCACACTCTAAATTTCAGTTCCATGAAGTAAATGTCTATAAAAACTGTGGTGAGTAACTTGGAAACGTGTCCCAGGCAGTTTCACTGCTACTTATGTTCTAATGTGTAGACTTTATTAAATGTCCAGAAAGACAAATGAGTCCCAGGGTTGTTTAAATCAGTGTTTTATTTATTGACAGACTTTAACAATGTCATGACTTTGGTATATTTTTAAAGGTTTTTATTATGTGTCTGAACATCATGTGTTTGGTAACTCATTAAAATAGCAATAATATTTAATTATCACACAGGTTGTCAGCCAACCAATTTAGTGAAAAATTATAGCTGAACTTCAAATTCAAAGCTCAAATTATCACTAGTGAATAATGCTAACTGGGCATGTTACCACACTTGCTACATTGTGTTGAAAAAGGATTCCAGCCGTAGTGCTTATAAATTAATCATCTCGTTCATCAAATGGAAAATTAATTCATCACTGCATTAATCCCAAATGCGAAGAAGTGGGAAATATACAGCACTTCTGTTAGTAATAATTCTTATAATCTCTAGTCTCAGCTGTCTAGGCACAGACCAGCTCTGGTCTAAGGATGTGTTCTGTTGTATGTGCTTAAGGCCGTGAGACTGTATCAAAAATTGTAAAAGATGGTAATGGATGTCAAGCCAGAAGACTGACTTGCACTTAAAAAACCCTGTGATGACAAAAAAATAAAGGAAAATATGGTGTCACCAAATGACACACAGAGTAAAAGAGCAGGAGTACGATACCGAGCCCACAATTCTACTCTTAATTTCCACACTTGTCTGGCAGCATCAGTGAGGTAGGTTTGAGATGCCAGCAATGGCTCCAACAGTGACACTAGAAAAGGTATTCAGGCTTCTGCTAATAACCAATGCAAAACTCAACTCTGTAGCAGGAGAACACCAACCTTTCCTAGATGGAATCAATTTGGCTGTATCACAGTCACTGTACAGCCCCTCTGCACTCTGTCTTGGGTCCACAGAAGCTTAGGCAGCTTGGACTACCTCCATTTGACTTACATAGAACATTTTCACAGAAGGTACACAAAGGCTTCAATGTTATGTCCCCAGGCAGATGGGATTTTGCCTCCTTCTTGCTTCTGTGCCTTTCTAGAAGTGCTCACGGCTTTGCCGTGGTTGTTTGAGCATAAAGGGGGTTGTTAGTTCAGAAACACCACTCGGGAAAAAGAAAGTGTAAGTTCAGCAGCAGAGGAGAAAGAATGGACCTGCTTAAGTAAATTCTGAGATGTAATTACCCTCTGTGAGAAAACTGTCTGCATAGGAGGCACATAGTAAATATCATATATCCTGCTTTATTAAGTCTTGCCACACTATCTCATATGCCATTCTCATAAGTAAACTGCACATACAGGAAATTGTGAAAAGTTGAGTGTAGAATTGGTTGAAAAACCATACTTTGAGCTTAGTTGTTAAGAGAGATGTGCTTGAAGTAGAATTCAGCAGATCAGTACAAATACTTTTAGTTAGCTGATTCAGAGAACAGAAAGAATGGTTCTTGAAAGCTTTCAGCTTCAGAGAGGAACCTCAAACATATTAAAAGCCCACCTTGTCATACAGAAGACTCTGACAAACTGCATAAATTATATGAAATATAGTATCTCATATAAAACCAGACTGAAATGATTATGGTTATTCAGACTAAAGATGAGATGAGCATGGAGGAATAAGATTTTCACCTTCAAATGTGAAACTTGGCCCAGGAAATGTGATCAACCCATCTTCAATGACTGCAGGAGCTATGGCAAATAGTAAAGAGCTTAAAATGCAATGAGGGAAATTCAGGTTTATATTAAAAGAAAGAGTTCCTACGATAAGGATAATTAAGACATGAAACTAATGGATTTTGGAGGTTGTGAAATATCTACTAATGGAGATTTTAAAGGACAAATTAAACAAATATTTGTTGAAATTATCACAGACATAGTTAATCTTGTCTTACCACAGGGAGATGGAGGAGACAACTTCCCAACATCCTTTGCAGTTCTGTTTTCTACATTGCTACGATATATGAAATGGGACTATTGTGCTTTCACTGACTGTCAAGATAGTTGTAAGAATAAGTGTATTAAAGATTTTATGGACATGAGGACCAGATAACAAATTGCCTTTGAAATGCAGGTGTAAGAAATGAAAGACAAAATACACGGAGAACAATTTTCAGTATTGTGGGTGATCTTACATGACATGCAATTAAGTGAAAACAGCTGATCAAGAAAGCTGGTGATGCTGTGCAATGTCTATCCTAGAATTCATTATAAGAACTTAACATGAGTTTCTTTCTAAATTAAACATCCTGGGTTTGTCTCAAATTACACCAAATCGCACTTGTGCAGAAACTGCATTTGAGTTTTGAAACTGTGAAAAAAAGCCAAAAAGTCAGTGTGAATTACCAGGAAAAAAAATAAAGCAACCCTCATTCCCAACAAAAACAAAAAATTTCCTTAATTTTGTGTCATGGAGGAAAGGGGATGAATGTACTGTTATGGGAATGACTCCATTAGAAAGAAAGAGATTGTTTTGTTGCTCAGCTTGGCAAATGAACTGTACATCTACAGTCCCTATTGAGAAGATAAGAACAATTTCTTCTGATGAGAAAAGAATGTAAGTGCTGCCATCTCTGACCACTAATAAAAACTATTAAGGGAACAGCAGGGGACAAGTATTTGTTTGCTGCCGCTGAATGCTGAGCCTGTCTGCCCTCACTGCAGTGTGTGCACACAGCCATGCACAACACACACGGGTGTGTGTCCCTGGGAGCAGGGGCTTTCCCTCTGCCTCGTCCACAATGAAAAATTTATAGGTGGATTTAGATGCTGCTCACCTGTCTTATAAGTAGTTCTGTGATCACCAGAACTAACGAAGCACGGTGTCCAAAATCAGTGCCTCACGTGGGTTCACTCCTGCCAAGCATGATACAGCACCATGGGGGCACTAACAGGGTGTTTCCAGGCACTATTTTTTTTATAAAAGAGACTAAAAACACTTCTAAGGCTAAAATTGCAGTTTTGTAGTAAAAAAAAAATTAAAAAAATAGAGATTTTTGATTTCTTAACCGTTTTTTTACATAATAAACGCACATTTGAATGTAATTGAAATAAACGCTTATATTTGGAGCACGTTTAAAAATAAACCAAAGTGTGTAGAAATAAAACAGCAAAGATAAAAAAGTCATTTAAAGAACAGGACTGGTGGCCTGGAGTATCTCTAATAAAATGGCAAAATTAGGATAAGAAGAAAACAGTATTAACAGCAAATACAAAAAATTATCAGCAAATATTTAAATGGAGGAGAGAGGAAAATAATAAAGAGAGATGAAGAACAGTCTGTCATTGAGGACTGTAACAGAGAAAGTGGAAGAGAAGACTGAAGGTTAAAGCAGCATTTAATTAAAACTATTAACTGAAATTGTATATGATTGCAAAGGGAACTGTTATGTCAACAGCTAGTGAATATTAGATTAAACGTACAAATATTTTGGCTTTCATTTTTTATTTTTTAATTTAAGTAAGTTTCTAGCTATAAGGGAATCTGGAAAACACCATTTCTTCTGCCTTCATTACCATAAGGCAAAAAAAAAAAAAAAATCACAGCCTTCTGACTTTGAAGCCAATCTGAAGTTTTGTCAATGGGATATTTCTTAACACTTGGGGCTGGCAATACTAGCATTTCTAACTAAGGAAATCCATTAAATAAGATACTAATTTTCCATCCCCTCTTTTGGAAATACAAATGTTTAGTGTTTCAATAGAAAAAAATTTGAAACAGGAATTCACATATTAGTTGGACCATTGCAATCTCAAGAACTGATCATGTTTTATTTTGTAGCTCTCTGAAACAAGCTCACTGAATAACAACTAAGAACAAAAATGCTTGAAGCTGCTTTAATTTTTTAGATGTAAATTATTGTGATACAGATATGTAACATAAAAAAAAAGTAATGAGAGTGAAAATTCATGCTGAGAAGACAAAAAAAGTCCTCCATTAAGTGAACTAATTCCTTGTGAACTGAAGGAGATTTTGCTGGTGAACAGGGGTTGTATGGGATGGACGTAAGAGTGAGATTGGAGGGTGCAGCCCATTTTCCAGCACTCACTCTCTGGATGACATTGGACAAGAAGCTATCAGGGCAAATTAGTGTAATACATCTAATCTTCCCAGACAGCCTCTTTAATAGATCAGAAAGGTATAATAGTCCAGGGGAAGTCAGAAGTGACTGAATTAGGTACCAGTTTGAAAGGAAATCCTCTAGTGGGAACCTTTAGTTTTTATTTGACTACCAAGAAAGCCTACAAAGAGGAGCATATTAGGTTAAAGCCATCTTTTATGAATATCCTCTTCTCTGCTTCTCTCCTGCCATTGTAAAATAGAAATTATATCACCTACCTTCCTCTACAAACTGCTACCGTTATAATAAAACTGTTGTTTTACTGTGACACTATTAAAAAAACTATTAAGTTTTCAGGCTTTAACAATGTCTCTGAGAAGTGCTTCTCAGGTCAGTATTTTTGTTAGAAGAAAAAAAAAAGCTTTCATTTCAGAAGATAAGAGACTCAATTTGCTAGTATTCATGTGATCTGCTTTGACTCAATCAAATTTGAGCTCAGTATATCAAGTTTTTGCTAATAGAAAGGGTTATCTGCACTCAAATAGGGTGTGATATAAAAGGTGACTGCTCAGAACTGTTTGTCACACAGCATGAAATAGAAGGAACTGAATACAATGGATTAAACAGGAGAGTAAATTGGGCCAAATAGTTCAGGGAGAAGGGTTGAAGGGAAGATAATGTCACAAAAAATACTACAGGATCAACTGAAAGAAGCAACAGAATGACTTTAAAAGGGTAAAGCAGAAACAGAAGATAGATGAGAAAATTAGGAAATCAAAAGCTACAAAGTCAACTGCTTAAACAAAAGATTAGTAATTTAGGAACTGGCAAGAAAGTTCTAAGGGTAAGGTGATAAGAACATACACAGACAGGCTACTGCATCAAACCAGGGTGAAGAGTCCAGCTAAAGCTGTAAGAACCAGGAAACGAGGCAAGGTTGCAAGTCTGTTCCAAAGCATTCAAACAGTGGACAGAGCACCCCTGAAACTCCCACTTTCCATTTAAGCCAGTAAACCAGTGGCAGACTGGTGGTGTTCCTATCACTATCAGGGCAAATGATACTTTTCATCTAAATTTCCTCATCTACACAATGATGCTTATAAAGCTTAATAAATTCATGTAAAGCAGAAAATTTTGAATGTTTTTCTTCTCTGCAAATTAAAGGTAGGAAGGGCCACTAAGTTCATAGAGCACATTATCCATGAAAGTATTATAAAGCTTGTTGCAAAATATAAACAGCAGTATTATAAAAGTGTAAACATTATTATTTACGGAATCACAAAATGGTCAAGGTTGGCAGAGACATCTGAAACCCATCATCTCCACTTCCCTCTTCTCAAAAAGATCACTTAGATTAGTCTGACGAGGGTGGTGTCCAGATGGTTTTTGAGTATCTCCAAGGATGGAGACTCCACAACCTGGAGTCCAGGTAGCCTGTCACCCTCACAGTTAAAAAGTTTTTCCTTCTTTTCAGAGGGAACCTCTCATGTTTCAGCCATGGAAAACAATCCTGGCTCCACCTTCTTGGCACCATCCCTTCGGTGTGTTTACACACTGCTGACTCACGTTCCATGTGGGGAATGGAATCCAACACAGGCGTGGTCAAATGGCTAAAACTCAAACACATTCCTTCAAAGAGACAACCTGCTTGCAGTTCTGGCTATTCCATCACATCACTGCTATCTTATATTTAATGTGTATGCAAATTCTCTGTGCAATGCTGTCTTAAAACATTTCTTGCTCCTTCAAATGCTGGATTGTGCTCATCAATATCAAGGACAATTGCTGGAATAAGTTAAGTCATACTGGACAGCATACATAATCTAATAATAAGGTTTAAATATTCTAATTTAGACCTCTGTCCTGGTTTAAGGCAGTATAAAAGAATATTAGCTTTTCCTAAACACTTCAGTTACCATATCATTAAGAGCTAATAGTTAAAATCTGAAGTTAGGTAGAGAACAGCCAAAAAGAGCCCATGAATTGATGCAAAGGGAATCTATAAGGTGAAGATACTGATAACTTGATTAAATTGAGATGCAGCAATGAAGTATTGCTAGGCTTTAGAAGCCAATTTCTGAAGTAAATAAATCAACAGCATTAGCAAACAATGGATGACTGTATAGAGCTTATTTGCTCACCTAGTTACTGAAGGGAGAAATATCTGCTCACCATTCCGTCTCTTATCTGAGCCTGAGCTAATGTCTGTGTAGTCAATGGAATTCTTTTCATTGACTTCTAAGATGAAATAAAATCTTTTGAAACAAGGGAATAAACTAGTTCCTGGTATTTTCACTATCTGGAATGTTAAAGGAGGATAATATTAAATGAACAAAAAATGATTTGACACTTCTTTCCTGGTGAGAGCAATTTTTGTTCCCTTTAGGACACCCTTATTGTCAGCAAGCTTTTAACTCATTTGTCCAAATTGTTTGAGTAGTATAATTCTACTGCTACTCCATTCAAATCACTAGGGCTTTGCCAGTTCAACTTCATGGAATTCAGTCGAGTTAAACTGGTAAGAAAGTGTTTCAATAAAGTGGTGAATCTCGTCACTTAAACCTCTCAATTTTTGCATCCCTGTTTTCCCTGTTTATATCTTTTATTTTCTTTGTAGTTTGCCCTTTTTCCCTTCTAAACAATTCTGTTCCATTATCACACATTGGATTCTTCCTGGTAGCATTTTCTCTATTCTGAGTTCCAAATGGTAGTGGTATTTGTTTACTCACTTTCTTGGTTTGCAGCCCAATCCTTCTGCATCACTTCTGTTCCCACCAAGGAGGCAGGAAGAGGAGTCATATGGTATTTTTACAGCCATTTGTTACTGCTATGGTGATGACTTCACAGCTCTCTGCACAAGTTGTCACCTGACGGATGGGATTGTGTTGTGGAGTGGGTTTTTTTCCACTCTTCTCATCTTTAAAGACAAAAGATGTGCATATGCATATGGAGGAGGGTGTACATTATATCAAAACCATGCCAAGGTGTACATTAAAGTACAATATTCTAACAAAACATTTTGGAATTACTTGATCAAAAACTAAGAGAAAACTCCCCAGATGATTTATGATAACAAAAAAAAAATCAGCATAATTAGATTAAATTCACCAAAATATCTTCATTCCAACTTCCTTCCACATGGGAAAATTATTTCAAAGACATTCTGGATTTCTGCAATAGTAAGGTATATTAGAAAGATTATGTGAGAATGAATCTGCTTGGAGCACAGCTTGTGTTAACTAACTGAGTGCCAAGAGATCTATCAAATACTATTCTGTTACTCTGCTTATTCCACAGCCTCCACAGGAAGTCTACTCTCATAAACTTTTAAAAATATCTATGGGTATGAGAAGATAACTAATCTTCTGTCAAACCACCTCTCTACCAAAAGCACAAAACAGGTAACTTTGGGGAAGAAATATAACTCATTGCAGCTAATGGGGATGTTCAAGTTAATGAAATACCCTCCATAACACACCCTTCTCTAAGTAAAATGCTTTTTTTAAGAAGAGATGAAAAAGTCTGTATTAACTCTCTGAAGTAACTCAATCTCTTGAGCAGCATCTTACTAAAGAAATAAACTTTTAAAAAACGTGATTAGGTGTTGTATGCCAAGCTTCATAGACACGGGCACTTAAAAAGGAAAATACAGGTTGTGGATTCAAGTATAAGCAACAGCTTCACACATTGTCACTGGGGCAACAGATGCCACAAATTTGTAGAAAAAGATCTGGCTAGGGAGGATCCATTGAATGAGCAGAGGAACAGAAAAACATAAATCTCAACTTCTACCTGAAAGGATGCCTGGAGAACAGGCTTTCCTAGCTGGCCTCTCTTCAACCACTCCAGAGAGACCCTCTGCCAGGACATGAAGGCAAAATGTGTAATGAGCCACTGAAACTCCATTAACGAAACCAAGGACAAGGAGGAAATCTTGGAGCTTATTTCTGAAAGTGGGAGCAGAAAGAGGATTTCACCATTTTGTATTTTAGATTCAAGTGGCCCAGATTGCAAAATGTGTGTGGTTGACCTCAATTTTGTGCAGTGCAGCTCCTCAGCTGAGTTTTTCACAAAGCTCTCATGTTGTATCTGCCTCTGAATCAGACTTCATGGCTTGTGAGCTTTTCCACTAACGTAGCATAAGCTCCCTCTTGTCATTGTACAAACACATCAATTTATTTAGGGTCTATCTTTTAACAGATGAGGGTCCTTTGATCTCCTCTTTTAGCCTTGGCAAATAACCTCAATACCACCACCGGGGCTAAAGAGTCCTCTTTTTATACATTGCATTTTCCTATTAAGTTTGAGAAACTATAGCCTGGTTGAGCTCGGAAGAACAGTAGCTTTATGCAGCCTTTTAAAAGAATATTTATAAATATATATTAAAATAATAATCTGGTAGCAGAAAATTTATCCTCAGTGGGAACAGTAATCTGTTCAGTACAACAAACTACTAAGTTGGGCATCTGTGAAACTGGTAACACTGTGAGGAGTATTCAAAGTTCATTTTCCAAACTTTAACACCATAGCCAAAATTGAAGCCTGTGCTTCAGAAATGGTCTTATAATGAAAAATTAGAAAATGTTGAACTATTGGAATCTGAAAGACATGACAAGCCTCTCTTCCTTATATGAAATGCCTTTAATTGGAAAGAGGTCTTAAAACACATATAGTAACAGGCTAATCAAAATATTATTTTTAATATACTCGATATACTTGATAGTATATTAGGGTTATAGTCTGGCTAATTCATCTATGTGTGAAGATGTTCTGTCTGGAAATAAGAATTTAAGCACGTTCAGGAAATTAACTGTGCTTACTTGTCTTGCTGAATAAGAGATACACTTTTTGATGGTAAGTACCTATTTAACTGTTCTTCTGAAGTCTTAGAGCTTAGGAATTCAGAAGTCTTATAAAGAACAGTGATATAGAGCAAGAATAAAATAAAATGGAACAGAGGAGAATATGTGAAGAGACAAAAACCACTTTCAAGAGGCTCTAACAAATCTCTTCTCAACAGAAGTGTGGTTAGCCCCAGATCAGGAACGGTATTTATCTTGATTTTTTTTTTAATATCAAAATGTGTTCAGTGAAATCAAGTGAAAGGTGAGAGAATGTCAGCCTTGTCAGCCATCAATGTAGTATGTAAGCACTGAGCAATTAAAAGACCCGCAATATCTTTCATAAAGATCAAGTAGATCATGCTTTTCCTTAAGCAGAAATAATTACACTGCTCATTCATTAACTTCTTCATAAATCCTATTAATTTTGAACTACTATATATCCTGGAAATGCAGTTGAGGCTAAATGAACCTCATTACACAGTGTCCATAAAAATGATAATAGGAGTAAGGATAGGAAGTGCAGATGGCAATAATTAATTACTCATCTTCCAGCATCACAAACTTTAAGTCAACAGTTCTATCTTAAAACAAAACTATTTTGTTTGCCAGAAACCTTTTACTACAGTCCACATGCATTGGTGGTAGGTTCTTTTTAATGTAATTTTTTTAATGGTGGAGATAAACATGAAGTGATTTTTATCTATGTTTTTGATAAATGAATGTCTCAGCAAAATTTTACAGCTAAAAAGGTTATTTACTTAAGAGAGATTTCTGGATGTGGAAAGGTCAGATTTTTTTCAGATTGCTGTGAAATTGCTTCTGCCTTTTAGGAAATCTTCTAAGACGGCTCCTCTCCTTGTAGTGTTGACAAGGACACAGGAAGGATGCGGCCTGAAGAAATCAAATGAACAGCATAAAATCCTGGCTGGAATCTTCTGCTGCCACAGTTTGTGGGGTTTGAAATTCTGTCAAAATGTTGAACAATACGAGAAGAGAGAGAGGAGTTCTGAGCAAAAATCAATAGCCGAGTCTTTTGAACTGTCCATGTACAAAGTTCTAATGAAAATGTCCTTGAGGGAAGTTTTAATAGTGGACTTTGAGCCCAGCTCCTCCATTGCCCTGATAGCATTGTACAACATTTGAAGTGTTCAAAGGTACCAATCCACTAAAGTTTGGCTCACACAGCTGAGGCTGGAGATGCCACTGAGGGATCTCAGGAACAGCAGCTCTGCCACTGAACACTGCACAGAATTCTCTACATGTTATTTGCACTGTGTCAGATTTTAGCCAGAGGGTACAATTTACTTCAAGGGAGTTTGTAATTCTTTAAATAGCACCTCTCCATGTACAAACTAATAACTGATCAGATGCTCAGTGCACTACAAAAAGTGCTCTGCTCTGACTAAAGGGATTTTACTTAATATACTGTAAATAGATGGAAGTTTTATATAAATACAATTTATAAAATGTTAAATAAGGTTTGGATATAATATCCCATTAACTGGGATTACATTTCTTTGTATCTGTGTGAGCCTGATAAAAAATGCAAAACATTCAGTACTGCATCAAGGTCATTCTGGGAGAACTGCCACACACATTCTACTGAGGTTAAAATGGTTGGTAAGTGAGGGTTATACAGTAATTGCACTGCTGCTCCCCTAAAACACAAAATGCATACATTTACTGTCCCTTTGGAGCATTTTTCCCCCCAGTGCCATTGAGAATTCATATGTATTCACTCTCAATTATAGTTAGTGTTATTAGAATAAAATCTTTTGGTATTAACATATAAGGCATCTGGCACAAGCACAGGAAATGTTTCAATTATCTGAAGATGTTAATTAAAACCACCCCAAAATGATAATGCCTTTTTCATTATATGATGTTTTTTCTATATAGCCTATATATCATAATAAAGACATATCACAAAGTCAGCGTAGAGTTTCCCACAGAGACAGAGAAACAGCATTTTAAAATTTCTTTTGCTTAATAAAAGGGAAGCCTTCATTGCTTTAATTTTACAGCAGTCTACAGTGTTTTAAAAAAGTGGTTCTTACAACTTACATCTTTCTAGCATCCAGTGTAATTCAGCAGAGTTCTCCCTGCAGTTCAGCTGACATTCTGCTCACCTGCAGCCTGTGCTGCTGCCCATGAAACCAGAGCCACGACCCAAAGAGCTGCTGCTGGTCAAGGTGAGGAGCTCAACTCTCCTGCCCTGGTCAGCTGGAAACTTAGAGAAAGAGATCACTCAGTGTTTCTGATCACCTGGGCATCTTCAACAGGCACAACTCCACCAGGAACCACCCAGATTTCCCTTAAGTCTGTCCATAGTAACACAACTCACCACTTAAAACCACAAAGATTCAGCTGTGTAGTCCAAAGTACTTTGTTTTCCCTATTTGTGTGCAGAGACTTATTTGAGATCTACCAAGTAACTGGGATTTTGCTGTACAAAGACTTTTCCACCTACAGATTGTTTCATACTTTCAGGTGTTAATTTTGGCAATACAAAGACTGACAAAGATACCATACACATTCTTGGCACTCAAAACAAAGAGAGTACTGTAGCAATAAAATATTTTTCCAATAAATTTATATGATGGCATTAGTACCAAACAGGGACTCATAAGGCCAGTCCAGTAGATAGAATCAGGACTAAGGAATATGTTAATAACTACAAAGAAGCATAACAAGAGTTAGTGAAATAAATCATTGTACGTAATTTTGAATGGTTTAATTTATGGAAAACATGTCTATAAATACTACGAAGGTGAGGAGATATGAGAGTTCACACCCATCCTATTTTGTGTAATTGAAAAATATCATCATGAAATCACACACTGCTTAAAAGTTTCAAGACCACAATTTAATGGACGTGCTCATCCCTAGCCTGTGAATAATTCCTGAATGAACATGAACTGAGTGCTTAGAGAACTCTCAAATACCGTGACTTTCACTCTGGAGTTCTGTTAATGACTTTTTTTTTCACTCCATAATGGAGAGGAAGCATAATTCACTGAGCTATTTCGCCTTCTATAAAGCACTTGACTCAATTCTATATCTGACTGAACAGAAAGATGCCAAAGAATTAATCACCACCTGCCTCCCAGTTGAAACTATAAAGGCCAGTCTCCCTTGTTGTGAGGATTCACTTAGCCCTAATTGAAGCAGCACTTAAATATCACAATAGAACAATTCACTCTAAGAATTGTCTCCCATTCCCATCCTCCTTCTGCCACCCTTCCTTCCCATTAAACTGTTTTCTGCTTCCAATTCAAACAAAACCATAAAGTCTGTAACGGATTTTTATTGCTGTAGGAATATATATATGGGTGGAATGCAACTGGTGGAGGGGAGTTGGAAAGAAAATGAGATTTTTGTCATTTTTTTCACTCTGTAAATCTGCTTTTGAAACAAAATGCATATGCATTAATTATTAATTATTAATATGAAACAAAAAATAGCTATTTTTTCATAATATTTCTGAAAGTAGAATAATATGTGGAACTACTGACTTTGAAATAACTGCTGAGGACCACCAGCTCTTTCACAATCAGAACATAATCAATCTTAACAAACCACTAAAAGATGTGCTTTTATGTAGAGTTTTCAGTCTCATCCTACAGGAGTAGCTAAATTTTCACAACTGGTCCTTCCCAGAATTTGAACTGATCTACACCAAGCAGACTGTGACACACAGATTCCGTTCATGCACGACAAAATTATGGCAATTTAAGCAGTTCAGATATGTAGGAAGTGATCTAGTCTGAAGAAGTGGTCAGCACCCAGACTGTCCCAGACAGAGAAGCTCTGGATGTCAGTGAACACGTGCTCATGTTCAGCTGAGAGAAATTATTCAAGTCTGTGATGGACTATTTTCAACAAGTTATAATGACCTTTTCCTACTAAAAAGTCAATTAATTGGTACAGATTAAAAGTGCCCAAATTATAGAGACAAGAGTTCATGGAATCTTTCAAGTGAGGAGCTTCGAAACATAAAAAAAGTCTAAAGAAGAAAATAATATCCAGATTTTCTTTCAATTTGTGCAGATTTTTAGTTTCTCCCCAAACTAGACAGATACCTAGAAGCACAAACAGAAAACGAGGTTTTGATAGCCATTAGTGAAATCTGTACCTAATGACAACTGCTAGATTGCATGATTCCTCTTACAACTAAATTTTAAATTTTGGACTGATTTCCCATTAACTCTTACTGCACTTAAGAGATCGTTTCAACATCCAAGGGAGGCAAAACGATTCTTTTTTAGTGCATACTACACTGACTTCCCTGATCTCAGCAGACTGAATTGTATTTTTGTAAGGCTCTTCAACAGGCAGCCAAATAAATAGCTTTTTCCCTGCTGCATGGTTTGCTGTTTGCTTAAGCAAAAATCCAATTTCTAGAGAAGACTCCACAAGGGCTAAATTCCCTGCCATTTACAAGTGTCCCATTAGAGTAGCTTTCTATATGGAAATAACATTCCAAGAGAAGGAGAGAAAGAGTAGGTCTGAGGTCCACTGTTCCTGATGTGTTTTATTATTTCTTTTTCATTTGAAGAGCAGAGCTCTGCTCCCATGAGAAAGAGAGTGTAATATCTGAATACAAATGTCTAAAGAAAATGGAGCTTCTTCAAAAGTAAAATCCTCTTTCTGGCTTTTTTTATTGTTTCCCCCCCTTTTATGCATCAAGGACAAGGGGAGACCTGACAGCCTCAGACTCAAGCTGTCTTTCCTTGAAAGGTTTTTAATTAGAAATTCAAAGGATAAACTCCTACTGGGGCAGGATATATTAGAAATGTTGAGATTTGGGCTTGACTACTGTTTTCTTTAGTAGAAGTTTTCATTTTAAAACAACTGCAATTAGAAGGATGAGGTGAATGAGACCCTGTGCATACAGTGGCAGCAGGAATTATCAGTTACAAATGTTATCACATCTCAAAGGGGGGAAAAGGTAAAGTGAAAGTTTTTAATGAAAGTTCACTGAGGTGCACTTAATTTAGATCTCATAGGACAGTGTCATGGTTTTAGCAAGGCCCAAAATCCAATTCTGATTCCTAGCCCCCCTCCCACATCTCAACCCCATGTGAGATGGGTTTTCCAGACAAAAACACGAGACTCAATATGGGGGAAGGAATATATTACAAAGACTATACACATAAATAAATACTATAATACATTACAAACAATCTTAACTCTATATCTATCTCTACCATGACAATAATATTTACAATGGGCCAAATCTCTTCTCCCTCCAAATAAAAGTCCAGGAGAGAAGAAGAAGAAAAGACCCCTTCCAGTCTGTGAGCAGCAGGTCTTCCTCTCTAGGCAGCAGGCTCTCTTCTTCTCTTCCACCAGAAACAGTTGCTGGCTCTCTGCCAGCACACACGAGGGAGGTTTCCAAGTCTCTCTCGGCCCCCGTCTCCAAACAAGGGGTCTTTCCATGGGCTGCGTAACCCCAGACACGGCCGCTACACCATGGTCATATCACGAAGCACCGGGGTCTTCGTGATGGTCTGGTATCCTCAGGGGAAATCAAGCCCCTGTGCAGAGCTCCCATGCTCTGCCTCAAAGATGGCTGCCAGCTTCTCTGAAGCTGGAGCAGGGGGGGGCCAAGGTCACCCCCCCCACACACACATTCCTTCGGCCGTCCTGGCTTATCTCTCAGGAGGCCATGAGCTTCCTAGCTCCTCTCAGCAGTGCATACTGCACTTTAGGACTCCTCTCAGTCCACCACCCCCTCCTCTTTCTCGGAGGGGTCTCTAGCGAGTTTGGGGTTTTTGGTTTATCCAGTTCTTACCCCGCGAAACTCTGTTCCTGCTGCTGGCTTGGTTCTCTTGTCCTGTTGCTGCTTTTCCTTCTCCTCAGACACCTCTGTGTCTGCCTTAGCTGCATACCGGCTTGTGTTGCTCCTTTTGGTCCTTATCAGTTGGCTCTTTGCCACTGCTCTTCGGACGCTGCTGTCTCTGCTGCTGCTCCGTCACTGCTCCCAGCGTCTCCCACTTCTACTTACAGGGGAGAAACTCCCCCAGTTCCTAGCCACAGGCACTCAGTCCAGTCTGACACTGTTCCGAGTCCCTGCAGCCCCCCAACCGGGGGCTGGGGGGGCAGAGGCCCCCAAGGGGCCGGAGCCCCTTCTCCTCGTGGCTCACCACAACATGGCCACCTCTTCTTCTCCAACAAGTACCTCTGCTTCTTTTTCGGTCTCCAGAGATATGTTTATATTTTGCAGGAGCACTGATTGGTCAAGCCCCAAGGGTCACCACCCCCTGGTGGTTACCACTTTCTTAGTTTCAGGGGGAAAACCTGGTTCAAACCACTACATTCCAAACCTGCAGGATTAGAATTGATCATTGAAAGAACGTTTACCAAAATTGAACAGCCACCTAATGAGCTCTGACATTCATCTACTTCATAAGCACAAAGCTTTCGATATCATACAGAATATAAATCATAAATATTATTTTCCCTTTCACCAGTGAGCTTCCTGTGGAGAATCCCATGTAATTTTCTACCTACAAACAGAGTATGAACATAATAAGTTCAAATCATGATATCATCATGTTGGCCCATTTTAAGTTATTATTTCTGAACAGCAAAGAACTAATCCATTACATCTTTTGGTATTATTTTCAGTCCTGGAAAGGTTTTCGTAAATCTACCCCTTCTTGATCCTGGTCAGTTCAGCTGGTGCCACTTACTCCTATAAAACTCTTGAGGCCAGCACTCTATGGGACATTTTTATACAACTTTGTGAGGACTAATGCCAGTGCCTAGTGCAGCTAATACAACTATCTGCCCACAGGAACAAGAAAATAAAAAATAATTGAAAACCTCCCCCCAAATAAGCCAAACAAACCCCAAAACTCCACAAAAATCATAGATATTAGCGATTCCCGAATAATTCCATTCATAGCCTCTTGGTCAAGCGTCATGAATTAAGAAGACTTTTTAGATATAAACTTTTAAAAAGAGTGTCCTAACTGCATATATATATATGACTAATGACACCACATGGTGAACTTGGTTAACGTTATCAGAAGGTGAATTCAGCATATCTGCTGAAAACGTGCTGTTTGGATTTGTTTTTTTTATACAGTCTTTCCTTGGCTGATTAATAAAGAACTTTTGAAACAATTTAATCTCTCCAGGGATGCTAATGTTAGTTTATATTTTTCAAGGCTGATTACTGAAGAAGTCTTAAAGTAGTTTAATCTGTTCAGGGGTGTTAAGCAAATATGTCAACATTCATTTTACATTTGTGTCTACCACAGCTAAATGAGAAAAATGCTGGAAATAGATTGGAGTGCTCTGTTTGCTCAAGGAAAAAAAAAAGTCAATATGCTTCATATTTTATAGAAGAGGCAAACTCCTTTCTAAGATGAATGCTTTTCAGATTGAAGTTTTCAGTAGCTTTACTGTGCAGATTATGGTCTGGCATTCTGCCATATAATGATATATAACCTTATAGCTCACTATTATGCAAATAACAATTTGGCTAGGAGAGCTGAGTGCTTAGATTTCCTCTAAGGACTATCATATATTTCAAACTTCTTACAACAAATTATATTTGACATTTAATTTGAACTCAATTTATGTAGAAAAATAATTTTAAAAACCCTCTTGTGTAAATTTCTAATAAGAAATGTGTTACACTTTAATTTTTCATTTTTTTTTGTATGTAGATATATATTTGCACAGGAGGTTTAATTTGCACAGGCAGGGAATACATCATTATATAGTAATTCATATATGGAAGGGTATCCTAAATAAGGAGTGCTTAGTACAAAGTAAAATATATATGGGAAACAACAGCAAAAATGTTAAAATTCATACATGCATCTCCTACTAATTAATTCTTACAAAATAAGACTGACAAGTACATATGCATTCAACCATGTTGTACAGGGAATTTACAGTGGAGGATGGTGTATGAACATAATGAAGTTCAGAAATTGGTAATTAATATGGGAAAGGTCAGTTCTAACCTGCAACTCTTCCTTTCAGATCCCTTAATTTCACCTGGTGGGATCAGCACCACACTTATGGTAGAGATCGTTCCATGTTCATTCCAGCCCTACTAAGGACACCAAGACTGAATTTGGCACAGTTTTTTCCATACCAGTGGCTGAGGCTCTCCATCCAGGAGCTGGTCTGACTGTACATGTAAACATTTACAGCCTGCAAATTCACAAACACTAAACCTGTCCTATTCTTTTTCTACCTCTGCGTGTTCAGATAACATGAAGGATTAGATTACTTACTCAGAAGTCTTTATTTCTATTCTTCTGTAGCTTTGCCTCATATTTATTCTATTATCTTACTTAAACATTTGTTAAGAGCTTTTGTTACCTTGAATGAGTACAGTCAAATGTCCATCACATCATGCCACAATCTCTGACGTTCCAGGATATTTGACACTGTCTTTAATTAAGTTTATATTAATAAACCTAAAGAAGGAAATAATACAGGGAACAGAATCCCAATGTCACCTAAAAAGTGAGTGCATGGTTTCTCAAAAGTGGAATGTGTCTGAAGTCTTCATGAATTTCACAGCAGATCTGAGATCAAGAAAACTGTAAAAAACCCCCAACCCCCAAACCACAAAAACTGTGGAATTGAGGTTTCTTGTAGTTCCATGCCTTTGACATGTCAAAATTAGTCACATATTAATAATCTTCATACCTTAGGAGCTGATGGGTGTATCTTTAACAACTATTAGAGAAGTTCTCACAAACATTAACTCAAAATACTCTTGGATGATAATCCCATCATTACAACTAAGCAAATAACTCACAGTGAATAATTTCCTCAATAATTTTTCCTCTCGTTCTACTCACACAATATCTGTGAGCAGAATGCAGCTTGCCTGAGCTGAATCACCTTTCACTTTTCTTCAGTTTATTTTGGGAAAGACTTCGGAATATTTCAACAACTGTTATTTTATTTATTTAGATAGTTATTTAAATTTGAATATTGACTTGTGACAGTATTCTACTGGATACATTCAGGTACTGAATCAGCATAAGCCAAAGAGAAGACCTTGTGAATGCAGTTATTTAAAAATTTCTACTCTGAGTAAAGTTTCTCCCACCCAGCACATCCTCTCTAGCAGGGGAAGGTAAGGGAAATATCAAATTCATCTTTCTTATTGTCTCTTGCTTATTTATGCTATTTCTTTTCTCCTGAATATATGAAAAAAAGCTCAATACTGTGTATGAGTCTTCTGCTGGGGAAACAGACTCATATAGACAGAAACAACCCTAAATCACAAACAGCTAAACAAGTGGTAGTGACATGATCTGAGAAGGAAAGATGCTTATAAGAATAATTTTTATTTAAAAATTGAAACAAATCCAAAGCAATTTATTAGTAAATGCTTTGAAATTAGTTCATACAAAGTGCTGATGCTGCTGTAACCTATGGGGTGGCTGCCTGCACAGAATCCAGACACTGTGCTTTTAATTACTCAGTATTAACTGTAAACTCAGATTCAAATGATGAATTATGTTAAGCATGCAGTCAGCAAAAATATTCCTAAGAAATATAATTTAAGCAGTTAAGGACATTAGTTAAAAATTCTGCAAAGTTGTGCACAATGTAGTAATGGAGTATCACATTTTCATGCAAGAATCCATTCTAGAGAATGTTTTTTGTGTGCATATCTGTTTGTTGTAAGTCAAAAAAAAACCCCACGAAAAGATAAAAATCCTGACACATTTCACATATACAAACTCAAGATCAAAGTTCCAATTTAAATAAATCATAAATCCTTAGTATTTCTATTTGTATTGTCTTCCATGATGAAAGTTTGCTTACCAAAACAGCCAGCAAATTTAACAGATCACTAATTAATAAGAACATATCTTGCAGTGATCTTGCTTTATTAAATATGTGATGTTGTTGGGAATATAATAAGAAAGTGATCTTGAACTAACAAGATGCTCTGACTCCAATTACACAAATCATAAAATACAGACCTTGCTTATGCCTAAGGAGAGTATCTGGGATAAAACTGCACACTTCACATTTGGGAATCGACTTTAAAACTTTAAAACATACAGAACTAAAAGGATTAGTTTCTTCTAATCTAAAAATGTGCAATATTTATGGCAGTAATCACAGTATTACAATTTAGTAGTCGTAGGCTTTTTTGATATGCAAATTATTTAGAAAGAACATTGCCAAAATCAGGCAGTTGACAACTTTGTCCATTACTTTGCAATATGATTTCAATGTCTGTGTTAGTTAAGCATAGTCTGGATCAAAAATGTCAATCTAGTCTAGTGACTCACTTGTATAATAAGATACTAATGTTTTAATGTGATTACATCAGAACTGATGCTAAGCCTATCTACAGCATATTTTCTAATCCTAGAACCACAACAGGATTTGACAAATTTAATTTTCCCTACAAATGATCTAAAACTATCCATTACGTTTCAAAACCCTGAGACCATGTTTGTATATCCATGTTTGTAACAGAGCAAACCAAAGACTGCAAGCTGGATGACACTGAACTGAGCCTAAAATATTTATCAGTAAGGTAGTTCAAGGATGCAGAAAAGTTACTTTTATTTTTTTTTGTGAAGTTTTTGCTTGTTTCCAGGCAAGGGCTTTGAAAACTCGGAGATGTCAACCAGTTCCATAAATGTGCAGAAAAGGTGATTGTGATTTCATGGAATCACACACCTTCTCTCCTGTTATTATATTATACTGGTTCTCATGGTGAAGGTGTGGAAATATTTCTAGATAAAGATACAGATGGCAAGGGACTTGATCTCTGAATACAGCAAAATTGTGATTTCAATTTTTATCACTGAACACCTGTATTTATTCACTCCTAAAAAGTAAAAGCCATGTCATGCTGCTCTGTGAACCTCACAAATACAAGGGTGCTTTCAAAATGCATATTATGCAAAGTTTTATCTCTACATAAATAAGAAGAAAAACACTGCAAGTCTTAGACATTCTCCTTTCTGAGATACATTCATACACTCAATATTGCTCCACTCAGGCAGCAGAGGAATCAATCTCAAAAGGACAAGCGACTCACCTTCTGATTATGTTACACAGCCCAACAGCTGCTGCTACCATAGCAAACTTAAAAGCCAGTGTTACATTTCTGAGAGCTGCTAATACAACAGGGCTAATTGGCAATTTGGTCAAGCACTAAATAAAAATAAACAAGCAAACAAACACACTCCTTCAATACAGTGATGTGTGGTTATATATATATATAAAAAGGGAGTGAACTGTTTACCTTCTGGGCATGGGGTTTATCCTAAGACACTTAAAGGAATCCATTAAATCCATTTACTAACCCTTCAGTATCACCATAATGTGCTTCTCTGGGAAAAGGCAAGAGAAGCAGTCACAGCAGAGTGCCTGGAAGGATATCTGCTGTGCTTTGTCAGACTGAGCCTCAACAGAAGGAGTTAATGTTATTATCACCATACATGTCTTTTTCAGCAGCTGTATAACAAAGAATTACTTTTTTCTTCCTAAATTTTCTTCTACTTTTCTTTCCTTTTTCCCCAGCTCTTCAGACCAAACCTACATAATTTTAGAAAGAAAAACATCCACAATGGCTTCAGTTACTTACAGTGTTGCAATATGCTCAAGTAAGTATCTCTTCTTTTGGTTTTATTATTACATGGAGATGTACACCACTCGTTCCTGCTGCAAAAATGCTTTTAGGAAACATACCGACACAGTAATAACATCCCTCTTTTACTAAATCAGTTGTCACTAATCTCTACATGATCTTATAGCCCATAAGGAATACAGATTATGAGACTCACCTCTTTCATCCCAAGCAACAGTGTCCCAGACTGAGAAAGACAGTTGGCAGAACAACCTCAAAAAAACCTCCAGAAAAACCTAAAATAAGTAAAAGAGAAAAAAAATCCCAATCTAACAATGCAGCACCATTTATATTTTCATGAGGATACGAAATGGACAGACACTTTTAAGGGGTCAATAACTCCCTAAGAATTTCTGAAATTTAAATGGACTCTGGTGCTAACTTCCCAGAATTCAAACAGGCTAACTAACATTTTAACTATTTTACAAGGCATTTCTGTGCAAGAATGAACCATGTGGAAATATCCATCATCTATGATCCCTGGAAAGATTTCTTCAGTCTGATAGTGCTTTTTGCAATGAGAACAACAGACATTTTGGAAATAGAGAAGTCACACAAAGTTGCAGAGCTCAGAAGGAAAGAGGAACAGATGGTTTCACTAATGAGTTTTCTAAAACACACACCCTGTCCTTGGTGGACATGGTGCAGGAGCTAAAATGTTCCAGTGATTATTTTCTTAAATAACTAGACCTTTTCTAAACAGATTTACATAGTCAAGTTGTGTTAAATTCTAAAAATCAATATGCAAAAGTTCTGGTTTGTTTTGTGTTGGATTTTTTTTTCCCTTCATGCCATGACAATCTCAAGAAAACCATAAGACCGAATTTTCACACTGCTAAGAGATCTTCCATAATAATCTATGAAGACCTATTGAACTCATTGATGTTAGGCATCAACAATTAGTTATGATTATTGTCAATAAAGGCAACTTCAACTTTTGGGAGGTGTATTTTTGTTTTAATTTTATTTAATGCATACTGAGAGTAATGCATTCTTGTAAGAAATGGAAACTGCTGCTGTGGTAAATGAGTGTCATGATATGCACTTGGTGACTTCTGGAAAATAATTAATTCTATAGGATTTAACTTCATAAAAACAAATTAATACCAATTTACTCTTACCTTAAATTATTAAACAGTATTTTTAATTTGCCATTATAATGAACAAATAAGACATTTGAAAGTAACAGAAAACTTTGGAATTAGTTATCTAATTTTTTTAAAGAGAGTTCCTGAAACTTCCTTTCTTCATTTATATGCATTTTTGCATTTGTTGTGTCTCTTTTTCATGGTACAATATCACTATGTGCATTTCTAGGAAAAAAAGCAAAAGAAAACTGCCCCAAAAATTAAAACACTGTTGAGCATGGAATCACTGTATCTTTCAGTAGATACAACTGCTTGGAGACAGGTTATTAGTTTTAACCTTTTACTGTAGACTCTTATTATCATCTTCTTGCTCAAAGTATGATACTATTGTTTACTGTCTCACTTTAAAAAATATAATGTATAAACAAACGCAAGAAGACATTGCCATTATTTAGTAACCACTTCTTGCATTGCTTTAGAGATTACCACAGTGCCTCTAAGGTGGAGCAATGACATTCACACCACTACAAATGGATCAATGACCATTGTGGGAGTGAGTTTAGAGCTGCTCTAATTCGTGTCTCAGTGAAGTGAAGGATGCTGTGGAGAACAGATCCTTCCAGTGTGGAAACACTTGGCCCCCCTGTGTTATCTGAGAGAGGCCATTCAGCAATGTCATTGCTCTGAATTCTCTGGGACACTTCTCTATTCACAGACTGTTTTGCATTGCTACATCAATTTAAAGAGGATGCTTTTTGCTCAAGAAATTTTAACATTGGTAAAGCTTGACATGTTTCTCAGGATTTCACTGTAGCAACTGAGTTATAACCTATATTATTTCATAACTGGACTTTACTATTTAGATGTACATTTTAGTAAACGTTCACTGTAACAAATGGAGAGGAATATCTGCATCCCTATGGTCAAGTGACACATTCCATGCCTCCCTGTTCAACTGAGCCTCTGTGCTGTGTGACTGATGCTTTTCCCTTTCAATACACTCCCTAAATCTTAAAGGCCTCCAATGGATAAACAGTAAATGAATTGTACCAAAGGATGAATGTGAGAAGTTTTACAAATTGCTAAATCCATTGCCCCGGGTGAGGCATATGGGCATCCTTGGATGAATTTGGGGGCTATTTATTGATCTGGAGAACTGAAAACAGTGAAGGAAAAATGATGCTTGGTTGTGTTTTCCTTAACAACACAGTAAAATTGAGCTATTTACATCAGCTATTAAAAAATATCTTCATAGAGAGCACATTGTAGCATCTCATTGCTTTATGAAGTAGCTTTTGATAATATCATAATGAAAAATGAAATTTCTTACATTTTTGTTTTTAGTGACAAGTCCCACCAGACTAAAATAAACTACAGTTCACACTAATCATACTCCAGAAAGAGTATAAAGTTATTGTGCTGGTTTTGGTTGGGATAGAGTTAATTTTCTTCACAGTAGCTGTGTTTTGGATTTGTGCTGGAAGTAGTTTGATAACACAGGGATGCTTTAGTTATTGCTGAGCAGGGCTTGCACAGAGTCAAGGCCTTTCCTGGACCTCATCCCACCCCAGCAGTGAGGAGGTAGAGGGTGCGCAAGGAGCTGGGAGGAGACACAGCCAGGAGAGCTGACCCCCACCAACCACAGGGATATCTCACATGTGTGGAATCATGCTCAGCATACAAACTATGGAACAGAGAAAGGAAACTGGAGGAGAGTGGGTGGGGGATATTCTAAATTATGGTGTTTGCCTCCCCAAGTAACTCTTGCACGTGATGAAGCCTTGCTTTCCTGGGGATAACAGAACACCTGCCTGCCCACGGGAATTGGTGAATTAATTCCTTGTTTTGCTTTGCTTGCAAGTGGCTTTTGCTTTATCTGTTAAATTGCCTATACCTCAACCCACAAGTTTTCCACTTTTATCCTTCTGTTTCTCCACCCAGGGGAGGGTGCTCAAACAGCTCTCTGTGGCTGAGTTGCTGCTTGGGGTTAAACCACAACAGTTACTATGTGTTACCCCAAAAATTTTAAATCCAAGTGACTTCTTTTTCTTAAGTTGAACAAATTCCAGGACAGGGAGAGAAGCTGTGAAGATCAAATGCCACATTGCACTAACCAAGGAAATGATAAATGTAATCTCAATGGATATTGCAGTTGGATAGACAGAGAGATGTATCTGGTAGACTGTAGCTGAAAGATGCTCAGAAATAAATGAACAGAAAACTGAAACTCTGAACAAGTATAAACTGTCCAAGCCAAGACAAAAAGTCATTTGGTTTAACAACTCATACATTCTAATACCACTATTTAAACATTCCCATGGAAAAAAAAATAGAGAGTCACCATTATTTGCTCTCTAAAAATAAAGTGATGAAAATTTAAATAGTTAGGTAATACCTGCTCTGGTCATAGTCCTTCCAGTTCACAGCTATTGCTAATAAAACTGCGTATCTCCTCTAGTATCACTGGTAGTATATTAATATTTATAGCTTACTAAGCAGCATAAAGCTAACAATTGCTTATGGTGCAAGAGACACAGAAAATGCAGTGAAAGAAATCTAGTTTTCCTGAACAGTACTTCATATATAAAAACACATTTTCAAGTAAGACTGTTCAAGCTGGATGGAAACATATTCATTTTAAAAGTCTGCATAACATTTGGGAGGATTCATTAATTTATTTCCTTTCAGCTTTGAAGGCAGCAGATCCTTCCAACTTTTCCTATGGGAGTGAAGCAGTACCCACAGCAGAGGCAGACAAATTTATAGGTTGCTCAGCCTACTTGAACATACACAAATTCATGGGATCATGTGAGATGTATGTGAGGGTGCTGAAGGATGTGTCCTGATGTCAGTGTAAGATTGCTCTCTGTCATCTTTGAAAGGTCATGGCAATCAGTAAAAGTTCCTGAAAGGTTTCTGATGACTGGAAAGCAGAGGCCAGAAAGGCAGATCCCAGCAAGCACAGACCTCTTCTCTGTTCTGGAGTAAATTATTTGGTTTTACCATGAGGGTGGTAAAATATGCCCAGAGAGGTTACAGAATGTCCATCATTGAACGTGTTCAAGACTCAACTGCACAAGCCCTGAGCATCCTGATCCAAACAGAACTAATGTGACAAAGGGACTAGTTGAAGTCCAGAGGTCCTACTCAAACTAAATTGTTGTATGATTCTGCAGGGGCAAAGGATCTTAACAAAAAGAGAAAAAAAAAACCATTGAAAGAATCCACACTACTGATCTATCATTTGGCTTCTTTTGTTTGTTTTCCTTTTCCTCCAAGTCAGTATTATACTAAACACTAATCTGAGCCTTTATTATTACATAAAACATTCCTTTATTCAAATGTAATGAAAAGCTCATTATGACTTTGCAGCTACCAGTGCAAACAGTGTACTTAGCCAAATGGTAATTGTATCGGTCTCCCTTCTATTCCAATACTGCTCTGAAACTTGTGTCCCTCAAATGAATAATTACCTACAAAATAATTAAATGTTGCTGATATGGTCTACTCATCCCACTTGTACATAGAAACAGCAAAGTCTGTCTTCCCTGAAATCTATCTCCGTCATGTTGGATAAGCTTGCTGCCCATCACACAGTTGGCATCGATCCCTACTCAATTACAGATGAACATAGCACCATATTAAAAGACAAATAAGGTTTAATTTTAATCACAGACAGCCTGTAAGTCCATGTTCCATTATAGATTAAAAGAACCAATTATTTTTAAAAGTAAAGATTTAATGAAAGGCCTTACTAATATATAGACACATTGCTCCCTCTGCATTCTAAGGCAGACTCTGCAGTACTGGTTGAAATTGCTGCAAGCAATCTGAGCAAGGCATGGGGATGTATCTTGGAGAAGAATGTTTTTCCTTCAGATCACAAACACACTTTCTCAACAGGGTTTCTTTTGAAAGACTTTCTCTTTCAAAAGAGTAAAATCACAGACCATTTATAGACAACAAATTAACTCCGTGGCCAGAGTTTTATTGTTACTAAGGCAGAGTAAATGCAAAATAATTGCAATGAAGCAGACAGAAATTCCACATTAACGACACCGAGTGCTGCTGAAATCACTTTATCCCAGATTCAGAAAGGTTGTTAGGAGCCTAATTCTCATTTGAATTCAATGGGAGTTAGGCACCTACACATCTCTGAATCTAGACATTATAGTCTTCCATCTGTAACAACAGGAGTTGGTTTGCATAATTAACTCCAGAATCTAGGGCATCAGAATTCTTTTTTCTTACTATTCATTCTTTACTATAAGTTTCCAGTTTTCCTCATTTATTGAGGTAGTATAATGTTTGTGAGACTGTGAAATAATAAAAGTGTGGCTCTGTAATGTTGTTATTAGCTCAGAGAATGTGAAGATAAAAACGTGTATGTTTAGAGAGACATCTACTCACTGGGTAATCAGACAATGCTGTGAATGCAATTCCACTTGTACAGAGAAAGCACGAGAGGTTATATATATAGAGAGAGGAAGTTACTATCTCAATTTTTAAAGCTATTTTTATATAATGCCATTCTTTTGTGTAGGAATTTTACATATACTGTTCAACTAGAAATGCTTTAGTGCAGGGCAAAGTCTTTCCATTTACAAAATTTAAACCTACCTCCTTTAGAAGGGTTAAAATTAAAGCACCATTTACCAACAGACATTGTTATATCAATCTTAAAACTCCCATTCACAGTTAAAAAAAATAAAGTAAAACAAAACAGGATTTCCTTGTCCATAAAGAACCTGTATCTTATCTGCCCCACTAAGCTTTGAGGAAAAAAGAAAACACTAGTTAGGTCTGTAGAATGAGAATCTCAGAAAAGAAATGCAGGTATTTCTGAAACATTTTAAGGATCTCATATCAAAAGGTCACTTAGAATACTTCTGATGATGAACAAAAGAGTTGGAAAACCTTCTCATCTACTTATACTCAGCCCTTCCTGTTTTTATCTTGCTAAATTCCTTTTGGTTTTGTCCTCACTGATCCCTGAAGGAAAAAGAAATCTCAAGCTTCTCTACACTTGTTAGATATTCACAAAGAGAATATGGGAAACCAGCAAGCCAGTGCTATGATGGAAAACAGCAACTCATAATGCAGGTGCAATGCAAAGATTCAGCTTCAGAAAAAAGCAAGTGTGTTTGTTTTCCAGCTGGGATCATGCCCACTTTTCATACACACAATTAACAGAAAGCAGTAAGTGAATCTACCAGGCCTAGGGATAACCAGGATTGTGCAGAACCAAATCCTTACTGGAATCCTATTTCTTTTCATTTTAAAATAATCCTCTAAATATAACAATTTTTAGTTTCTAGGTATAACACCATATTCTTCCAACATGTTCTGTGGCATATCTTAAAAGACACATGAAATCAAAACTTTGTTAAATCCCTGCATGGAAAAACTGTGAAAACAAGATAAAAAAAGGTACACACAGAAACTCCTGTCTTAGCATATCTTTCATTAGCAATATGTGGATATAAGAAGTAACAGGTATCACTCAAATATTTAGAATATGCAAAAGTACAGATCATTCTCTAGCTGATCTAATATCAGTTCAAGTCAAGACCTGGATTACTAGTCCAACTATGATTTTAAGATCAACACAATTATTTTACTGTATCAACATAAAACATATTGTACATTAAATTTAATATCACTGAATTTTGGAAACTTTCTAATTTATTCTTATCTGTTCTAAGTCAGTGACTTCATTAAAAAAGAAATACATTTATACACAAGAAAAATTAGGGAACATATACAGTGTTTTCAAAAGCCACTTTATGTACTCACTATGCATTCAAAAGTGGAGGCTCGTGTATTGAAAATTTAAGCTGAAAATGTCACCTGCTATATTCCTAGTCTAAAATATCTTATTGTCATGTTTTCTTTTTCAGGTTCAAAGGCCTCATCAATATGTTCTAGCATGGCCATATTGTCTACTAAATCTTCAGATATATTTCACTCTGGTTTCTAGACCAACCTATTATAAAATGTACCTTTATAGAGGCTGCGGAGTAACTTTCACATTCTGTGCTGTGTTTAGAGATGATCTGAATTAAGGCATTTTGCAAAAGCATTAGTCCTCCCTCCTAATTTGTGTTTGCAGCAGTGACAAATAGGATTTTCAGTTATTAGCTATCACAAAAACTGATACAGCATTTTCTGCAGAGTAATAGATGTCTTCATTCCCACTGTGACTAATAGCACTGAGACATTTACATGAGATTGCTATTTTCACAGATAGTAATTAGGTGCTTGATTCTGCCATGGCCTTTCAAAAGGTCTTAGATACCTCAAATTCACGTAATGGTACATACATATATATTATTTTGGGAAAATTTTACAAGCACAGTACTGTAATATGCTGAGATATTTATACATGAACTTTCCTTTGAACAATACCTCACCATAGAAAACAGTGCACTTAAAGTCTGAAATACTTAATAAAAATGGCCAGTTTTTATAAGCATCATTTTGAAATTTACTGAGTAATTTTGGCTGCATAATCATACCCCTGAAGGGATGCAATAAAATATAAATTTAATCAAATACATTTTTAGAATGGGCTTCAAGCTAGTGCATGTACAATTTTGATCCAAATATCTAGTCATGAGTATAATATCAGACCTTTAATTATAATTTCTATTATAATTGTTCTATTGAAGAAAATGTAGCCAGTGCACTTACCTGCAATTATGCACACACAGTCTGTGGAAAGAGTAGATAAAGACCCTCCTGTGAACCGCCACTTGCTGAGCTAATTCACCCAACTGGTTTAATTTTGTTTGCCCTCAGTCTGTCGTTGCAGTGATTACATCTAAATGAAAAGACAAGGAAACACCAAAATGAGAAAAAAAAATCCCTAGATTTGTTGTTTCAATTTTCAATTTGACTTTTATTCTTGAACAATCAGGAAGTTAGGGTCACAGAAAGCAGGTTGTAAGATGAAGTGTTTTGAACACTTTGTGATGATAGGCTTTATGAATATCTTACCGAGTGGCTGAAATGTGTGGCCTCATATAACTCATGACAGTGCTCACCTGGTGTTCTGTGACAGGTACCCTATATTTTACTCCTAATATATTGTGATTTATAAACCCATGAAGAAAAGTCTTTTGGGGAATATCTAGTGTAACGCCGCAGGCTGCTCCTCAAAGTTAAACACCCTTTTTAGGCAGCAATTTCAAAAGGTTTTCCGTGACACTATGATCTGAAGGAATACACAAATGTTTATTTGAAAGATCCATATGCTAATATATATATGTTCCAATATTATAATATACATCATCTGCTAATATTTACTGCAACTTCACATCCCTAATGCACCGTGGAGCAGCTCTATTATCAGCATTAGCTCTGTGC
This sequence comes from Neopelma chrysocephalum, assembly GCF_003984885.1. Classification (NCBI taxonomy): domain Eukaryota; kingdom Metazoa; phylum Chordata; class Aves; order Passeriformes; family Pipridae; genus Neopelma; species Neopelma chrysocephalum. The sequence continues at coordinate 3,042,237 of NW_020897720.1, forward strand.
AGCGGGGATGTGTGCATTCAACAAGCCCATGTGTCCATTCATAAGGGGCCCTGCTTATGGGAAGGAACTGATCCTGGAGACAACTCAGTCTCTTATATGGCCTGTGTTCTGGAATAGCAGGATTACACTTCCACACAGTGCACCATTTAGTAAAAACAGGTGCTACAAACATACTAAAGCTATTCTAGAAAGGAGGCTCAGGACTCCCCTCCTCCCATCTAATCCTTAATGTAGGTACTTCTCTAGAAAATATCAACTCCCTGTCACATTTTATAATTGCTTCATACTGCCCAAATTATCATTTAATAAGTTAGACAACAAAATTCAACCAGTAAATGGTCAAAAAACTTTTCCAGTAAATTCCAAGATACACAGTGTAATGTGTAGGTATAATGTCAATTCTTTAGTACGTGGAATTTTACAGGGAGTCTGCTCCTCCCCCAGAATCTTTCTTGACCTTGAAAACTAAAAAGTTGTTAGCTTAGTCCTCTGGGGAAATAGCAGTAATAAATGCTAGGCTATTAAAAATACCATAAAATAAATTTCAACCCAAAGCAAACAAACAAAAAAACCTCAAGTCAGCAACAAAAAAGGAAGTATTTTCATCATATAGAGAGAGAAACACTTCTACAAAAAGCTTCCCAAAAGGAGACAAAGTACAATTATTAATATAATAAAGAGCTCAAATGATAAAAGACATTTTTAGAAAGCAAGAATAATGTCTCTAATCCAGAATAGTACTCTAGTATGTCTTATGCCCAGTATTAATTATGGCAACAACAGTGCTTGCTCACTGCTGCACTCTCAGTTATCATTTAACTTCAGTGGAATGACCAACACAAAGTTAAATATTACCACGTGCCTTGGAGGCAGTAGGTCTTTCCAGTAACCCCCCAAAAAACTATTTATTCTATCAATTATACCTAAAAGCCCCCTAAAAGAAGGGCTAGGGTGGTGATTAAGCCAAGTATTAATAATTTAATTAATTAATTCAATTGATCAGATACATAAGCATAACACAAAGAAAAACTGGAAAAATACAAATACATGGACCTCTCAGGCAGACCAGTGCTCATTGCAAGGATTTTTTTCCATCATAAGACTCCCTATGCATTACTAATTACATCATCTGCCCATCTTGCTGCCACTAGACACTCAATTGCTATGGGTTGGTTGCTTTCCTGAGGCTGCTGATACATTTATAATAAACATGGACTAACCACAAAGCAATCCCTCAGTGATTTTATCTTGGTGATTTTATCTTAGACAGAAAATGCTAGGAAAAAAAAATCAAATATCTTATTTAAAAAAATAACAGAGATGTTTGGCTCATCTCCTGAAAAAATGGTTTGCAATTAGAAACCAGCTTGATCACACAGATGTCTGGCTTACACTCCTTTATATTCTTTATATAGGGATTTAAGAAATACAGTGCCATTTACACAAGTCCATTTAAAAGATTTGGGCATGGAGCTTTTTGCTTTCTTCATTAATTCAAATATTCCTATATGACTACTTTTGATAATGCCATGAATTACATGTAAATCTCTATCAGACAGATCTGAATGTACAGTGCCAGAATTTAGTCTTGTACTGTCACTGCTCAAGTAACTTCAGCTTGGAAACACTTTCCCAAACACTTTCCAAAGCCAAGGCATACTACTGGAAAGATACAAAGCAAGAATTCATCTTTCCAGACCTTCTCCAAACACATACAGCACAATGACTTAAATGAAGATGTGTCTATTGTCATAGAAATATTCAATAGGCTTACCTCTTTCTTTAGATAACGAACAATATGTACCAAAGCAACAAGATGTTAATGTAGATTCCTATCAAGCACTTTATCTTTAAAAATTCAGCACATCAGTGGTGCAAATCTGCAACAATATTGATACCTATTTGCCAAATATTTAATGACTTAAATTGAAATCTAGGCATTATGAGGAGGCTAAATTCCTTAAATCTCAATTTTTCAAGACATGCATCATGAACATCCATCAACATACATTAACACATTACTTCAGACACGTCCCAAAATGAAGAGCACCAGCTACTGGGATCATCAGGAATCATGGAGTAAAAACAGCTTTATGGAGCTTTATGGACTCATTTAACATGAATGGCATGGTAATGGTCCCTGGCTGGTTTGGGGTTTTCCAAACACCACATAACACATCATTCTCCTCTCCACTTCAAGAGAGCAAAATACAACCTCAAGAAATGGAGGACACAAAAAGATTCATTGCATTGCCTTAGAAATGGTATCCACTGAAGAGTAACAGTATGAGTTAAAAACCACAGACTGTCAATTATGGGGACAATATCCAGCAGCACATCCACCATTACCCACAAAGAAAACACACAGAAACATGATCTTTAGAGGTTTGGTAGAAAAATACAATGTAGCAGTCTGCTAAGAAATGTTAAGCCTCCTTTCTGTGGAAAGCAATAGTAGCATTTAAACAAAATCAGACATAAGCAGGAGCTGCAGAGGTGGAGAAAGCTCATCGTTATTAGCATTTCTGAATGTTACCAGAGTTAACAAATTCAAATATTTATGAGGGAGAACATAGGGGGAAAATGTCTGCTGGCGTGCCTTTTATGACACACAGAGAATAGATCCATAGGATACAAGAGAATATTAGAAATTCAAGGACCGTCAGCACCTGACAATAACATAAACAAGGGTGTACAAGAAAGAAGTCAAATCAGTACTACATAATAAACATATTTACCTCTCTCGGGCTTAGAGTTATTTTTCTATTGAAAGAGTGGAAAATAACTGAATTCCTGAGATAAGCTGGAAGGTTTGGTCATTTTCTCTGCAAAATTTGTAAACTCAAAGTACTTCACACACACTCCCACCTTTCTTGATTATTTTTTTGCTGTTCCTGCTTTTGTTTGTTGTTGATAAAAGAAAAGGCTAGCAGTTTATCTACAGCAAGGATTTACAGCTGTAGCAACACTTCTAGGTCACCAGCTTCAGCTAGCCAGGCTGACACAGTAAACCTGTGAATGCCAAAGGCATGGAATCCAGAAATTCCCTGGTTTAAAATAAAAGTAATAATAAAAAAATAGTAAAAGGAAACAAAAGGGGAAAAAATAAGGGAGTGGGCAAAATTATCATGACAATTCCTTTAGCTACCAGACTATAAATTTTGCAGGAGTAGGAGCTCCACCCTCTTTTGAAACTTTCACAATACACTGAAAATTTATGAAGATTTACTGGGAGAGAGAGAGAGGGAAGCTGACAGAATGCAAAAATAGCTTTTCGGTTTCTAATGCCTTCACTTGGGAAGCCTGACAGGCTGTGGTCCATAGTCAAGGTTTGGATAGCCAATACAGAGTTTGAAAAGAGAGAGCAACCCCCTGTCTTCTAATTAAAAAGTTGTGACCGAATTTAGGAGACGATTCAGATCCCTGGGTCCCAAAGCATCATTGCAATCTGGAAGAAGGCCGCTGTGCTTCACCAAGGGGCAGAATAAAAATAAACTCCAGGTCTATTGAATGTATTAAGAGATACTACCAGCAGTATTGAAGATGTTCTGGGGCCAGACATTAAATATATAAATAATGGATACAATGTGGATGAGGTTTCCAGTATCTCAGTCCTTTATTTAGGCAGTTTAGTTTTAATTCATTTATGGAAAATAGAAATTTAATAATGGAGACTTCTTGCTCTAGCCATCAGGGATGAAAGAACTTCTAGAAGCCTAAGTATCACAAATTCCACCTAGAAATGTACACTTTTAATACTGCAAGTGATTAACCTGTCTAGCCATTTATTGAGTGGCACAGGATACTCACAAACTCCAGACATTTTACAATTCAGAACTGGATCTTAATCAAAGCAAATCTCTAGATCAAAAAAGAAGTCCTGTGGCTGTGGTTTGCAGGATGACAACTGTTGAAGGATAAACTTGGTCTTTCAGAAATTTTTATTATAAAAATTCAAAATTGATCTACATGGGACACCATTTAAGAAAACAGCAAAGCTAAAACATGTAGATAATCAAGTGACTAAAAATCCATAGTGACTGTACAAATTCAGCTTAAACTTAGTTGGCTAATGACCTTCAGCAGCACTCTGAAATGGTAAGCTGCAAATGAGGCAAACCAATAGGCATGAAAATTCCTAAGAAGTGTTCTGATTTTTTTTCCCAACTCAGTCCAGTAACAAGGAGGTGATTCAAATTATTCAGCAGATGGCTCAGAAGTAAGAACAGCTTGGTAGAAGCAGGACAAGGCTAATTAGAGCATTATGCCCGTGCCTTTTCTTCTTTATTTTCCACATCATTCCCTCTTCCCTTCCATAGAGTGTATCCAGCCTCTTCATTTCCCTCTCGAATATCATCTTCTATCTCAGCAATGCTCTTCTGCAGCAGCACAGCACAGAATTGCAGAATAAGCAAGAGATTTGTGCTAAGCAGGGAGCCAGGAGGGAGTGTTTCCCTCTTGGCAGGTGTGCTACTATTTTCAGTTGCTCGCAGGGAAACTGCTCTTTTTCTGTATTCTCAGCTGCTCAAGTTAAAAGCACCTGTAAATACCCTGTGAATGTTCATGCAGATTGATGGCCGGGTTTCTACGAACTGCTACCTAAATTAAAATCGTGTGAATACATAAGATTGAAGGCCACAGGTTCCACACCCCTAGTAAGTTTAGGCTATAGGGAAGCTAAGTACACAGGGCCTTTGATGTCACAATCTACATAGTGTGTCCATTGGGAAATCCGAGAGCTCGGGGGCAGAGCTGTGTGTGGGGAACTGATACAAGATCCAGTCCCTCCTGCAGCTCTTACACTCCCCAGGGCAAAGCATTTGCCAGCCTGAGGAGCCCAAGGCTTGCACTGCCCCCAGGGTGTATTAGGACACGTTTAACCATATCATCCTCTCTGGAAACAGGAGCTGCTGACAATTACTCAAATAATCAGAAATCTAAAACAAGACTTCTCTTCCCTGCCCTGTATTGCTCTCTCCATTTTGTATTCATCATGATGACTTCTGTGCCTGCAAACCACCAGATATTTGCATTGGGATGGATAAGATTATTGACATTCACAAGGTTGCACATCTGTATCAGAGAACAGGAAACCCATTTTGTCTTGTGATGTAGGTCAAACTCATACAAGCAGTTAATACTATCTTGTTCTGAGCTTTTTTTTTCTTTTTAAGCTATAAAGAAAAAAGCCTAAATGTATCTGCCTATGTGAATGAATAACTACTTCACTTTTTCACAAATTATGTTACATGGTAGGAATTACCATCCATCTAATGTAGAAATATAAATAATGTGAGCCCTGGGACCACCTATTAATTTCTTTCTTTGCTCATACAATTTGAAGTGTGATTGCTAGTTTTGTTTCTTGTCTAAATTACATCAGGGGAAGGGATGAGGATCCTTTATACAAATCCTTTATGTTTAAGATAATCTAAACATATAGTGCTTGAAAAGACTGCCACTAATGCTATCTTAGCATAACATAAATGGGGACAAGAATACACCAGGGTCATTTACAACTGTCTTATTTTTTTTTCCTAACAGAATATACTACAATCATATCTGTGTTGAGCCATTGTGAGATATGCAGTGTTACAAGACCTTTTATTTTTTTAATTTGGCAGATACATTGATGGGATTGTGGTTATAAGTTCCAGCTGAATAAATTCAAGAAAATGTGTGGAGTTTATTTTTTAATTAAAACAATGTTCTATTTCAAAGTCATAAACTTGTTGTTAGTTACCTACGTGTGAACTCGGAGTAATTGCACTGGCATTACTATAATGACTCTGTTTATAAACAAGGAACTGAGAATGTGAACTAGTGAATCACATTTAGTGAATTCTTAAAAGGAAAGTTAAAACAGTATTTATTACTGATTATGAGCTTGACCTACACTAACAAATTTCCTAAAGCTGCTGGAAAGGAGCAGTTAGAGCCTAAAATGTCTGCAGCATCATGGAACAGTAATCTGGAGATACAGGAGCAGCCACATATCACCTATTCCCACAGATGCATTTTTGTAGGGGGAATTGATAAGATACAGAAGTTAGCAGAGTAATGACAAGATCTTCAGATTTCTCTGTGCTGCACTCCACCACAGCCACGTGTGATACAGTGCCTGAATGCAACTGCAGTAATAAAGAACAGCTCACACATAGTTTTAATCCATTCTGATCCTTTGGAATCTAAGGGTCTCCAAGAAGAACAAACAGACATCTCTTTCTTAATCAAGTTGTTCCTGACTTAGTAAGATTGAACTCTGAGAAATATTTTTTTGTCTCTTAAAACATGTTTGAAAATATCCTTCAACATAACCAAGCCCCTGCAGAAATTTAACAGGGACAGACAAACAAAAGCTGTTGTAACTGGCCCAATGAAATAATCAAGTCCATAGCTCAGACCAGGTACACAGCAATATGAAACAGCAGGAGTTTAAAGATGTTCCAACACAATTTCTTGCAAAACTTCAACCATTATATTTAGCAAATGTGTTGTTATTTACATTCAGTGTCTAAGCTGCAGCCACACTCAGCCAGGTCAAGGTATAGTTTTGTGCATAATTCAAAAACTTATATAAAAATCTATATATAATAATGCAAAAAGACCAGTCAACTTTATCTTATTTTACATCAAACAATATAGCTTCCAGCAGTGATTGTATTAGCATATTGATTTTAGGCAAAGAAACTGTGAAAACTGTCACGCAAATGGAAAGAGTTTTGTACCATATTTTAGTAAAAAAACTTCTAGAGAGGGGGCAATCAGTACAATGCAATAATTTGAAGCAGAGGTGTTTTAATCATACCATCTGGGCTGTAGAACTAACGAGCAAAAGGGTGTTTCTATTAGTGACTCCAACCGTAATTGTTATTTTAATTGGCTGAAATAAACTCTGCTGCCCCCAGGCCAGTCATAACATTATGTTGGTGTGGAGCTGCTTTCCCTTCAGAAGGTAGAAATGCAATGGAAAACTTCCCTAGGAATAACTAAGAAGCTAAAATAGAACAGTTACTAATTTTCATAAAGATTGCCTGTAGGGTAAAAACAAAAAACCCAACCACCCTAAAATGAAATACAATATAATAAATATCCCTGAGTACTAAAGCTTTCTGGTATTGGACAACATTTTATTCATGCATCTGGCATGAAAATTCATAGAGAAAGGATGGCCTTGTAACTATTTCCTCTTCTAACCCTTCTGACAAGAATCCCACGTAGATGATAATCATAATTAATGTTTTGGGTGATTTAAATTTTACTGGAAAAAGAGGATATTAAAAATAATTTTATAAACTTAGATTTTACAAAGTATCATTGCCAATTCATTAGATTTGTGATATTTAAAAATAAACAGATATCTTAAAATGGGGAGTATCAAAAAATCTGTGCATAACTGAGTCAGCAGTTTCACTTCTAATCATTCAATATCATTAATTTGACCATTTTTTCCTGTGTCTGCTTACTGACAAATATTTTGACAAGTCCTATGTACACGAAAACAATCTTGCTTTCACTTTATGTATTCTGCAATGTGTTTCTCCTCAGTCTTTGTTTGCAACAACAAATATTTTAGCATATATTTAAGGATGAACCAACATACAGATTTTGAGATCCAGCACATACAAAGGTAGAATCAAGGTCCCTAAACAGCTCTTTATAGAAATATTTACTTAAGTGTATATTTGCACCTGAATCAAGTAATATTGAAGTCTTTATCTGTTAATAAAGGAGTAATTACTGGTGCTTATCTCACTTCTCTATGTAGAATATATACATAAAACAGTTTTGCTGAAAGGGTTCAGGCCTCCATCTCACACCTCTCAAGATCATCCTAATACCTGAGTGACAACTTTTGTGAGGGGATGTTTTACCACCCTCTTCAAACTGGACCACCAGTCAAATTAAAAATTTCCTACTGATCAGAACAACATGATCCTAAAAAATGAGTGAATTCAGACTTTATAACAACAACTGATGTCCTCTCTCTACACCGTCAGGCTTCTTGAGGCACGGACTGAAAGCTATTTCCTCCCCATCTGAACTGGACAGTGTCCAAACAAAGGAAATCTTTAAGCCACTGTTCAGCATTTCCAATCAGCCATTCCAAGAAGTTCCCCACTCAGCAGGGTTGCTGCTGTGTTTTCTATCCAATGAAGATTAACTCTCCCCAGAGACTTCTCCACTGCCTTAGGTTGTTATACGCAGAGAGTTCTTTCACATTTCCAGCCTTTAAGTACTCTACCTATCTAAAGCCTGAGTAGCTGGGCCCTTTGTAGGCAGAGGCATCTTGTCATGTGGCAATTGCTGCAAAACTGAAAAGAGTTGGGATACATTAATTCCGAGCAAATATTCCAAAAGGAAAAAATATACAAAGTATTTTTGTATCAAAGGCAAAGCAGAACTTGTGTGTTCTTCCTTCTTCTGTATCTAAAGCAATTATTCACACTAACATCTATATTTAACTATGTCCTGGTCTCTTTCTTGGGGACTATGATATTAAAACACATGCAGGATTTTGGTTAACACTGAAAGAAAGCTCGAGTCGACTGACTTACCTGTTGAGAGTAAAAGCTTTTTCTGCAGGAGATTGAAGCTGTATGAGGTCTCCTGTAGACTGAAGCCTCCTGAAGGACTTCAGGACTTCCTGCTATTTCATTTGATATCTTCACCTCCCAAAGCTTAATAACAGTGTTTTAAGAGATCAGTAAAGAAACAAAAGTTGTTTTTTATAAAAAATGAAATAACTTTAGTAATGTCACCTTGCTGCTGATTGTGCTTGCCATATTTTAAGGTATAGGATAGACAAACTGTGTTTAGGCAACTAATAAAAATGGAAACATAAGATTACATCCAGTGTTGAAATATAGGTCTTGTCATCAAGGAAATTAGTATTTTATATTTTACAGAAATGGAGCTTTGCGATAACTAAGGTTGAACGTCTCCCATGTTATAAAATGCTTCTACAGTAGTTACATTCTCCCTTTGTAGCAGTTACTATTTGAAAGTTCAAGCTTTGACAGATTTTTGCAGTCGTGGCCTCAGCTTATCTTTTGTTTAATGGACTTTACACGTACACTTTCACTCCATACTTCCATTAAAAAAATCCAAGAGCAAATAGGTTTGGATCTATTAGAAAGACAAGACATACCATTTCTCTGTTTATGAGTAACAGGTAACAAGCTTTGTATCATCCAGACAGTGCAGGGTCTTGTCTGGCCTTGTTTAACTCTGGTAGTAATTGTCTAGCAATTAGGTTGACAATTCTGTAGCAATTAGGTTCCTTGAATTAGCTTTATTAGTTTTAATTTACAGTGATGACAGGTGGAGTGACTGAACTACCATTCCAGCAAAAGTGTGCTGTGGAAGAGGACTCAGGCAGCATGAACAGAGGCCCCAGGACATAAGCACAAATCAGAAGGATCAGTCTGGAAGAACAACATCCTTCTATTCCAGTAAGACCAGTTTCAGTGGAAATAAAGTAAACATAGACACTGAAAAAGGAAAGTAAAAAAAATACATAAGGAGACTATATTTTATGAAAGCAAACCAAATTCACCCTAAAACTGAAAAGGAGGAAGAAACCGCCAACACCACAGGGTTGCCAAAGAAAGAAGAAGGAAACCTTTATCACTGGCATCACAGTCCTGCCAACAAAGCCCTCAGGATGCTGACAGCTTTTTGTAATCCCTTCCTCCCCACAATGGGGACTGTCACCACCAGTATGCAGGAGGACACTCGAAGTGTGAGCACTACACCAAAGAAAAGAAGGAGGTACCAGAAGGTTTTTCTGCATAACCCTGTTCAGTTGCATTGTTAAGTTCTCCTAGTTTGATATGGACTAGGAATACACATTATTGAAAACAGACTAACAGTCTGAACTAACTTCAACCAGCCTAACTAGATTCCTGCCTGCACATGGAGGTGTGTCCTGCTTTCTGCCCACAAGAAGATTCTGAGTGTGTTGACCTGTGAATTCCAGATGACTCAGAAGGAATGCTTGTTGCATCTTTTTGTATTCTGCCCAATTTTTCATTGTAAGCATTTATCTAATGGCATTTCAGGCATTCCTTTTAATTATATTAAACAGAACTGATGGCTAATTGTCTTACACGTGCCCTTAATTCTACTGAGATCACTGAAGATCCTCCTGTGAGCGTAACAAACTGGTCACTAAGGTTTTGCTTACAAACACTCAGTGATGTTTGTTGGGGGGGGAAACTATTGTTTAATAATCACAAAACAGAACACATCACATTTTTGAACTACAACATTCAACAATTTGCATTTGTTTTACGGGTGATGGACCTGGTTATCTTCAGGTCACTGAATGCCTCTGGTAAAAATTATCACAGTAGATGCAAACAGCAAAGCCTGCACTTATGTCCTCCAGTGTTCTCCACTACAAAGACACCTTTTTGCTAGCCTATAACAACAAGTTGATCTTAATCATGCAACTAAGGTTGTTTTTCTGCTTAACTGCTTTCCTAGAATCAGGAATCTGAATGTCCCCTATGGAACACAGAACTAAGGATTAAGTAATTGTCTATGCTGACCTAAAGCCTACTAGAATTTATCTATGATATTTTTAACTTATACAATACATAATATATAGTCACTGTGTATAACTGGAATCAGATGTCTAATACATTTCACACAGCACAGAGTTTTTTATTCAAATGGATGAAAAAAAAAGAATAAAAGAGGGAGAATTATGACAACAAAAGGAAAAAATAAGGCAAATGGGAGTTATGAGAATAAAAGGTTCTAGAGATAAAAATTTACTATGCTGTGTAAATAACAGAGGTTACCAATCATTAATAATGACAACAGTAAGGATTTTTCAAATAATAATTCCCATGAGATCACTTCAGAAAAAAATAAAATGACAACTATTTAAAAGCCCTGATGTTATTTTGAGGAAAAAAACCCAGGCAGACAACAGAGGGGAAGCTACTTACCCTTGCACATATATTTTAAAATGCCCTTTAAAATAGTTTTACCTGTTAGAGAAAGTTTTGAGAGGCTGCTTTATATATTTTATCTTTTAGACATGTTTCATTGCCTAGTTTTTAAAACAGTGATTGAAGAAATCATCAGGTATATTTGTCAGTTTTCCTCAAACACTGGAGAAAACTCTTAACTCAGATCCCATAGTGTGATATATCTTCAGGATTTGGAGTTCATCTTGTTTTAGCAGGATGTGTGGAGCAAAGTAAAATGCCAAATTAATGCTTAAGAAATGTAACTTTCTGAAAAAGCCACCTGTCTGATTTTTGTTATTTACTACCAACACCCCCCCAAAAAACCACCCTTGTCAAAGCTTGCTCTAATATTCCATTCTGAAGAATAGATTTTAAGCAAATAGCTCTCCAGACCAAAAAAAACCCCAAATGCTGAATTTAAGTTGTCCTGGTCTTCCTTATGGGGGTTCATTTTTTAACCAGTGCTAATTCACCCTTTTTCATCTGGAGCAGCTTCTTTACTGTATAGTCAATGGTGCCATGTGGGAACATTAGGGCCAGATGTGGATGATTAATAACTGTGTAGAAAAGCTAAATCTTTTATGATAGACCACATAAATCTCTCTACTATGAGATGTCAGTTCTCCAGTCTGTAGCCTTTGTATAGGATTTTTTAGGCATTTGTTGCCTTTTTCTCTCTTGAAGTACTCAGATGATAAGACACTAATTATGATGATGCACTAATTATCAAAGACCTACAGCACTATAGAAAAGATTGATGTTTATTGCCTTTTTGGTATTTCAAAATTCAAAAGAAGTCCTTACAGTCAAGTCATCATGACAATAAATAAATAAGGAATACTATTTAGAAGATGCTATTTGGAAAAAACTTTTCTTCAGCACAAAATCTTTTTTTTATGTAAAATGTTTGAAGTTATCAGTGAACAAGGAATTTATATCCCTTGATAGTCTTTTCATATGTCCAGAAAAAAACAACTGGAGAATATTCAAGTTGAAAGAAAATGCAGCAAAATTATTAACTTTAAAATAACTTCTGCTTAACCTTATCTTAAGCTTGTATCTGCCTGGAATAGTATTTAAGCATGTGCTTAAATCATACTGAAGTTACATTGTGGCTGAATATATGTTTGCATACTTGCTGAAAGAACCTGTAGGAACTGGTGCCAATTGGACAGATCTAGAGATTCAGAAAAATAATTGGGGTTTTCTGCATTCAGCACATCCCCACCACACATCGTATTAATTTGATGTTATGAAATACTAATATTAACCAAATTCTACCAGAATTACCCTACAAATTCTACTCCTTTCCCTTTTGTAAACATTTTTTTTTCATTTAAGCAAGTACCATAGTAATATCTGAATGTAAAATGTTGGTTTCCCAGAATCTATATTAAATTAAATATTGACTTAGCAAGCACTGTGTCATTCATTATTTACTTTACTCAATCTGTGGGATTTATTAAAAAATTGATAAGAACAGCTACTGGTAAAATCCCTCCAGGTGAGCTCCCCAGCCAAGCCAATTATGAAATAAGTAAACCTACAGTTACTATAATAAAATGACAGTATTCGATTTTAGCAGTTGGTGATATTTTAAAAGGACGCTTTGAGACACTTACTTGAAATGAATTAGGTGCCCAGTTTCATAAAAAAAAATTTAAGATTGCTTTTATTCTGTTATTTGCCAGACCTTTCTTTGCCCCTCTGCCCTTTTCTAAAAGTTGATTTCTCATTTTATTAGAAGGGTTTTTTCCCCTGTATTTCAATAGTTCTCTTTCTCCCCTTATGCTATTTTAAACCAACTTGTGTATATCTGAGAAGTGCTACAGACCAGCCTGCAAATAACTGTGAAAACACTTTTAAGTGGAAAGACAAGTGTTATAAGAAAAAGGACATTTCCAGCTCTCTATTTCATTGGTGCTTGAAAATTCCTGTTTGGTCTAATGGTTAGAATGTTATCCTGTGTGCAGGGATGAGTTTTGCACACAGTTTGTTATGGATGCAGTTCTATGGACACAGAATTCAGGTCTGCATAATTTTCAACCCAGTATTTTACTGGCTTAAATGGTTCTAGACAGAAATTCTAATTTATTAAGTGCATAAGGTTTCACATACACAATGTCCTTGATTCAGATTCCCCATTAAGCCCTAAGTAGTGTACATTAAAGGAGTGATCAAAAGCATTCTCGGTATTGCTGATTAAAAAAGAAAAAAGCCCTATCAGCAGGGGAATAAGAGGTACAGCAGGATGCCACAGGCATTCTTTATTTTTTTTAAGTTAATAGATAATTTTTAGAAGTTATGGGGTAACACAATACTGTGTTGCATGACATATCTCCCCTCCGCTAAAAACTTCATTTCTTTAATGGTGGGTAAACCTGTGGTTGCCTTCGAACTGGGAGGCATTTCACCTCATTTTGATCCCTGGACTAGGCCAATAACTTTCCAATATAAATAACCTGCAGGCCACACAGAAAAAAAAAATTATGGCCACAGAGTCACATCCTTGCTTTCAAAGGCTACAGTTAGTTTGAAAAAGGAAAATTAAAGTTCATGAAACTTAACCACTAAGACAGTCCTGAGCTTGTAAGACCCCAACCAAACCCAATGTTTGCAATTAAGATGCGCATGCACTGAAATATCCAGAGGAAAACCACCACAATTCAGGTCATCCTTAGAGTACTCCTCAAACATCAGCCTCTACCTCTAACACGGATAATTTTTGGTGGGAAGAAAGGGACTTTCATTCTCAGGCAGGTCCTTGTTGGACTAAAGATCCATATTGAAATCACCAGTCAAGGTGAGGTGGCATTTTAACAGAAAACAGAGCTGGAGGGGGCAGGGGAAAGGACAGACACAGGACACAGAGTCCATCAGTAAGTCAAAAGCTCTCGCTCCTGAGCTGCTCCTTCACTCTTGCAACCAGCCTGATGTGAAAAACTCTGTTTGCTCACGCATAAAAACTTTGCTTAAGCTTTACAGAGATCTAGATGAAAGCAAACAGCATGAGAAGCTAAGTTCATGGTTTTTCATTATGTTTGGATACACTATTAATAAAGATTTCTCTACAGAAAATCCCCAGCAACGTCATATCCATCAATACCAGCACTCAAACACTAATGCTATCAACAATAAACCAGGGATCATATTCTTGCACCTGCACAGAAAGAGCTTATGGGCTTTTATTTGATGATGATTTGCAGAGGTGGTATGGAACTGCAAAAAATGTATCTCCAGGAGACAGGATAAGAATTAACATATCTATAACCATAATGGGGAGAGATGGTCCTTCTTTTTATTAATTAGTGCGTGTGGGAAGGAAAAAAAATGAAGCCTCACATATAAGCACAAACCCTACTTAGATACTAATTCTGAGTCTTGATATGAAGTGGACAAGATCAAAGGTATGAATTTTAATAAGTGCTCAGTTAATTTTAAAAGATTTTGCTAAGTTCAATATTATTTACCATGTCAGCATCTTAGAACAGCGAGAGGAGGACTAGAGTTTGACCTTATTCTTGTACCAACATAAACTCAGTGTTTTAATTTTCTTAAGACTGAGAAAAGGAAGAGGGAAACTCAAAACAATCCTTTCAAAATTTGAGCATATTGATTTAAATCTTGTACTTTTATTTTAAAACATCCACAGGAGTTATGTTTTTTAGAAGGAATACAGAGATTTTGTAAGACATAATCAAATATTTGTTAAGTCTAAAGAAATTATTTAACATAGTGCTGAAGTTTAATCAAAGGATGGGCATAAACAAGAATTTTGTTAACAGGAATGGGGAATGTTTGGAATCATTCTTGATTCAATGCACTAGAGAAAATCAAGGCTGAATCCTCTTCCTATTTCTTTTCACTTATGAAGAAACACTCTTTCCCACAGAATTTCTGTTCCAAACATTCCAGAAGCCTGAAGAAGCTGTCCAATGTCTTTCTGTTCTTTAGGAGAGATTCACAGGCAGGGATTTCATGCTGATTTGTTGGCGACATGTTGTCTCATTTGGACTAATCTGTTTTAAATGCCATTTTAAGAGATTGGGAAGCTTCCAAAAAAAAAATCTAAGGAAGTTTCACATTAAGAATTATTAAGGTATGAAGCAAATGTTATGGGAAGAAAATGCTATGTGGCAGTTTGCAAAATAATTGGATTCTATAACCATTGTGGAAAAATGATTAGCTTTCAAATTCCCTAAAATACTTGCACAAACAGCAGATGTTTCTTATATTATGAAAAGGACATCCTATACATACATATTAAAATATACATCTGAGCCATAGTAATACATTGTGTTTAAAATTGTGGGGCTTGAATTTTAAATTTTTAAAGGTTTTGTAAAGATTTGAAAGCTTTTAAATATAATTTTCTTAAATTAAGATAATTGAAAGATCTAGTCCCAGACAGCAAATGAAAACACAGTCATTTAGCTGACATTAAGTTATGAAAATATTACATTTATTTGAGTGCTGTCCCATGTGTTTGCTACAGATGGGTGCTCTGAGAAAAGATCACAGCGAATTCTTAAATCAGAATTATCAAAGTATCCCAAAGTATCTCTTTTTCAAGGAGTCACGTGGGAAAGGGGAGGGGTAATGGATACAAGTTACTTTTGGGGGGATTCTGATTCGACACAAGAGGAATATTTTTCACAATGAGAACAATCACCCACTGGAATAATTTCTCCCAGGAAAGCGTTGGATTCCCCAGCATTGGGCACATTTGAGATTCATCTGGACAGGGGGCTGGGCCATCCTGCCTAGACTGTTTTTACTGTGCTTTTGCCAAGAAAGGTTGAACCAGGTGATCCCTGAGGTCCCCCTCCAACTTCCCATGCCAGAAACAAGAAATCTCTGCTCTTTGCAGTACTTACAGCTTATTGACACTGCTTTAAGTGTTTTAAGAAATACACATGTGCAGGCTGACAGGGACTCATCAGAAAAAATACCATGAACAAAGGATAGGAGAAGACAATAGCAGATGAGAATGATCAGGTCTGGTATATTTAAAAGATGTTTGAATGCATTCGTAGCTATCCATATGAGCTTGTAAATCAGCCCCTGTTAGAAAAGATAAAAGACAGCAATGGCTCTTTGTCTTTAATCCAAAAAAAAAAAAAGAAAAAAAAAAGGAAAAAAAAGAAGAAAAATTTGTTAAGAACAGCTGCAAGAATAATACAAATCACACTTTCAGCAAATGATTCTCATAATAGCTACACTAACTACTGAAAAAAGTGTCACATCAATCCAAATAATCTTCCTTCAGAAACCAAGGGCATGGGAAGTGTAAGAGTCTGTCCCTGTGGGCTGGCCACCAAAAGGGAAAATACTGGCAACACAAGGAATGAACTGTTTCTTAGTTGGGTACACAACTGGCTTGTTACGTTTGCTCTCTTGAATTTTATTTCTCTTTCCTTTTTTTTTCTTGAATATAGGTCTATTACTTTTCCAGATAACACAGTTTTCAGAAGAAATAGTGTGCTGACAAAAAGGAAAATAATAATTTCTGCCTTGAATTTATATAATTACAGAATGACAACCATTTTTCAACACCAATTTAATCCAAAGCCAAACTGTAAATTTGGTTCATATTGCAAAACCATCAAATGCCTCTTTGGATGGTTTCAAAGTGTACCTTAAATTGATCATTAAAGCCAGTTCAGCTTTGTATTTTTCAGTTTATCAAACCAAAGTAAAAAACATACTTCTCTCTAAATTATGTATTTCAGACTGAAACATGTTTTATTTTCAGACATCTATGTTCAGTTCTTTTATTTTTAATTCTTAAATACAAAACTATCTTTTCAAAGTGAGAAACTGAAATACTTCATCTTGAAAATATGAAAGCAAACTGCTTCAAGATCTTCTAAAGACAGTTTTAGATGCTGATGAAGAGAATTCCACAAAGACCTAGAAGCTCCATCTGGCACTTCCTTGATCGGTTGCCAAATCTGTTGAAACCTTTCTGAACTCCCCAGAATCCCATGTATTACCTGCACTCTCAAATTGCCCTGCCAATGCATCACTGGCATCTGACAGGGTGTTCTCTGCTGTTTGACACAGCCCAGCTGGGGATTTTGCTTTGACTCTCCCAAAACTAAAGTAGTACACTGTAATTAGGCCCTAGTTCCTCCTGTGATATAGTCACTTTAATATCTATATTATCTTTCAGCTCAGCTGTTATAAATGTCTTCTATAATCTTATATACCACACACAATTTACTTTTGGCCCATGTTGTGCCACTGCTGGGGAAAGGGCTGTAGCTCAGTTTTACTGGCCCATTCCTCCCAAGTAGTTCCTCTTGGTGGAGTCCCTGCTGTACAAAACACCTTCTGAACATAAAGAATGTCCGAAAGGACTTCCATTACAAGCATGAAAATTTAATTAGCAGACACTGATGGGGAAAAAAAATAAATCACATGACTAACAAATTTAAACCTCATCTTGTTCATATAGTTTTTCCTAGTTCATGCTGTGTGAAGGTTGGAGTGATTGACACTCACCCTCCAGATGCAACCAAATAGCCAGACAATGCTTCAAAGAAAACCACTACATACACTAATTTTACCTAATGCTGAAATAAAACCAACAGCCCCAAATGTATTACCCAGTTTTCCTTTATTTTCAGTGAGAATACCTTGCAGCTGGTTCAGATATCAGTCAGAGAAAGACCAATTTTTTAATACCCTTCAAAAATTTTTTCCTCTAGCTCAGTGCCTATCCTACTTTTTCTTGCTTTTCCAGAAACTCTTATGACATACACGAAATATTTGCTCTTTTAGTTTGCCTCCTTCTTAATTTAGAGAAAGAAGGATTAGAGAGACCCACCGGTATTTAGAGTAGATTGAGACTGATACTCCCATTGTGAAAATTTTCATCAGGTGTATAATAAAATGAGAGTGAGAGAGAAGGAGGGAGGGAGAAATTCCACCCTGCTGGAATGGTCTGTCTGTTTGTGGCTGCACTTCTGAGCTCCACAGGCAAAGCTGAGCTGGAGGCTGGACCGGGGATTAGGCTCTGCCTGACTGGCAGACCAAGGCAAAGCAGCACATCCCTTGAGCCCTGATGTGAGGTCATTACTGGCTGATTGAGGATTCACTTTCATGCCTTAAATGTGGGAAACCCAGGTGTGTTGTAGATTAGCACAACTTACAAGCGGTGTGTGGAAATTTATTATGATAATTGTTGCTTTTATTTTTTATTTCCCTGAACTCAAAGATAATTAATGCCAGTATGTGTCCTGGTGTCTGACTCCCTTAATTGGCCCTATGGTGCCTTGGGTGTTTGAAAATCCACTCACTTAAAGGCTTTTTTTTTCTTTTTTTTTTTTTTTCCTTTTGACTTGTTTTCCTGGAGCTGTTCATTAGTGCCTAAAATATTTGATTACATTTAATTGTAATGTCTTCAATTCTGTGCACCTGCTGCAATTTATGTAGTGGGGGAAAACAAGACCTACAGAAGCTAAAAAGTGACATGAATGTTAAAAAGAATTCCCCTGCAAAGGGTAATTGGGGTTAAATATGGAAGCAAACTAAACATATTTTCAGTTGGGCTTTCCTACCTGCTATGATAGCACCAAAAGGATTTATAGCATAATGGTTTCATTTGCAATGTTTCTAAAACATTTCCCCATTCAAAGGTTTTTATCTCCACTTTAACATTCCTAATTATTTTAAACCGTATCTCTTGTATGAGAAAGTCCACATGGTGTTGGTCCTCCCTCGCTGGCAATACTGAGCCCCACTCCTACATGAAGAAATGCTGTTCTAGTTTATATCTTTCCCACTCCTGCCAGCTTTCTTTTAGTAAAATATGTACATTTTACCTCCATGTTTTTTTCTTACCATTGCTGAAATGGTTAAAATTTTCCTGGCTGACAATTTCGTTTTTAAAACACAGCTTACAGCATTTGCAAAGCAGTCAATAATACCAATACAAATTAGCATCACTGAGTATTCAAATTCCCCTGACATGACTAGAAAAGGCATAAGGGATAGAGGAAAAGAGAAAAATCTGGTGCATTTTTAAGAGGGAAATTACATCAGAACGTATTTCTGTTGAGCTGTACCACGTCCTCTCATTTATCCCTAAGGGGCAGTGCAAACCTGTAGAACAGGTTCTAAAACATATATTTTTCAGAGGAAAACTAATTAGATCCGTTTTAACACAACAATATTAGCATCACATGAGAAATTCTGGTTTCAGCACAGCAGAGGAGAAGCAAAGAACAAAAATATCACCTGCTGATGGCTGTGATAGTTTCCAGCACATTTGTGACCCAGCAAGTATCTCTGCCAAGGAAATACCACAACTGCTATGCAGTAGCATCCCAACACTTATATTTATTTCTCTGTATGGTAAATATCACCTGGGGCATTTTAAAGCAACAGTTAGTGATCCATACAAATCAAGGTCAGAAATAAATTTATCCCTGAGATCTCTTGCTAAGTATGGCATATACTGAAAAATGTAAACATTGGCAACTCTGCTTTTAAAACAATATTATTAATAATAGTCATAAGCTGTAATAAACTGTCAGGGTTCCTAAGAACGTTGCCACACAATGAACATTTTATGTTAATGTCTACATTTCCCTCTGTTGTGGAAACCACAGAGCTGTCAACAAAAGCTAGAAATTAATCTTACATAGAATCAGAGACAGCAATACATTGATGAGAGATGTGATGACAAACACTCCTCTCTGCTCATTCTCAACTAGCCTTTAAACAAATGGTACAGCAAATGTGTGGCATATTTTTACCTCAATTCAAGAACTGTCCCTGACGTCAACAACAGAATTCTGCTCTACAACTGAAGGCATGGGACCAAGAGGAAGCAGGATGGTATTTCATTCTCTAGATTCACAACAGATTTCCTGTCAAGATACTTGATTTATGTTTCCCTGACCTACTGTGCAAAATGGAAATAAATGATGCTTTTTGCCAGTTTTTAATCACAGCACATTTGGTACCCCCAGAAGACACTGCCTTTGAACCTCGTTACAACCACAGTCTACCAGTTGTACTCTAAATTACAGGGCTTCTGGGATTTCATGGGAATGTCAATTCAATATTTTAATTCTGTTTTTGCAAACAAGCCTAAGTAATTGCCTCAAAAGAGATGATAGTATGTATTTACTGAATTAAAATCACTGTCATTATTTCTATTTTGGAATCTCGTGGCTATCTGACACTTACAGGCCAAATGTGGCCAGTGCTCTAATGCACAGCTGTTTTAGTATGACATGCAACTGTGACAGCTTTGGTACAGAAACAGAACCTCAGAGTAAAGTGGCTGAAGTACTTGCACAAGCAACATTGCAAATAACTATTTTTAATGTTAGACTTTAATATAAATGGATAATGCCAAACCAGTTTGGTTTTTGGTATTCCTTCAGGTTTTTTCTCAGCTCTAAGTTCCAGCAACAGCTCTCTCTCATTTTTGAGCTGCTCATGAAACTTTAGCAGAATCTATAAGCTCTTTGCAACATTCAACAATTTTTTGATTTTTCAGAGTAATGCACTTTTTAAATATTCTACTTTAATTTTATGATAATCAAACTTAACAAAAATTAAAATGATTATGAAGATGCTGTGATCTTGAATATTTAAATCAAAAGAGCATATGTGTTATTTTAACACTAATACCCCCCTAGCATATAAAGCCATGTTCAAGGATTAATGAGGTTTCTGTTACAACTTCTAAGTTTTGAAAAAATATTCTTGCTAACATTTCAAAGTGAATAAAAACCCCAGTAATCTTCCTTTATGTGCATTATGAATATTTAGAGATGCAGAACAAAAGCCTTTCTTACATGTAAAAATCTGAAGGCTGTTAGACTCCTCCTCCCTTGAAAATCAGGTTCAAGCATAAAAGTTTAGGGAGAAAGGAGAAAAATAGTCAAAAAATAATCCATGAGTGATCTAATTATGAAATGTCTCTATCCATTCTGTTCTTTTTAGGTAAATCATCCAGCTCTTTCTGTTGTTTTATTTATTCCAAGTGTTAAAATAATTAAAGAGGAAGATGCAGGAGACACAGAGCAGTGAATGTCAAGGACACTTGATGCAACACCCTAATGATGAATGTTCCAGCATACTCAAATAAACAGGTTTCTCTAGAGATTGTTTGAATGAAAATAATGTAATTGCACAAATAGCATAAACTGAGTGTGTGTGTGTGCAGAAGAAAGACAAGGAGAGGGACAGGCAGCAGTCAATGCTTCTGGTAGTTGATGGCGTGTGGTGAATAATTGATCATTCCTTCCTTCCTTCTGATGAGTTCACTAATTCTCTCAGTGCCACACTTCCACAAGTGTCACGATCACTATTAAACCAGCACAGGAACCCAACAAGCCCTGGAGAATACCCACTGTCTGAGATGCCTTTTAAAGCAGCAACTGAAAAATTAAATGCGAAACGCAAGAAAATGATTCCGAAGTCTTCTTCACCTCTGCTGTGTGCTGTAATGCTGTGCTTGATAGGCTCTGTTCCACAGCTGAACACTGAATTTATGGTGCCTGCTATTTATAATACAGGAAGGGAAAGTAGATAAAATCATTCAGTTTGTTGAGAAAAAAAGGCAATAACTGCTTATGTTATATGGAGTCAATTAACAGCACAATTTGCAGACTTTAAAACCATTTGCGAGTTAATTTGCACTTTTGAAAATGATGGGCAATAGCATGGCCAAAAGTGTGCAGTATGATTTCATACTGAATAAATTTCCTTATGAGATAATGAATTAAGGACATTGTTCATTTCTAAATCCAAAGACAAAACCGCCCTGTGTTTTCAGTCTGCAATTACAGACATTTCAGAAGATGGGATTTCTGTTTGGTTTCAGTGAGCCACAGAAATTATTCAAAGGTAAATTCTTTTTCCTGAATTCAGTAAAATGCTCACTGCCTTATTTTTCAGACTGTTAAAGAATCCAAGGGCTCAGATGGACAAAGCTGTGGGTACACACCTGAGTCACCTAATAGAACCCCCATATGAGTAAGGGCAGATTTGCTTCAAAGCACTTCTGTAAGTAAAATATTCCAAGTAACAACAGCACACACTATCTTTAAAATATCAGCACTTACATAACTGGAGGTAAGAAAGCTATCTTAAAAATAAAGTGGCAACTAAAAGTCAATCACTGCTAGGTATGGCCACTCTGCTAGATGTCACACCTGCTCACAAAGCTATTCTGAGCCTAAAGGGTTCTCACTGACTAAACAGACAAGTAAAAAAGCCACGGGGGGAGGAAAGAATAATCCCAAGTTGTCTCTGTTGTGCAACCAGGCTACAAAGACACAAATATACAACCTGTCTCTTCTCATGAACCTATGGCAGGAACAAAATTAAACAGAAAGAACCTTTCTAAAGGCAGCAAGGCTACAGGGATTTAACCTCAAATTCTACCATGGAGAACAACTTACTTTTGTCCAGTGGAAACCATGTCTGAAAATTTTAGTTCTTTCACTCAGCCGTTTTTGGCATGTTCATTGTGAGACTTACTGACCAGTTCACCATTGCTTTTTCTTCAAATTCCACAAAAAGAGAGTGTTTTGAAGGACTTCTGCCCCAATTACACGGAAAAACAAAATGACACTAGATAAATCAGGAAAATCAAAAATAAAATTGGGTTGAAAAATAGCAATACGAGAAACAACCTGTACAAAAAATAAGCAAAGCTGTGCAGAACAATGACAGGAAAAAATGTGTAGCATGGGTACAGTCAGTGTTGGATATATATATGGCTGATATAGTTTTATCTTATTAACTGTAGGAACCCTTCATCCTTAACATAAGGATTGATGAAGGGAGTTATCCTAATGTTCTTTGCATCTTACTAAAAATTCCAGGTCAGTTTAGAGAAACCATTTACACACTGATACTTTGCATAGCAGCACATTAACTGAAAAGTAGATATGCAGAGATCATTTTAACTGGAAGTAATTGCTATGTAACCAAGCTTTCTTTGATGTTGTTCACCACAGTATTCTCAGCCACATTATATCTTATGTTCAGCACTGGAAATTATGATGATTATTAATAGTGTTGCTGAATAAAGGTTAACAAGAAATAGTTTTTCTGTCTCTGAACATTTTTGACATATCAAACATTTCTTCATCTTGAATTCAGAGAAAAAAAGGAACACTAAAAAAAAATTAAAATCATCTCAGTGACTCAGAAAACTTAAATTTTCTTTCAAACTTCATTATTTGTAACACTGCAGATTATCTTAATTTCATTACAAGTTGCTTCAACCAGAATAGAGGAACATTTTAATTACAAATATTCAAAAGGGATATTCCTACATATTTCAAAGCTTTTTTTTCTGAAATAGAAACCAAATGGAAGCTTATCCTTTCCTACAAATACTTTTTCTGATTTCCCTACCCACTCCACTGCTGGTAAATCTATCTCCAACTATGAGTCAAGTGTCAGAAGTTTACAGAGAAGCAGATGTTGTACATGAAAACTGTTGCTTCTTGGAGATATTGTTCCTCCATTCTAAAGGAGGACACCAAATAAATCAATTATAGATTTGCTCATGCTTTTAGCTAATGCTATTAACTGACATTGCCACAGGAATCTGAGATGAAATAGGTACATTAAGCTCAAGGATACACAGCCAAGGCAAACCAGCACAATCTGAACTAAACAACAAAAACCAACAACCCACAACTCTTATCATGGAAATAAGAGCACAGCAGAGACTCAGAAAAGTAGATTTTACGTATGACATAATCTAAGAGTGCAACAAATGAGAATTCTTGTTTTCTTGAGGCTAATGCAAAGTGGATATAGCATTACTCAAGGAATGGCAGTGCTTCTCTTAAAACCTATTTCCCTAATCTTAGCAAATCAAAACTGGAAGGATATAGAGAATATAATCAAGCTGTGACAGTTCATGCACGATAAACCACTTCCATAAATTTTTTTTCCTTGCATTCATCACCTTTATAGTAATAAAATAGTAGTTACGACACACTTGTAGTACAACCTAAATGTCTAACCTGTCACACTGTAGGAAACTTGCCCATTTTTTAAAGGACTTCCTTAATTTTTTTTGTGAACTTGAATACTGCCATTCACATCTATTGGCCGATCATTTAAAAAGCTTACAGCAAACAAAAGAACAAATATAGAATTTACAGTAAAATTTTAATGCTCAGGCAGAAAAGAAAATCCTACAGGACAAGAAATTTCCTTCCTCTCCACCTGCCGTGCTGTGAGCACTGAGAAGAATCCGAGTGGAAGAACTGAGTTAACATTTTCTAGGAATTTCATTACAAGTCTACGTGCATACTGTTATGTATTTTCAGGCAACATTTTTAAACGAGAGTTAATCCTACTAATTAGTCATAAGCAGGCCAAGCAGGTCAAGTGTTACAAAAATTAGCCAGTAAAAGAATTAATTGAAAACATACGTCTCTTACCTTTCAGATACATTTTATGTATGTTTTCACCATGCACAAGCCAAGATCCCCAGTAACTCCATGTCTATAGAGCTTCTGGTACTTGGGCTCACAATCATTTAAGTATCTCTCTGGAGCAAACAGAGGAATAAAGCACCTTAAGAGGGACTTTTTTCCCCCTGCTACAAGTAACGTTCTGAACCACCTTCTTACACTAAGTCACCGTTTAGTGAAGGAATCCAAAATGAGCTGCAATGCCCCAAAAGCAATATTCTGCAGTAGTTTGGGTGAAATATCTTGCATGGACAATTAGGGTTCAGACACTCTCCCCATTCTGCCAGACAGTTTTCTTGCTGAAAACACAAACCCCGGGGCACTGCCCTCCCACGTGGATTAATGCAGCCCCAACTCAGCCTCTGCAGCTCCACTTCGGTGGAATTTTGCTACCCTTTGAATAGCTTGGAAAATGTGTTGAGGGGTTGTAAATATATTAATATGTTCCCCAACACCGTGTTTAAAAATGCATAAGTGAGCAGATGAAAGAAAACCTGCAATTTATCTACTTGTATCAATATTGTATCCCACAGGACATTTTTTCTCTGATTCCAGCTGAATTGCTGTACTCTTAACTCTAATACACATTCTGTCTGGAATTTATCCCCAAATTTCAGTTCTTTCTTACTCCCCTTTCCACTTCCTTAGAGAAACAACTGATGCTCTGTTAGATTGGGTGGCATTTCTTGCTCTTGCTGCTCAGCATATAACATCCAACAAAGCATCTCCATTCACAAGCTACCTTTATATCAGTTTGTACTTTATTGAAAAAATTAACATAAACATGTAGATCATATCAAGTATATGTGATTTGTCATTTTTTTTTTAACAAATCTGTATGTAACTATAAGAGATGACTTTTGTTCAAAACTGTATACAACTACAATCAATGACTAGTCACTGGATAACTACAAATGCCATGGTAGTAATTCTAAACTACACTTATTTTTTTCTAGATATTTTGGGTTATTAAGATGCCTATTATATATTCATATTAACATTATAGACTGCTTAGACTTCACACACCATATTTGTAAAAAGTTAGCAGTTAAGCTGTCACACCTGCTTCACTGCAAATTAGTACTCTTAAATCTTTCTACTCTAGAGCTTATAATTTAAAAAGGTCAATTACTTCCCTAAAGAGATTTCATCATTTGTTTTGTATTTTCAGAGAATTTCCAAGCCTTACTGCTTGTTTTTCCATACACTTATCAGTAGCACTTAAGTTCTTCACTAATCAGCAGTGCACACATCCTTCAGCTATAGAAACTAATAAGAGATATAATTTCCATAAGCATCAAGTACAGGTTCACTGCTTCATTGTCCTTCATTTCAAGGCAGTGGGATTTGTGGCACTATTTCACTCAGGTTCCGCTGAAAATTGTCCCCATGCTCCACAGAAGCCTTTGCTATTTGCTCTTTAAAAGAGCATTTCTGTTTTCCATTTTTTTTTCTATTCTGCTCCACAAAAATCCACTCCAAACAGATCAGTGCTATGTGACCACATGGAGACAGATCTATCAGCAGGATTTCCAGGACAACATGGAAGCTTAGGTTATCAAGCAACAAATGAACAGATGGTCCTGTCATTCCTCATTTCAGAAAAGGTGATTCCAGTGATAACATCTGCTAATAAGCCTTTCTTGAGTATCCTTTAGAAAGTCAGCAAGCTATGGTGTTAGAAATGAAAGATCAAATTGGGTCAGGCATGCTCTTCTCAAGGTGCACTGTAGCTTTCATAAAGGTAATAGCAAAATGGATTGAATGTTCACTCCACATCAGCTGCTTTGAAAAGACTAAAAATATGTCAAGAATACAGCACCTAAGATGTATGGATTGGAAAGGGGGAGTACTTGGGCTATGCAGAATGCTAATCAGCATGGAAATGTCCCAAGACTGATTTTTTTGTGTTGTCCTAGGGTTTTATTTTTGGTTTTGTTTTCTTGTTTGTTTGGTTTTGGTTTTGGTTTTCTTTTTAATTTTCAGGTCAAGCTTAAAATAATTTTCCTACTGCAGATTTTTCTGTAAATCTGTTACATTATCAGGAATGAGGTGTATTTTAATTTTTATACTATTTGACTTTCATAAAGATGGCAATCTATAAAATATAGTCTGTCAGTGATTATTTAATGGGCTTTTCATCTTTGAATATTACAATAAGATCAGACTTTCAAGGTATTAGGCAACTACCAGATGAGCATCAAGTAAGATTTTTACAACTCCCAGATATTAATTTCCATAAAATTCCATGGGCTTAGGCATCCATGTACTTGGATAGTTAGATAGGTAGCTAATACTTCTTAATAGAAAGTGTTTGGGGAAAATATAAAATATGTAGATATCTTTAAATATTTTACTGTCCATTGTCTCCGATGAAACAATATGAATTCACAAACTCAATGGTGGTTTGGTTTGAGGTGGGGTTTTTTTCTCTTTTTTTTTCCTTTTCATTTTTCAAATGAGACAAAAGGCTAGCTCTAATATTTTAATTTATTCTCCCGTCCAGGAGACCAACCCTAATTTTATGTATATCATTCCTTCAGCAGGAGTGACATTTCAGGACAGTTGGGCCTCTGCAATCAGGTTATCCTCTAATGCTTAGGAAAAGAGTCAAAGAATTACGACTGAGATAAAAGCTGAGTGGAGTTCATTTCAAATTCTGAAAATCTTCCACATAAAGAACACCAAAGCAGCCTCTGCTCAGCATTTTCACACAGATCTTCCACAGTG
Organism: Neopelma chrysocephalum; assembly: GCF_003984885.1. Classification (NCBI taxonomy): domain Eukaryota; kingdom Metazoa; phylum Chordata; class Aves; order Passeriformes; family Pipridae; genus Neopelma; species Neopelma chrysocephalum. The sequence continues at coordinate 3,069,421 of NW_020897720.1, forward strand.
TATACATTTTAATACAAGTTTTTGTAAACCCAGGATTAGTGTTTGAGTTCATTCAGCAGTAGAACCTGAAGAAACATATGAAGCTGTGCAAGCTAAAGGTTCTCATATTCTGCCATGGTCTTCAATTCCAGAACAGAGCTGTTTTCCATGAAAACATATCTGTCTCAGGTTCCTTGAGCTTCTTGGTTTATGTCAAACACCAAATATGAGGGTAAATTACCAAAGGTTTGCAGAAACATTACTAGCACCAACATGTCTACTTAGCAACACTGTGTAGAACAAGATGACATTCACCCAGATTGTAGTTAACAAAAGACAACAGTAATTGTACCTTATTTCCAAACTGTGGTTTACATTTCTCCAAACAGTGCTGTGTTCTCCTTGTTTAAGAAAAGAGACACCAGGGAAAAACCATCAAGGGTGTACTTGCTTAGCTGCCTTGTTTACAGTAAAATTCAGCTTCTGACTTTACAGATTCCTACTAATTCCTACCAGCTGAACCCGAAGTGCCATATCCTGTTGTCAGATTAAAATTAGTACAATTGTGTATTTTAACCAAGACAGACTGGGAATGCCACTAGTGCTCTGTGCCAACACACACTTATTCTGTCATGTCTGAAAAGACTTCTCATATAATGTCTACCATAACCAACTGCCTCTATTGCTTAATTGTTCTCAACATATCAGCATTCAATTTTATTTGACTGTGAATTGCTCTTATTATAGGGGTGAAGAACCAATGCTGAATTTCAGTTTTTCTTGTTTGTTTTTTAATGATTAGGATGTCATTTACACACTACCCAACCTTCTGTTCTGCTTATGGCAGAGAGAAGGCTAAAACAGATATTTCTGCTGAAACATTTTAAATACAAGGGGATGAATTACAAGCTTAGTTTTATTTAGTTACCACAGCTTGTGGAGGGTGAGAAGGGAGGCTGCTGAGCTTGTTTGTGAGATCATAAAAAATGAAATGGTAATAAGTAAGCTTATAATCTGCTATTCTCTTTACATAAGATAGTGAGGCCCAGGATATTCAGTGAGTTGTGAAATCCAAACCCCAGCAGATATAATATCAAAAGAGGCTTTTTTAAAGAACATAGTTTCACTTTTCCATAACGGTTTACAGTGCATTCATGTGTTGTGGAAGACAAACAAAAGTATGTAAAACAGTGTGTTACTGTTATGTTAAACAACTTTAAAAAATAAGATTTAAAATAGACTACTTTAGAATTCTGTTGAAATACTTTTCCTGAATGTTAATATATTCATGAATATATATGTAAACAGTCAGATATCATGAACTATTTATAAAATGATAATACTTTACTAGGCAAATATCATCTTGATTATATTACCATGAAATGCAATCTGATTAATTTATTTACTTAATAACCTCTTTTGGAATTAGGTGCTTCAATTACAGTCATTACAATCCAAAACAACAGGTAAATAAAGAGTGAATAAAATACACAGGTCCTAAATCAAGCCTCAGTGATGGCAAACCCAAGCTCCCACTTGATGAAGTAGCTGGAAAGGTGTTGGTTAGAGATGGGTCCTTCAACCTCGAAAGCCCTTCAAACCCAGTAAGAGCACAACTGATAAAGTGATGCCACAAAAAGCAGATCTCCAAAAACCAAGGCCAGCAATTCACCCCCAAGCTCAAGCTGCCATGATAAACCCTCCTAAAGGGGCTCCAAGGTCTCTGCAGTCACCACACTGTCCTGTTTCCATGCTCACCATATCACCGCTGGGCGTGCACACGAGTATTCAAAGCTCTCTACTGGGCTTCCAAAGTTCTTTAATGTACTGTATGTTACAAATTCTAAAAACCAATGCCAAGGAGAGAGGAATATTGCTGTGCTTGTACCTTAGAGACACGGCCACACATCCCACAGGCAATACAGCACCATCTCTGCTGGGACAAATGGGAAGTACAGCAGGTGCAGCTCCAGCAAACAGGTTGATGTGCTCTCTGTTCACTAATCTACATAAAGAAAAGGTTGCCTTCCACTTATTTGAATATGCACCACCTGAATTGAAGGAAACTGAGAAATGGAAACAGGTATTTTCAGATAATTGCATATCCACATTTCAGAGTTCCCATCTTCCAGCGGATCATTAGTCAGAGGCAAGCAAGGAGACCCTCCTTTTGGATAAAAGAAATGCACAGAATACTGGAGATTTAAAAAAATTATTTGGGGCAGATAGTCTTATCTCTAATATCCATCTGTTTCACAGAAGATAAATTCTTTAGCGGTCTATACTTTTAATAATCTATTTAAATATTGAGGAATTTATTTTCCCATATTGAGACACATGGAAGAAAATGTGGTGGTTTCTTCTGTATTATGTTTTGTCACAGACTAATGGGAATAAAGAGAGACTTTAGACTTTTTTATAATTTAAAATTTGGATAAACATTTCCCAATCTTACCATTATTTTTGACATGAAATAAATGAAAATTGGAGACTGAAGCTGGAAAGTACCAAATCTCATTGCAACATGTTTTCACACTTGAGCATGCTTTCAGCTTAGTTGTAGCAATTTATACAGAACCTTCAATACACTAACTAAACTGTGCTGCATTAAATCATGTTCCAGGAATAATGGGTCAGAGCACACATCCTAGGGGGTAAAAGTCATCAATAAAACTTCTGCTGCATTTTGTATGCTGAATATCTGATTATTTTCGAACTGTTTGGGTTTGGTTCCTCTGTTGGTTTGGTTTGTGTGTGTCCCCAAGCAACATAAGGAATTTCAGCAAATGGAAAGCCTTGTATTTCTTGAGATACCTTTCAGGAAAATGAAAGCAAAAGGCTTCCTATTGATATCCATTCACTGTTTGGATAATTTAATTAAAGACCATCAGATATCCCACAGTCTAAACCTCTTTTGTTTCACTACTGCTCTTTATGTTTGAAAACCACAGCAACAAAACAGACAAGGTGTGACTACAATAACATGCCAGACACAAGGAAATTCTCCCTGAACAACTGTCACCCACATTTTCATTCTGCCTCTCCTCTGTAGGACCAAAAAAAAAAATTCAACACCATTCTTGAACTAGAGGTACATTGTATATCACTATAATTGCATAATTTAACCTGATTTTGACAGATGCAAAGTAAATGAATGGACAAGTGAACAGACAAGAGACAGTGGGCATGAACTAAAATACAAGAAATTCCACTTAAACTCAAGAAATAAGGGGGTTTCTGTGTTTTTTTTTAATGTTTGTTTTAGTGGTTGTTGTTTGGTTGGTTGGTTTCGTTTGGTTTCTTTGTTTTGTTTTTGTAATGAAAACAAGGAAGGAATATCTTCTAAAGAAACCCAAACCACAATATGCTTCAGGACACCTTCATATACAGACTCCTTAGAGGTTACTCCACAATTTCCTACCATGAAGAAAAATGAATTCCACCAGTCATGATCAAAGGTTGTGAAGCACAGGGGGATTTTGTCTCTTTAGCAGAGGGCCTCAGTCAAATAAACTGAAAATCCTTAGAGAAATATATTTGAAAAGACTTTTGGGAAACAGATCTGTTACTAAAAGAATTAGACACTTGGTAAATCTCTGCTTTGAGCTGCATTCTGCATTTTTTTCAGTTTTGAAATATATTTTCATGCAAATCATACTGTTCATTAATATGTACAAAAGCATAAGCAAACACAGTTCAGTTTCTGGGATGGAGGTGGGGGGTTGGTTTGTTGTTTTGGGTTTTTTGTTACTTGGTGGGGTTTTTTGTTTTGATTTGTTTTTTTAATTTGGTTTGGTTTGTTTTTACGCACAAAATACAGAAGATCTGACACAGGATTTCAGGGGAAGGATTTTCCTGATGCTCAGACTTAAACTCTGAAGCAAAATTTTCAGGTGGTCTGAGAACTTACGCACAATTTCAGCTGTGTAAAGTGATGTAACGGAAAGGATGACCCTGCTGGAGCAGGGAGGTTGGATTACATGACCTCAGCAGCCCCTTTCAACCTGAACCACTCTGTGATTTGGTAATACATAACACCAAATGTAAATGCAGCACCAGAATTCCTTCATTGTTTCCTACAACAGAAGATATACATGTAACAGAGGGTACTCTAGAGAGAGCTCTAAATTAATGACACACACATTTTGTAAGATAAAATTCCTAATGTTTGTCTTGTGATGTAATGTGGTGTGTTTGTCTTTTTGCACTCTTAAATTTATAAAAGCAGTTCAGTATGATTTTTGGACTGGTCCTCAATCTGACTGTGTCAATCCTCTAATGGTACTTAATACACTTTTCCACTCAAAGCCAGCAAAGTGCTGCAGTACTCAGCTGAACTGGGGCCAATACACAATAATCAATAACAGATCTTCTCATCACTACAGTCCATTAATAAAAGAGCACCAAAGGAGAATGGTAAGTACATTCCCTTGCTGCTGTGTGTCATTAGCAGATTTAGGTCACAGGAAAGACTCCTGAAAAATGAACCAGAATAAACTTGGCTACAGCCTAGATACAGATCAGAGGAGAAAACACCACAGGTCCCCTGGCAGAAAGTATTCTTTCTCTTTAAACAGTTTGCCATTCTGGCTAAAATTCCATGGCATGAGCATTCTATTAACTATTTTTTCAAAATGCTCTTGTCATGATCACATCATTAAATAAAGAGGTATATGTAAGAACACTTATTTTCAAGTGCAAAGTAGATACTCATAAGGCTTGATTCCAAGCTAGTGAAAAAGATTTAGCTGATGTCTCAAATATTCTTAGAGATAATATAGCTCCAACAATAGATTTGGAAACTGCTGATGGCTCCTCAGTTAAGAATTTAATATGGGATTTTTTAAAGAACCTGAAAGCTCAACATCCAATTCAGCAAAAACACAGGAATACCCCAGTGACAAAAAAAAAAATCCTGCATTTCAAAGAGTTGAGAGTGTAGTTGGAGATTTTAATGCCACCTAATATTGATTAAAGACAACATTTCTAAGGTTCATTCACATCAGCCAAATTGGTGAATGATTTAAGTGCAACTCTCAGAGAAAACAAACATATTTTGACTGCTAAAAAACCTCTAATATTACTACTAATAAAATTTAACAGATGAAAAACTCCATTAAATTTTGTTTAAAGTGTTGTCCTAGATGAAATAGTAAATTCTCACAAGAACTATTCTTAGAAAAGCAGAAATATGACAGGACAACAGGGCATTAGAGTGTGCCTAATTCATTCCAATTCACAGAGTATGCATTCCCACTCACACAGCGATGCACTCTGGTTTCCAACATGAGACTCCAATATACTTGATTTGTAGTAGAGTTGAAATGAAATCACAGCAGCAGAAAACCAACATTGTCTATTTTTCTAAATAGAGAAGTACTTTAAAAATGGCTTTTCTCTGTTTTTCTTAACCAGTGTTGGGGTCTGTTTATCAAACCACATATTATGGCAGTAGATCTAAGGTATTCACCTCTCTTTTGTTTGACAACTATAGTTCAGTTTGTTCTACACTTATACCTTGGACAGCTACTACTCTGTGACATCTGTGGACTTGTCTACAAGATTTATTCCTTTAGTTTTGTTTCTTATGAGATTTTAATACATATGTGTTTGTTGTGATGTGTATAGGATAATCAATATTCCTATTAGAAAACCCAAACATAAATAGTGGTTACTTTGAAGCTCATCGAGAAGCCCAGTTTAGATTCCAGTTCTGCCTGTATAATACTGTAAAGTCTTTAGTAAAAATAGCAGAAACCTGAAGGAAAAGTATCACATTCTTGGAACTGGACTCAAACTGATCTCTTATATACACTTCCTGCTTTTTAAATGAATTTTCTGAAAAAAAAATATTCAAAACTGTTTTTATTTCTGCTGTACAACTCACAATATATTGCAGCCTTGTTTGTTACAGTAAATGAAGCCACTAAAGCTTCTGAACATGTTGGTAACATGAATTTTCCAATGGACTTTGGCTTCTAAAGGCTTAGGTGCCTTTGCACATTCTTCCTCTAATTGTTTGTCACATAGAAAATATTATGGTTTTCAATAACTATCCACTAAAACTTTGCATGCCCATATAACTAAATTACCTATATATTGACCCATCTGCTTTGGGTTCAGTATAATATAGCTCCAAACTGCCTATATAAGGCTCTTCAAAGGTCTCTGTTGGGCGATTTCCCATCTCTCCTTTTGGCATGATTAAAATCACAACATATTTTTAGTACTTAAGCTACTTTACTATAAGGTATAAGCAGTCTTTCTATACACAAGCATAGGACAGAGCACACAGGCACTGTTGGTGATTTATGACCTCACTCTTCAAGCCCAAGTGTGGTGTCTGCACTGAGCAACTTTCAACTTCCTGAAGTGTGTATTAGTGTAATTTAATACCTATTTAAGACCTTGAAAGAAAACACAATTTTGATAAACAAGCTCTAAAGATCTACAGAGATGTAATCACATGTTCATTGAGGAATCAACTCATTCCCACAAAAGCAAATATGTCTGTGTCAGTGAGTTCAAGTCAGGATTTACACTTCATATTTCTGTATAGACCTATTGTAAAAGCAGATTTGCTGTATTATGACACAGGAGACGAACTGAGGTAGTGATGTGCTTTTTTAAAGTGTTTCTAGATCTCCATATTTTTTATGGCAATGTTAGATTAAACAAGAGGACTAAAGGAAAGCAAGTCTAAGGAAATACATCGTATTATTTATTTTATTAATTTCTCAAATATTATAGCTTTCTCCTGTGCTGCAAGCTAAAGTCAATTTCTATATATAATAAGACAAATATTTGTCATTTAACTACACTATAGTAATTTGCTCATTAGATGAATAAGCATTCAAACCAATTTCATTCTGAAGCAAACCCAGCTCAGTCCCAATAACATACCATTTATAGAGCAATCCACTCAGAATACCTTGCAATTAGAACACTGAACTTGCTTAATCTTAAACAATCCTATCTTGGGTCATGGAAGTGACTGAAACACTGAAATTCACCTTGAATATTACTACATTACTAGCCCTTTTTATGACCTGACATTTTAACAGTACAATCTAAATGCTATCAGTAAGTATTAGTGAAAGTGTATCCTTGATCTGCACTTATTTTAGTTCACTAAAGGTCCCATTTGTTTTTATTGAGGTTAATGGATCCGTGAATACAGATCCATTAACCTCAGAATTTTTAAATGTTAAATCAGCAGCTTTAAATAAATGTTAACACAAGGCAGCAATTACTGATACCGTAATACCAACTGGAGGGCAAAGTTTGGAGCATGGACTCCTGAGAATATGTTAAACAACCCAAACTCCTTTATTAGTAAGATTTTTAAAAAAACCCAAACAATATAAAGCTGAATATTCTCTGGAACTACAAGCAATAAAAGTATATTTCCTTGAGTGAAAAATAGAACCATACAGTGTTTAACTGAAGGCTTACATATCTGCTAATTCTTCTGCTATTTGGCTTTGAAGAATTGTCTTAATGTGAAAACTGCATCTGAAAAGGGATACTTTGCACACTTACCCCATGGCTATTATTACTTTCAAAATTAACATGTCACAACCAGCACTTATGAAGGAAAGTTTGTTATCTCTGCAATGGTGATTATAGAGTGTTTGAACAGCTTGACATTCAGAATCAGAGTTTATTGTAGACCAGCTATTTGATATCCATGGCAATTGCTACAGGGAAGAACTGCTCTCAGGGAAGTCAGCTGGAGCTTTATCCTTGTGAGAACAGTGCTGTGCAGCCACCTTTGCTGTAAGACAGATCCTTGAGTAGTGACCTGGGAGCATCCTATCCCAGATTCCCACTGCCCTCAGCAGAAAGAGAGAAGCACTTGCCACAAAATATACACTTATGACTAAATAGGGGTATTTTAAATTTAATGACAAGGTAGTCTTTAAAGGAATACACCTTCATTTTTGGCTAGAAATCTCTTTTTTTCCTCTAACAAGACATATGGAGTTGATAACAAACCTGCAGGGAGGGATGGCATTTCCTAGAGACACATATTGAGTCAGCAGTTACATATGTGCAACCTACTGAATTGCATTTACAATTATCATGGTCATGGGGGCAGAGCCACAACAGGAGACACACGGACTATTTCCAGTCCTCACAAAAGAGGACAAACATGTATGAAAACAGTGCAAGAACTGACTGAAACTATTCCATGTGGGAAGTGCATAGAATGGCACTAGGATCATGGATATGTTTTTCCTTCATTGCCACAGATCGAATTTCTATTTCCAACTACTGCAACTGCTTAAAATGCACCTTGGTTTCTAAAACAATGGTTCTATCCAAACTGCCATGCCTTAGAGAAACACAGTGAGCTCTAATGTTTGCTCATCCTAAATTTATGGGACCTTTGTTTATCAATCTGATGCCAAAATTGACAGTGGACTGGAAAAATGGCTCTTCAAGATTGTCATCTGCCTGAAATTTCAATGACATTAAGATTATTGTCTTAACACAAATTGTCTTAAGACACTGCTTACACCTTGTCACCTCAGGGATAATGGAATCTACAGAGCTTAAGGTTTTCTTCTCAAGTTCAAGATTAAATCAATGTTCAACATCAAATAAATATGATATATTTTAAACATTCTCTCACACCTTGCTGGAAGCGAGATGTTAAGTTCTTAACTTAATAATCAATAACAATATAAAGTACAATAGATAATGTAAAGAACAGAATTTCAAACATATTTTAAGAGAAACACATTTACAGGCAAAACCAAACACATATGTGATGTCACAGGTTTGTGTTGGACTTTTCTGGCTTAGGTTTCATTCAGTCTACATAGAAAGTGTTTTGTCTCATGCAGCTTTCTAACAGTTCACTTAATACTCAGTCATGCCAACAGTATTTTGCATTACATCACCAGTTCTTAAGATTCATTTTTTTCAGTGGGCTACCACTTCAAAACTGCCCAATGGACTGTGGTCTCCCACAAGAAAAACTTTTGATTTTATTATTATACAGGGTCAGGGATGAGCCTGGATGAATAAAAATGGTACACAAGCCACTTGACAGCATTGTACAACCCTGTACAGTAGGTCATAACAGGAAAAGTAAATTAATTTTGTAAGCTTCCTGGTCTCTGGCACACATTCAGCTATACAAACAACATACCATCACAGAATAAAGACACTTGTTAGCTTGGTACATAGCCTTTGAGGCAAATATTGGTCAGTGCTTATAATGAACACAATGAAATAAATAAAAAAACCCTCCAAACACACAAAACGCCTCATTTCCACTTTAATCTTACAGAGATCAGGCACAGCAACAGGACTTTATTTTTCTGAGTACGTGGGCTGCTTTCTTCTAGAAGCTCAGGGCCAACTTCAGTACAGAAGAATAAGCAGGGGGGGAAGACACATTTGCTGTTTTCAGTCTTTTCCATTAGCTGGCCATAGAGGAGAACCTTTCCAGTTTTCACTATTTATGAAACAATGTCTGTATACTAATCTAACAGCTTCATTTTAAAGGAAAGCGTTCATTTAAGAAGTGTTTTCTTCCTTAGGGGAAAAAAAAATGGCAAACCACAACACAATTAGTTCTTTGCTTTCTAACAGTCTGATCATTGCCTTTCTCAACAAGAGTGCACAGCTACAAGCTCTAAATACTATTACTACCTTATGCACTTAACCAGCCTCTCTATCTCAGTAAAATCCCTATAATTTTATATTTAAAAAAACAACTACAACTAATAAAAATTATGATTCTATAAGCATTACTATGAGAAAGAAACAAGGGAATAAAGAAGTCCCTCACAACTTCTCCGTAGGAACACATTCCTCAACCAAAGCTTTACAAGCAAGAACACACACCAGTTCCTTAAAAGATAACAAAATCAGTCCATGACAATCTGAGAGCAAAGATACAGAGTAATTTCAGAATACATTTTATTTAGGTAACCATTTTCCAAAATAAACACTGAAACTTATCACTCACTTCAGCACAGATTCCAGTGACCAACACTGGCATAAAATTATGGCTGATATAAAATCTTTCCAATATGGTCTTTGAACATTTATCTGAATACTCATCTGGCACAGACTGAAACTGGAGCCACACTCATATGAATTATTTGTGATGAAACTATATACAAATAAGGCACATTGGAGTAGTTTATATATTGAAACCCCGCATCATAGTAAGCTGAATATATTTGATGTCAAACCAGCGCCTGCTACACATAATAGAAAAAACAGTTAAAGGAAAAGTTTGTATGCAGGAAATTACTTCAATCCCCTTTGCATCTCCTTCCCAGCCCCAGAACAGAAGTAACACTTCTGTGATAATGAACAAACTAAGTAAATCAAACCTAATACAAAACCACTGGCTGTTCAACATTATCTGTAATTAAACTTAAACTGGAATGGGAGTATGTTTCTTCACACAACTCCCTCTTAATTCCCTTCACCTCAATCAACTCCAGCACAATGCTAAAGTCATCTTGTGACTGGGGATCTTCACACTGATAAGTGGAAGTCCTAATTATATAAGATGCTGTAAAATAGGTGCAGCTGCTACCTAGTCCTTTTACAGGATTTGGAAGAAACTTATCCTGCAAAAAAAAAAAATGTAGAGATGATCTGAAGTTACCTTTCACATCACTCAACACCACTACTACAGAACATAAAATATAACCCAACTGCTTGTTATTCAGGACTTGTTTTACTTCATATGATCAGCTGCAAAGTAAAGGGAAATCATATTTGATGATACCACTGCAAACTGTTTGGCCAGTGGCACAAACATTGCTGGTGCTGTGCATGGGTCTAGTTCCAGAGAGGATATTTTATTCAGATTATGCACATATCTGATAGTGCTCTCCAGGTAAAATACAAATGACATACAAGATATCACAGAGCATCTAACACCTGATTCCCCATGTGGAAGAAGTGGATCCACAGCCTCTGTACACTCTATCCCATGTCACTGCTGTGGAATGCTAACAGTCATAGCTGCTTCACGGGGGGAGAAAAGCTCTACTTTTATTTTAAAAAGCTCTGCAGCTTCAGGTAAATATATCCTCAGTCATACAGAGAGTTTTCAATTGGTTGTATGAGTTTGTGGACTATGACACATGCTTAAGAAAATATGGGCAGGAAATTAAAATATTCAGACTTTCAAATATTAAAAAAATAGGAAGCATGAAATGAAATGTCAACATGAGAACATAAAATTACAATTCAATCCTAATGTAAAACAAACTATTTTTTAGAGCAGTCCTCTTTTGATTTGTAGCAAAAAAGTAACAAAGAATTGACTTAATTTCATGTACATGTAATCACAAGCTTCTCTTTATTTTTCTTGAGTTATTACTACGACTGGCTCTGAATTGCATAAATATATTGTGACCAGTGACTTGTAATGAATTGAACTTTTATTTTTCAGAGATCCCAGGAAGGGAAGAAACAGAATTCCTGCTGCTCAAGGCTTGCAGGCAAGTGACATCAGCTCTCCTGTCTCACTTCACTGCAGGTGGACTCATAGCTCAATAAGCCACAGGCTTTTCATTACCAAGTTCTGCTATTTTAGGTTGTGGATACACCACGAAAGTCAGAGCATTTCCATCCAACAGTGTCTCATCTCAGCATCTTTTATCCCAACAGACCTTGGGAGATTCCTATTGTACCCTTTTTTTCTGAGAAAATGTAGCTACAAAAAACTTTTCAAGCTCTGTGAACTGTAACAGCAAAACTCCTGAACTGGAGGCTCTTGAAGGGGCTTCCCCACCTGGACTGGTGTCTGGACTAAGTTCATGTAACAATATAGACCCTTTTTATACTAGACATACACCTCCTGGCTATCAACATTATTCAGGTTATTTACACATGTGCATATACTATATACATACATAATGTTTTCAAGCTTTACTCATGACACATTAGAAAAAGTTGTTTGATTTTTTTTTTGCATAATAAAAAGAGCAGCTGGATATTTATGGATTTAGATTAGGTCAGGATCTGCTGCAAAAATCTTTTAGAAATACAAGTATATTTAAATAGATATATCAAAAAAGTTTCTGATAACATTGAGGATTAGGAAATAAAAGCAGAATAATGAGCCTGAATGGGAAAAAAAGTACAGAAAACTGATTCTATTTAAGGAAGCAAAGGAAAGAGACAATCTTACTGAGAATTTTTTTGCTGCAACCCTTTTTTTCTAGTCCATATGTAAAGCACCTAATCTTTTCAGCTCTAGACATAGATCTAATAAAACCATTCAGCTGTGATGCTCTAATTCATAGAGACCTGGACAGATTTGGTAGATGGGACGCTCCACTGCAGCTTAATGGATAATTGGTAGAAGGATGTTCTCTACTTTCTTTCTCTGATAGTGTTAAACATGTATTGACAAGATGCCTCTCTGTGCTGCTCTATGTTTGGCACTTAGAAGTTCAATTAACCAACCTTTCATCTCTTCCCACAGAAGATACAGCTTCACTTTCCTGTGGCTAATTGCTAAGCCAGACTACTCACTCCCTCTGCAATTCCAAAGCCTGGCTTTGGGAGCATTAAGTACGTTTGCTGCTGCAAAGAGCTGGCACAGATAACCTGAATAACTTTTCACACCAGCTCCTTGTCCTCTCCCTCTGGAAGTTTTTGTCCATGCTGGCTAGAACAAGGAGTGTGCCTAATTTACAGGACTCCCTGCACATCTGCACTCAGCGAAGTTAACACATCGTCCCTAATCCTGAAAGTATGTGGGTACTGTATTTCCTAGCATGAATAAGATTTCGAAACATTCATGTTTTATATAAGGATAAAAGGTGATTCATACTTGTAAGCCAATTAAAATGTTGTCTCAGTGCTCAGAGGTTAACGTGGTTGGGAGTTCAGAAGTGGATACTTCTAGTAGAAATAATGAGTGGATGGCAGACAAAGAATTAATAAATTATCTTAATCTGTCTTTGTTTACAAATATGCAATCCCTGCAGATGGTTTTGAACAGAAAGGGGGTTTAGTGGCATAATTCAAGCATACACAAAAGTGATTATCAGCCAACACTTTAATCAGCAGATCCTTCTTGGACAATTCCCTGCATGTCTTTGTTCCTGCAGAGAACAGATTATTCTCTGAACAGCTCCATTTATATTGCTCTCTGTATGCTTTTGCTCAGAGTTCCAAAATTTAGCTAATAACTGAGTCTTCAATCACATTCAAGATAAATTTTCTCCAATGCCATGTTTTGCCTGACAAAGAAGAGGCAAGAGAGGTTTCTAGTGCCCAATTTAGTTTAGCTGACTTCCATGGTTAGGCAGCATTCTCCTTAAAGTACCAGCAGCTGAAAACAACTGGTGAAATACAGTTTTTCATTTCTATGTAAGAAATGGATTCAATAAGCATTCCCAGCAATGTTGCTCTGGACAAAAAGCAATCCTGAAAAATTGAGGGAAATTATTTCCTGAAGTTCAGAAATCAGAAGACAAATATAAGAAATCCAGTATTTTATTATTAATGAAAATAATATGGTTTTATTTTAATGCTTGAATTAAAGGGCTTGTAATATTCCAGACTGCACCGACTTCAATTATAGAAGCCACTCAAGTTTTCAAGGCTGAGAGTTTTCTGACCCATGGTCAAATTAGGAATATGATTTCAGGAGTACAGGTTTTTAGATTGTTTGAAAAAACCCTAGAGGGATCCTTTTGCTGCCCTTTTAAAAGTGTGTAGCTAAAATAAACCAGGCAACCTTAACCCAGATGCAGCAAAAAGCACAAAGAGGATGATGCTGCTGAGCATAGTACCAAATACAGCACAAAAGTTTTAAAAAGCACAAAGATCTACTCATCTACCATGCAAGCATGCATAAAAAAGATGATTTATGACTCAAAAAGTATTTTATTTTCCTCTGCCTCAAAAGAAAGGAGGAGAAAGCCTCCTAAAGCAGCCCCAAAAAAGTAAAAAGAATCTAACTATAGACATAATTTTGGTCTTATTCAAATTTTTAGCATTACTGACAACAACAGAAATATTTTACAGTTCTGCAAGTTTAGAGCATCACTGAACTACACACTTTAAAAAGATAAAGTAGAGAAAAAATTCTCTCTGCTCCTGTGAGCATATACTCTGAATAAACAAGTCAGGAAGTTATAGGACAGAAAAATCAACTTTATGTTTTGAAATCTAAGTTGGTAGATAAATGTTGGAAAGTTCACACCAATAATTGTTAGGAGGGGCCAAAATGAAGCACAACCTTCAACATACCTTACAAAGTATTTTTTAAAGGGAAGAAAACTGAAAATAAAGCACAGCTTTATAGTGGCATTAAGGTTTTAAGTACATTTCTCTTCCCTTCAGGAAACCTGCAGCAAGACTGAACCACCATTGCTGGTTACGATTATAGAAATTAAATAGAAACAAGTGAAATCATTCAAACTTAACACATTTATCATCTTTTTTGTGATAAAGAAGGAAAATGGTATTATCTAATCTTGACTGCAGGCTTCACCACCCCAAAATATTCTCATTTCACTGAAGCACCTGTTGCCTAAAGCAATCTTGTCATTATGCCTTAACAGCTCCTATCCATTTAACAACAGGAAATAAATTTAATATCTTTGTATCTTAGCTATCAAAGAGAGTACTATATAGCATGAACAGTAATTTAGCATGAAAAATATTCTATGCAACAAGTGACTTATTCTTCTTTGAAAAAGTTTTATCAGCATTTCCTCTTGTCATAGAAACAACTCCATTCACTTCTACAGAAACACTAGCAGTGAGCTACATGTTTTTTCCATTGACTCAAGCCATTAAAATGAGTCAATTCTTTCACAGTTCAGTAGTGAAATATTAGCCCATGTCCCCAGTACTTTAGTCATCAGGTTGAAAGATATGGCTTTCAACTTTTCCAACATAATTATACAGACTAAGATTACTTTCATATACGTTTCATTTGCATTTAATGTAAGCTAAATAAAAGTTTTTGCAGTACAAGTTGAAATAATTATTAAATAACCAGCATTTTTGCTTAAATTCCAGAGAGCTGAAGCACAGGTGGTAAGTGAAGAAGAACAAACCAAACATGCAGTCACAGACCCCCTGTCCCCACACATTCCTTTTCTTTTAAAGTCAATCTCTGCTGTAAGAGATGAGGACAAGATTAGAATTCATGTGAAAGATTCATTTTTGTCATAAGTATGTAGAAATCATTCCATTGAAGTTCTATTAGGATATCCACAATATCAGCTGCAGCAGGAGAAGTAACTTTCCAAAGACAATATCACGGCAGCACTTGCTTACCACTAAAGGCTAATCCTTTCAGTCATCTATCATCCTTACCTTTGCTGTTTTTTATTTACATAATATATTTTTTAAATTAATATAAGGCATAAATCACAAAATTTGCCCGTAAGGATTGCTAAACAGTGGAGAAGGTGAAAAGAATCCAGTGGCATACAAAATTCCAGATTTAAAAGCCACTTTTCTTCTCAAGACACTGCTTATGTTGAAACAAAACAAATTTTATAGTATCAGTGCTGTGGAGAACAGAAAACCTCTTCAAGTGACAGAGTCTGCTCAATGTGTAAAATCATTATTTGTCAGTTCTCTGGATAGAGCAGGAACTGGAAGACCACTGGTTACCTTTTTCCTCCCCCCAAAAAAGAGGATCTACTATATACTATTGGATCCTGCTGTACAGAAACTGCAGAAAGAAAAGAATTTTGCAATGAAAAAGAAATCCCAAATTGCTGTCAATTATTTGTTTTCCAATTCCCATTTAGTCTCTGAAATTTTCTACTACTCACAGACACAATAATAAAGTTGAAATTGATATCAAGTCAGCTCTATCAAATGACAGGAGTTATCTATTAGAAGCACATTTGTAACTGCACTATTTCCCTTTAGCCTATATTTTAGTACTAACCTGTTGTACGTGCTTAATTATTTGTTTTGTTTTAAATCAAGCCTATATTAGTTTAATTGATTATCCACACATGTATGCTTGGCAGACTAATTCGTTCTGAGCCCTTTTGGGGAGATGCATTTAAGGCTCTGTTTTGTGATTTGCACAACTACAGAACTGCCTGGAATCAAAGCTTAGGAAAAAGATATCAGAATAACTATACGAAGTAGGCTAATTATCCCAAAACAGCAGTACATAGTTTGGCCACCCTTGGAGCTGCAAGAATTCTCAATCTCCCAAGACTGCCAGCTCCCATTTCAATATTCCAGTGCATTCTCCACCTGGGCAGAATAATGATGAATAGGAGAAGTACCAGTTAACCAAGTTCTGCTCGTCAATTAGAAACCTACCAGATGAATAATAACGAAACCCCCACATCCTTGAGATCATTTATTTCCATACATTTACTGAGAATAATTGAGTTATTGGAAAATGACTTCTACTGCTCAGCTTTATTAATGCACCTAAGCATATTTCAATTTTAAAAGTCACTATCCAAAACCAGCATCAAGACAACTCAGCTGCAGAATTTAAATCCAGTGCAGAAATGTATTAGATGGATCATGATAGGAAAAATGTATCATTAGATTAATTAGGCAATTATCAGAATTCACAGCTGGTCTCTTTGACAACTGATTCAGTGGTTCTGAATTAATGAGGGATACTTTCTATACAATTTCTACAAATAGAAGTTTATAGAAACATTCGTTTCTTTGATGTTTGTCATGAAAGCTAATAAAAAAGGGACTGTACACTCAAACTAAGCTGCTATTCAAGAAATATGATCAAAAGGTAGTTCTTATATCCATGCTTCTCTAGTATACTGCATTCAATAATGAATTGAGAATGCTTATGATATCCATTTACTTCAATAGAACTTCTCTTTTCTTTAAGCTTTATTGAAGACAGAATTGGGCCCAATTTGATTTCTATAGCCAGTATATTTTCCAAGCAACTGAATTCAACAAAATAAAAGTTTGTACAGTAGCTTATTGACAAGACATCTAAAATACAGTACTGAAATGTGGAAACCTGATCCTCAGAGTACAAGTCTAAGATATGCCAGGTCATCACCTGCTCAGTGATCCTACTCAACTATGTTTGTGAAGTTATGAGACGAAAACCTTCAACAGTAGCATGCAGTTGTTTATTCAAATCATACTTCTTGAAGTCCAAAATAATCTTATAAAGCAAAGAAATAAAATGGGATCCCTGCTATGTGTGCTGCTGTAGAAAAATTCTTCAATTTATCCTCCCCTGGGCAGAGAAGTTCCTGGCTGGCTGAAGGCACTGTCTGCCTGCCCACCCAGGAGCAGCCAGGGCTGCTTCCCTTCTTTCACTCTCTGAGCACACAGAGCCCAAATCCTGCTCTCATCACACCTTCCATCCACTGCTGCACCCCTGAAGATCCCTTGGGGAAAGGCTGAGCAGGGCAGCTTCTTCCTAAAGTGGAATTTTCTCCTCTCCCTTCCTGCCCTGATGCTGTTGCAAAGCATTAAAGTGGTTGTGCACAAGTGTGTTATTGGTATCCATGAGGCATTTTGCTACAGGGAATGTTTGAACGGGAATATAAATGACTTATATGGTCCAGTGAAAAGCTGAGTTAGGGAATATGACATGCAGAACACAAAGGGTTAAAAGCAGGTCAGTAAACACAAGAGCAAAGCAGTTCCCTACAGAAAACTGTTAATTTAGTTTTGAAACAAATATATAACAAAAAATATATGTTCTGAAGTTTTGGGCAGTACAGCTTTAGTTCTGTCTTTTGCATATTCTTATATAAAAGGTTCACTAAAACTTTTACTGAAATACTTGAATTTACCTGAAAAACTTTTGTAAAGTCTCATTCAAGTTTCAATTGGAGCTTTTTATTCCAATTCAAGTTAATTTCATTTTTCTTATCTCCTTGTATTGAGCTTAAAAATACAATCAATTTTTCAATCAGTAAAGGCATGCCAAGAAAAACCCCCAAACAAACCCAACCCACCACTAGTGGTTGCTTTCAAACGAATTTTCAAGCGAACATCTAAATACAAATTCAAATACCTATGTTTTATTTTTCATCAAGTGGGATTGGCATAAGGGTAAGGACATTCTGCTTTAGTGCTCAGAGAATAAAATGAATACCCAGAAAAATATATTCAAGCCAGAAGAAAGCCCATCATTAATGTATTAATGAAAGATGAACTCAAGATTGACACAGATGAAATGAGGAAAGTTGGGTTGAGTAATGGCCAAACAAGTAAACTGAAATATGTCATACTAAGAAGTCCTTGCCTTGGGAGAACTCAAAAGCTATTTATTAATTTTCTGCTAGGCAAAGCCTTTGCAAGCTCTCAGCTTTAGTCAGCATTTTACATAATCTCCTTACTTAAAGCTACACAAGCCTCTCTAGCAAATTCTGAAAGCTGCTTTTAGATCTTGTACAAACAGCACCACCCTCCCAGATTTACAAATTTCTTCTCTGGGAGGAATGATCCAACTTTCTTGGCCAAATCCCTGCAGAATTTTGTGGATATTCGTGAAGGATAAATACAGCATATAAAGGACAAAGCAAATTTGCTTTTCCAGTCAGTAGGCAGGATTGCTCAAATTCCATTACCAGGAGGGGTGGGGGAAGGGATACACTTCTTCAGTGATGCAACTCCGAAGAAACTTCTTTAGAAACTCAGAGATCCTGAGTTTCTAAAGCAAAGGCTTCAGAGGACAGTTTGTATATCATTTTGTAATACCAATAGAAAATAAAGAGTGATTCCATACTTAAATTTATGCTATCTAATCTGATCGAGTTCTCCTCCAGAGTGTGAATGTGAGACTCAAAAACCATCGTGTAAGAACAAGCAAACAAAAGAAACTCCAAGAACAATAAACACCCAGGGAATATGATTTGTAACAGTTGTAGCAAAACTTAAACATTAGCTGTCATTCTTTAAACTACTATAAATATTTAAATTTCTACAAGTTTGCCACATTATGATCTAGACAAGAGTGTCTTTCTTTGCAGTTCACATGACAGATCTCATGTTCCACTTATATTTTTTTAATCCTTAGCCTTAGCGTTGATGTAACAGAAAGAAAATATGCTGCAGTATTTCTTTTTTTTTCCCTCCCCTGCATCTCTGCATTTTTTGCCTGGATACAGGGTATGTTAGAAGACAGTAAAGAACTCAATTAGCTGTATCCCTCAAAGGTGTTCCTCAGCATGTATTAAGACTGATTTACCTGACCTTATGCAAACCCTAGACACACTGGGAAAGCAAAGACAATTCAAGGAGCAGGGTAGGAGGGGGTTTTCTTTCCCTGCTCAGACAAAACAACAATCCCACTGGTTCTTGGGATGAGCACATGGAGCCATGCTCTACATGTTCCATAGTCTGATATTCCACAAAGAACAGAGAAGAAAGAAAAGCCTCTCCTGCTCAGACATTGATTAACCCAGCTCATGGGCAGGTCTGATGGATGGACAGGTGGCCAGGAACAGCAGCAAGAAGGGTGCAAACACTCCCTAAATAAGGAACACAATCTGCATCAAGAAGTGTCAAGGTATCATCACTAGGTTATTTCTATTTTTAAGGTATTTTAATCTTAAATAGTAACATATCTACGTAGTGAAAATTGCAAACCAACTAATTCTTTTCCATCGGGAAAAGCAGCATTATTCATAACTTAAGAATTCCATATAATAAAAGGGTTTCTTTCTGTTCCCTCTAAGAAATAAATGGCAACCTAATACTATATGATGGCACTCCATGGAGCAACTGCTGAGATGGCTGAGGAGTTCTAAGACTACTCTTGCTGTCAAAGGAAAACTTGTTTTCATCATGGGATAACTAATACAGAAAAACTTCCCGTCGGAAGAGAACAATGGAGCCAAAGCATTTTACACAAGGTAAGCAAAGCCATATGAAATGATCACATCCAGAGGAATGCAGTTTGTCATGCTGCTCTTTAGAGAAGCCACAGAGGAATCAAAGTACCCTGCTCCTATTTAAGACTTTGCACTGGTAGAGCTGACACCCATTTATTCAATAACAAAGTAAAACAAACTATCTTTGAGCCAGTGAGGAAAACACCTAAGTTAACAAATACTGCAGATAGCAGAAGCATAACTAGCATGTGTGCAGCACCACACGGGTAAAAGGTTGAATGCCAAAAGCAACACAGAGAAACAAGCAACATTATTTGTCAAACAAAACTTGGAGGGATAGCAAGGAGACAAAATGCATTATTGCTTCTTGATTTATGCCACAACAGATTTTTTCCACAAGTCACAACTGCACAGATATTAAATTATTTGTATTGTCCACAGTGGCTTCCAAATCCCACTCCTAAATCTATTCAATTGAATTTCCAGGATATCTACCACTCTGCCACTTGCTTGCCAGAAGCTGATAAGGAGGCAACAGTAGGTTTTATTCTCTATTTTTGTGAAGGGGAATTCATAAGCACAACAGTGAAGCCTATTTCTGAGCTTTGCAACCTCTCTTGGCCATGGCCACATCTCCTGTTTCTCCACTTGTAGCTACAGGCTGTTACCTGGCACCTCACACCCCTAAAATGCGTGTTCCTCTACATAACAGGGGTTCAGAGCAAGAACACATTCATTTGTGCACAGAATTGACGAGCTGGGGTGAGGTCCAATAACATGTGAGCACCTGCATTTAGACATATCAGCATCTTCCTTCTCCCCTGCTGATGCTGCCATGAATTTCTGGTGATGTTCCCTGATACTCTGTATGACTAATACAGGCTTAGGCCCTAACAAAGAACAGGGAAAGCATTATTGTATGAATAAATACATGAATACTGATTAGAGTCTTATCTGGTAGAGTTGATATTCTGACTTGGAATCTGGAGCAATTTTATGGTTGCTTTGGGTTGTTTTTTGGGTTTTTTTGTTTTTTTTTTAAAAAAGTCTTTGAATAAGGTCTGGAAAACCATCTCTCTATTCTTCCATGAAGTATTCTCACTGGGAAGGATAGTATACAGATCAAGTCTCAATACTAAAACCATGCTCCCTAACACACTCTCTCATGCTCTAGTGAACCAAAAGCACCTTCTGCCTTATAACACACTATAAAAAGAAGAGTTAAGTGTTGCAAACTCCTTTTCTTAACCTACAGCTGGCTGGAAATGGAGCTGACGTGGATATAAATATCTTGAAGGGAAGAAGGCACTGAAACAAAAGCTGTGCTTCCACCATGGGATAGCAGGAGGACACAATAATAACTTGTGCCATGAAAAATAAAACAGTAGTTGATGACCTGTACTTTGTGTGTGACATAGGTAAGATCCAAGCTGTTTGGTCCTTTCAAGAAAAAGGCTTTTTAAAGGCAATATAAGCTCACAAAAATTATTATTTTTTAATGCCTCATCACATACCTATGAATTCTGAACAGAGAGAAGCTGAGGATTTTTAGGACTGTACTTTTGCCCACATATTTTATTTCATCCCTGTCCCATCCTCTAGCACTCAAATCCCATCTCCCCTTCTTATCCTTACAAAATGGATTTCTCACTCCTAGAAGTGAAAAGACAGTATTACATAAACCTTGACTAATGCATATCTAGTCCAAAAAACCCACTTGGAATGAAGAAGTTAAAACCATCTCTCTCTATATCTGAGGCCACTGCTAAAGAAAACAGATCTTCTAGTTTGGAACCTTTTTGAGGCTTCCATGACATGGTTAGTACAAATCTCATTAGCCAGTTAATTCTCTATAACCCCTTGAAAACTAAATTATGTTTTTGAAAAGAATCACTTCAATTGCTTAAGCTTCAGCCTACTCGAGTAATTTTCACATCTTTAATTATAAGGGATTAATTCTTTCATCCATCTTATCTTTGGCAAACTTGAAAAATGGTCTAGTCTCTCCATACTCTCTACTCCCTTGCATTTCATCCTTCATCACACTGAACATCAGCTCTTTATTACTGCTGAGGTTTTCTAGGTGGAAATTCTTCATCATTAGCTTCACATTCTCACCCTCAATATGAATTACTTGGATACTTTTTCCTTGATTGTCATCATCAGCCTAATACATTTCTGCCAGTTACAAAAACCATGGCTCCCTTGAGGACCTGGCAACTGGAATATGGTCCTCAGTTGCAACTCTCCTTGGAGATCAATTCTCTCATTGTTTTCTTGTATAGTGTTGAGGGTTTTTTTCTTTATAATTTTAACAGCATAGTCATACCTTTCAAAAAATCAATATTCAATTTAATCCCTTTCACTGCACATCAGGCCACATGATATAAAAAGAATTTTTCTTTTGCTCCTGAAACCCTTCTTTTTAAAACATGTTCACATTCTGTAAAGTCACTTTTCTCCAATTCCTCTCTTAGTCCTCAACTTTTTACATTAATATTCCTCTTCCTTTGAATGTTCTTTTTTTGTTTGTTTGGGGTTGTTGTTGTTTTTTTATAAAAGATGTGATCATTAATATCTGAGTATTCTGTCCACTTCAGGAAAAAAAAATATTTATCTTAAATTATTACCCCTTCAGCTATATGTTCAGAGAAAACATATCAACTCAGATTCAAAATGTTTTCTGTGACATAACACGAAAAAATGTCAGAGGAATTGAAAATTAGTGTTTTCAGGAAGAACTAATTTGCATACACCAAGCTATTTCTTGGCACATGGTAGAAGTCACCACTTTACTATAATGAAACAGCCCAGGTGAGGATTTTTTATTTATAAAACAACAGTCACAGACACATATAGAATTTCACAGATCAGTGAGTGCCATCTATTCCAGTCTTATGAGAAAGAATCACCCAGAAATATATATACACACACCAGCACCTGGATCTATGCAGCTGAAGTTGCTGTGACCTTGGACACACCAAATGACCATTAATCCTCAGTAGGAAGGAGATGGAGAAATTGCCAAATTCTAAAATAATAAAACTATGAGTCTTTTAACCAATGTATCTGTAAAGCAGAGAACAAATCTGGTTTTGGAGATAAGAACTGACCTTACAAACTAATATCATATGGAGTCATCACTCCACTAATCCCCACCATCTCTTTCAAATGAAGTTTGGGGGTTGTTGAGTTTGGTTTTTTTTTTTGCTTTGCTTCGTGTAATTGGGTAAATTATCTTATTATTTATCACCAAAAAAATTATATACATATATATATGAGAGATAGATAGAACCTAAGGAGATTTCTGCTCTATGCAAAGCTCTCATTGTCCCATCAGACCATGAAACGTGTGTACCCTTGACACAGGCCACCCAAATGAGCTGCACACAGCTCCTCCAGACACACAGAACTTATTTTTCTGTAGCTTTTGTTACAGGAGAAACTATAATGAAAACATGTTTATTTAAGTATTGTATGCTAATAAAAATACCACAACAAAAACACTCAAATAATTAATAACAAGACCCAACAACTGCGAAGCTCTTACTACAAACCAGTGATTATTCTCTTTTTCTGTTACTAAGTGAAGTCCCTGCAAACTCCAGAAATGCTAAGCAAACACAAAAAGGCATATTCTCCTGAAAAGAAAACAAGTAAGGAAAAATGCTCTGCATGAAAGTGCACTACAGTTAAAAGCTCCGTGAAAGGAGAAGCTCTTGAGACATGGAGAACAGCAGGAAAGATTTTAACAAAGCACATTTATGCACCTCCCAAAGTTTGAGCCAAAGTTGGACTTCCAGAAAGAGATAAGCAACTCAGAATGCTGAACTATGCAGGAAAGTTCCTAATTTAGCTGGAATCAGCCACATGAGAGCTAATAAGCCATGAACAGGTGGAGGTGGGATGTTTAACACTGGTCACAGTGGATCAATTAGAAAACCACCAAAGACTGACTTATCTCTTCCTAAGCTGGGAATTACAAGGGTCACTTAGACTATTACTTGCTCTGAGGAGGAATAATGTATCTTGATGCACCCTGAGGAAACCACAAGAGCACTTGGAGATGGGTTAAACTCAACTCAGACTTCAGGAAACTAGGGGAAGACACTACAACCTTCCATCTCCTGGTATAATATATATTAAACAAGTAAAATAAATACATTGCACATTTTTACTTGAGTAAAACTTGCTGAGAAATGTCACTGCTCCAGACTGTGGCTCACTGCCTCTCTTTGGTTTTTCAGCTTTTTGTAACACCATACTGCAAAAGATATCAGTAAATTAGAATTAAACCCAGCAAGCAAATAAAATCCAGAGAAAAACAAGAACAAAGCAAGACACTTCTCTTTCTATTTTTCTACATTTTCCTATATAGTTTTCTAATATTTATGTAAACTTCTAGTCTAGAAAATGTCTATTTCTATTTGTTTCTATTTAGGGCTTTTATCAACCTCCATTATTTGAAAGATGGTCCAATAAATAACCACATAAACAACAAGTGTTGCAAGAATGATTTAAAGTAGCTATGCCAACTTCCCTGCAAAATCCCACTAACCCTTTAAAACTGGAAAAAGTCTTTGAGTGTTAGTAGAGATAAATACAAATAATTCCAGTGTCAAGACATACAGGTAGCACTTTCCACATCCTGAAAAAGCTAAAGTTTAAGTTAAAAATTTCCCAAAATTATAGAAAAGGAAAAGGTACCTACTTGGTACCAAAACCAATGTGTTTATACATATATATATATATATATATATATATATATAAATCCAGCACACACAATAAAATAAAATAAAATAAAACAAAACAAAATAAAATAAATAAAATCAGAGCACCACACTCCCCATTTTTCAAGTTAAAAGATATCAATTTGCATTTTTAATTTGTCCTGTACTGGGTTTACAATTGCGTTGACAATTGAGTAAAAGAATCCTGTAGTTCTTCCTCAGTTCCAAGCTGTCAGTATTGGATATGTAGCCAGACTGCTGCTGCTTTGACTGTCTCCTTGAAAGTTCTTTTTAGTCTGCTTTCCACTGTATTCTCTGTTCTCAAGATGCAGAGGAAACATAACTCAATTTCTTTGAGTTTATTTAGCAAAAATTTAAATAAAACCGAAAAACCTTAAGACTTGAAATTATTTCTCCACAAATGCAGTGGCATTCAAAGATCATGATTTTACTGAGCAGCACTCACTGTCCCCAGTGCTACCCAAAACAAGCTTTGCATCAGTCCACACAGTAATTAAAGTACACTGGCTTTAAATGGGTAAACCCTCCACATGACTTGGACCTAAACTATTTTTTCAGCACATAAGAGCTTTGCTGAATAGGTAAGAGTGTGCCCTACCACCAGAATCTTCATAATACTGAAGAATACATAATATGAAAATAACAATTAAAAAAAACCTATGTAATTTTAAGAAAAATAAAACAATATTAAGACACACAGTATTCTGAATACTACTATTTATTTGATCTAGCAAAGAATGTAATGATACAAAAATACAGTTATAATTAACAGAAATTCCCACATGATTCATTTATTTGGAAAAACTTAAATTATCCTGCTAAAGGGAAATTCCCATCACGAAGTTCCCATGTTAAGCCATAGATAATGTAACATTTTGAATTAATTTTCATATGTCTCAATGGTATTTTAAACCATTTAAAGAATGATCTTCAGAGCCATTATTTCTTCAGGTATGTTTTACCCCCTGGATGAAGCTTTTCTTATAATTGCAGGCAGAGTCCATAAAACAAACAGGTAAAATAAATACTGTGGAGTTTCTTTTTTTTTTTGTAATTATAGACATACTCAGAAACCCAGCTTCTACAGTTTTAAGTCACCGAGACAGCTTGCCAATTAAATAAAAATGGATTCTGTGCATGTTTATTTAATAAGACTTGTGAGCTTTAAACTTTTGTGAGGCACTTATAGACAAGAGCAACAAGAAATCAGACAAAGTCATAAACCTCACAAGCTAAAACAGTAAGATTATTTTGTAGCTACAAATATAAAATAAAACAGATCCACAATATCATTAGATATCATTAGGAAATTTATTCCAAAGAAACCCTGGAATATTCTGCATTCCAGAGTGACTCAAGTGGGAAGGGGCATGTATTTTAAAAAAAACCCCAGTAGGTGCTGTAGAGAAGAGTGTGAAATTGTACATCACGTTCAAGGACAAGACTCCCTACAAAGAACAACTATCCATGAGAAACAGTCTCAAATTATAAAAAGCTCCCAAATTACAGCAGCATGGAGTCTCCAGCAACACCAAAAGCGACAGAAAACAATAAAAGCATTTTAGTTGAATTATACAAAGCCTTCAAAATGTAATCCCTCACACCACAAAATGACAAAAAAAAATAAAAGGCCTCCTTTTTCCTGCTGTTTGTTGTTTTCTCCCTAACTTTGTACATGGTGCCTTTTCTGGCACCTGCAAGAAGTCTTTTACTTTAGGCTGGAAGAGGAGTTTATTCCTGGCTATTCTTGTTGTACCAACAAAATGACTATTCCCACCAGACAGTAGAGTTTCTCTGACATACAAAGATATTCTGAAAGCTACATATCCCTGAGATCTATGGGAAAATCACAGAAAGGGGAGGGAAAATAGTCAGAGATACATATTAAATCAGCTATGTAAAATTTCAGGAGTGAAGTATCTATCATATCATCTTAATATTTTATAAACAATTAGACAGGTTGCCTCCTGCCATACATGATTTATTTTTATTTTTATTTTTTAGTGTTAGAGAAATGATGCAAAGAAAAACAACAAACAAAACACATGTGAAGCTGTTGATAGCAGAAAAAGCTACCTGGTAAGGAATAGCTTGCCAACAAGAACTTGAATAGGGTATCTTGAATGTGGGTTTCTTAGTGGTATCTAAACATCCACATAAAAAGAAAATTGTCCATCAGAAGTCAAAATAATGAAGTTTGGTGATTACATCCAGATTAAATGCTATTAGATATCACGGAAAGTTTGGAATTTTTTTTCCTGAATCAAAGCAGTGAAACAAGAATAAGAAACAAACACAGGCAAATGAACCATATTCATCAATATTTGCCATGAAAACATGTATCAAAGTTCCTTCAGGTTTAACAGCAACATGGAAATTAATTTTGTATCCTCTTAACCAATAAAATAATTTTATTATTTTATATAGACTGAGTTATTTGTACATATATGGATAAGTTGATACAACTGCATTGAATTGCATGTACTCAGTCAATTCTTTCTTGAGATTTCCAACAACATCTTTCCATCCATCCACTATGGGATGCACACACATGTGCTTGTACAGTTGACCATTTAAAGTCTGTAATAATCATGTTACACGAGACTATTCCAAACTTCACTTCCCTTTTGGAAGCTGCAAACTCTAGAGAACACACATCCACCTATGAATTTGAACACAGTTAGGATTTCCCCATTTATTCAAAAATTAACAGGGTTAACTTTAAATTAATTCTGTTTGCACAAGCATATATGTGGAATAGGAATACATAACTATCTTTCATGCAGCATTTTTTAATCCTTCTGCATTATATAACATATTCTCCTCTTAAAAATGTAATCCCTTCACAGAATTATCTTGCTACGTAAGGCATTTTCCCTTTTTTTCAGTACACAATTCTGCTTTCACAAGTTGCAGCAAATAAACTTGTTCACACATTAGATTCCCCCATTAAATGTATGGGAAATATGTCAAATCACACATAGCTTTTTTTCACTTACTGCACTGAAAGTGAAGAATTTATTCTCAGTAATTTTAGAAATTTGATGTAAAAAAAATTAAAAGTAAGGACTATTACATTCCCCTAAATATATTTATTCACACTGCTAAAATGGCATCTAATGCAGTATGTTTATGTGACTGTGCTATTGCCACGATGTTCTGTAAGTAGGTAGTGCAGACTTGCACATAGAAATAGCATCTTTAATTAGTCCAACAGTTATATATGGAAAATTAGAGAAGCACTGGGGAAAATAAGCTCTTTAGATGTTTAAAATAAGGTCTACCTAGAATGTTACAGGTTTTAGATGTGTGTTTCTGTCTGAAGATCTTTGAAAAAATCTACAGGAAGGTAACAAAACTAAGGGGAGGGAGGTACCAGCAACAAGAACACAACCAAGCAATGCTTCCTTTTGAGTAGAGACTGAGTTGGAGTCAAGCTCATCTCTACACTCACAGGTGAAAGTCAGTATTTAAAACAAGTACAACAGAGAAAAAACAGACCTGGCAGACTAAGCTGCATTTGCTAGCAAAGTAAATTTGAAGTAAATGGAGATTAAACAGCACACAAAACTAGTGGCAAACCTGGATCCAAAGTGTTGAACAGCTTACAAAAACCCTCCAGATAAAGTAACACTGGGAAACATAAAGTAGCAGACATGAAGGACAGGAGATCTGATTGAAGTTTAAAAAAATCACAAATAGAGCATTAACCTGTGACATGCAACATGGATAACTGGGCAAAGCACAAAGAAGGAATTAAAGCAGAGAAAAAAATTAGGAGCTTAAGCAGGTGAGACCCACTCCCCAAACCACACATGTGTGCAATGGCTTTGCAGGGATGTTGTTGCAGAACACGATGCTGAAGCCACTACACAAAGCCATACTCATACTTTATGTAATGGTCTTCCTGAAGATATTATAGCGAGCCCATTATTAGCTCTTGAGAAAGGAGGATGGACAGAGGATCACAATAAGCTTGACTGTTTTAAAACATTCTGAAGAAAAAGTCACTAAACCTAAACCAACTAAAACCAACCCCAAACTAACAACACAAAGTTTTATATAATTGCGAGATTGCAGCAAACTGTTGACGCCAGGAAGTGCTCAAGCTTCTTTGACTGAAGAGTAAAGAGGCCCACAATTCTAAGTCAAGGAGCCGCTCTTTCCACATCTGATTTCCACAAGTTTGGAATAGGCTCAGAGCCCACTAAAAATACAAGCTCCCCATATGGTATCTCTCCACGAGGCATCCTGCCTGGGTAAGAATAAAACTTGCCTTACTGCTGTAGCAAACGTAGTCCTCCACTGAAGAAGACCTTACATTGAATTTTGTGAAAGCAGAAGTACAGCATGACAATACAAACAGCACAGCTACATAGCAGCCCTTATTCACTTCCTTTAACTTATGTGCCTATATGAGCAGAAGAGTATAACTCTCAAAAACAATCTCCAAGGTTAATTGGAATGTGAATGGAATACAATACACAGCACTTTATCCTTCTGTAGTTTTATTTTCCCCCTACAGCAACAGGTACAACATTTTTAGCTTCTCTTTGCACCTAATGAATATAGCAGGACATTCAAAGAGCAGAACAGACTACTGTTTTTCATAGCCTTATTTACTCAACTTTTGTTTATTCAATTGAATATAGCTGGGGAGTTTGCATTCAGCATGACATATTTTCTGGTGATGGAGCACAGGATACTCTAGAAGATATTAAGCATTGAAATAAAGCAACTGCTTTCACTGCTTAAGCATCCCTGGTTCACTCACCATGTATAACACATTTCAAAGGCACACACAGTGCACAAGCTTTCAGAATAAAATCTTCAACTGAATATTTTCACATACTCAGAGAAGCCGATTCTCTTCTCTGTTAGAGTAAATCAATATTTATACCATCTATGAACTGACTAATATTAACATTTACTGAATAGACAACTGAATTTTAGATACAAATTTAATAGAAGTAACACAAGACAGGTAATAAACACAGGGAAAACAAAAGCTATTTCTATTTCCTTTAGGCTCCTGTAACCAAGAGATAGATTTCTAAGTGGTTGCAGATGTTATGTGTTCTCTAAGATGTTACTGTTCAAAACTTAATCACCATTTATTGTTTCTCCCCTCAGAACATTTACAAGAATAAAGCAAATACATGCAGATACAACTCGCTAGAAAATGACATATACAAAAGCAGAATCTGCTCAGCAAAGACACACAGAGTTTGGAGATTTGGATTCAGTCCTCCAACTAATTGTATTTTATAGAATCACATATTATTCTGAGTTGGAAGGGACCAACAAGGATCTTCAAGTCCAACTCTTGAGTGAACGGCCCATACAGGGAATGAACCCACAACCTTGGCAATTATTAGCACCAGGCTCTAACCAACTAATGTCAAGGTTTTCATTATTCATGTTATTCAAGTCCATTGTATTTAAAGATGACCATGTCATAGTATGAATGGGAAAGTCAACCTTGGTGGATGAACATTTAGCCAACCAAGTCTATAGACAGCAAACATTTTCCAAAATGCTCCAAAACATATCCTTCTCCTGGCATGCTTTTCTCCTTCCTCCCTGTCTCGACCCAGTACACACTGAGGTTCTCTGCAGAGATATTTCTGCTGGTCTTCCACCCAGTGTTCTATTTTGCAACTAAAAATATAAAATCCTTTGCTGAACAAGAACATCCTCCGAAGATGTTCTTCAGTAGCCATGCTTCCTGCTGTACTCTAGATGGTTGTTGGCACGTGTACCTAGTCAGTCCAAAATACTTGCCAGTCTGATGCAATGGACCCTTTCCCACTGAGGAAATGAAAGGAACACTTTAGGGTATGTCACCTCTCCCCAGGAAGACACATGGAGACAGCCTCTGTACAGCATCCAAATCTCACATAGATCACAGCCACATAACAAGCATCACAACGTCCAACACTTCTGATATGGTGGAGAACGTGATCCCATCAGCTCTGCTCACAGCTCGGAATTCCTGAGTGTGCCAGCTTCCAGCCCTCAAAGTCCAAGCCTGGTTAGAGCCTTCACAAAGAAGTCTACTGGCAGCTGAGGGCTCCTTTGGAATGAGCTATCTGTGCTGAGTCTTAAGGATTGCTTATAGGAAGATTAAGCCCTAAAAGGATTCCTCTTGAAGTTTCAGCTGAGTCCCAAAGCCCACTTTAAGGTCACATATGAGATTATCAAGTATTCTGTGTAGAAAATGCATTCTAATTTGACATTCCTTGTAACCAACAAGGTGTCAGACAGGACTCCCCAAGAGAGGCTCATGCTACAGTTGAAGGCAGTTTGTCTCAAATTTGACAGAAACTCCTCTGGATAGCTTTTTTTTTTTTTCCCTGTAATACTCCAAAATTCAAGTCTGTTTAAATTCTCAGACACTTTTATATGCCTGAAAGCTACAAAGATTTTCCTTTCAAATGTTGCCTGAGATCTACTAAGCAGTAGAAGCATGACATTTTTATTAAATGTTTACCTAAAACCTTCACTGCATTTTGGATGTTTTCTCTGTATAAGTTCCAGCAACATTCTAATTCCAAAAGAATCAAACAGGGCTTTAACCACCCACTGCCAGCAGAGCTCCCATTGCCTTTGCAGCACGGTGTACACATGGAGAAAAGAAAGATAAATCCGATATTAGTCAGATCCTGTGGGACTGAAGAGAGAAAATACAATCTTGAAACGCCTGGTGGTATCTGTAAGTGGAAAGGCTGGTCCAAATGCTCACTCAGAACATTTCAATCAATGCAGCTTTCAGCAGAAGTGCCAAGTGGGACAAACATTTCACCTCTTTTCATGCTTGCCACTGTTTCATATTCTACTTGATGAATAAAATGAAACTCCTCTTGATAATTTTCTTACCTCACCATAAATACCTGTCAGTGCAAAGACCTCAAAATATTAGATGCCCAAGAAAAATTTAAATTATTTTCAATTGAGAGAACTACAGTGAGAAATCAGAGTTGTGTCCATATAGAGGAGGAACAACATTTCACAAGAAACGAAAGTAAAGCCAGGAGCTAAATGTCTAACACTCTAAAAGGCAACTTTTTCACAGTCAGAACCATGACTACTTGCAACATTTGAAACAGTTGAGTTAGTGATCACTAAAAAGGTCACTAGAATGAAGTGGAAAAGTTTGGGTTTAAATCCTCTATAATGAAAAGGAAACAGAGGCAGATGAAAAGGTACAGCTCACTACTTATTCATTTCAGACAGGTTCCTCAATTAGCCTTTACTTCCAGTACCTGCTTCACCACTGAGCACAAGCCTAGAGGCAAAACTTTGTACTTCTTCCTTCAAGTCTTCCATAAACATTGCCCATTTATTAGCCTGCTCCAATGCCTCCTTATTTCCAAACATACAATGGTATTGATTTTTAGTAAGGCACTTCCTTTGAAAGTACAAGGTAGGCTCTGCCTCATTTTCTAATTTGTCAGTCTCCACTCTACACATCCATCTTTTTATGACTGACTTCCAAGCTGCCTCTCTCTCTTACACAGCATGTATTGCTATGTAGACAACGTACTGACAGCATTTAATTTTTTATGTGAGTCTCAGTACATCCTGTGTTCTTTTCTACTATGTTCTTATTCCTCACATACATAAAAACATATCTTAGACTTTTTATGTAGCAAAACTACTAGTATCATCTTTCTTTACTTTTCACATGCCTTGTTTAAAAGCCAATTGATTTAGCCACCTGCTTGATCACCTATACTTGTCTTCTGCACACTACCAAAAAGCTATATGTATACTATATATATGTAAAACCATATTATATATGTATACAGTCTCATCAGACTTGATTACTGTCTGAATCATGTACTGCACAGTTCGTTTAAGATTAGTTTTTCAACTGGATATTTCCTCATGCATTGTCATGCCCTACTTTATCATTTTTTAGCCCTTTTAACCTATCTCCCACCTATACCTACAGTTCTCCTCGGTAGAAACTTCAGCAGCTCCTGCTGTGTTGGATGTCATTTCTTCAAGTTCTGGAGCTTTGGTAATAAACCCTCAGTGCAGTTTACTTAGGCTGCCAAACTCTGTTATCATGGACCAGCACAATGCTGAGACAGAGGCTCAATAAATGATATAGTTCTGTGATTCATTACAAAGTCAGATGAGCTCTTTGTCATTTAAGTCGACAGGAGAGACTGACATTAAAATACGGTTCATTAAAAGTGAATTTGAGCCTCAGCATTCACTGTACCAAAACATCTAGAGACAGCCTAAGTCTTACTGGAGTGTCTCAGGAAATATTTGAGCTTCTAACTAAGCACAGGGGATTTGACAAGTAAAACGCTGCAGTTTTTGTATCACTATATACTTGAGGAGGATTTTATTTTTATACCACAATACATCCCCCCAACTGAGAAACTATGGACCATTCATATTAAGACATATTATTTCAGAAAATATTGCAAACTGTTTGCAAGCTGTCCAAAAAAATATGCAGTTAAGTAGGTAAGCTCCTGTATATTCTTTTATTTATTTTAAACATTTATCACTTCTGTCTAGATATGAAAGTAGAAAGGCAAAGTCAGGTAATAAGAGAAGCAGAAGACATGCAGAGGAATCCAGATGATAGCTAGATCATGGAAATACATTTCCCAGTCTTTGAGGCAAAAACATAAGGAGAGATCTCTTCTTAAGAAAAACCCCAAACCCCAAACAGTTTATTGCTTATGACTATTCTGAATGGATTATGATATTTTTGTAATGTTCTTTGTTCTTTACCTTCAGGTTTCATTATTATGTGGTACCTCCTTGCATCACTAGGACTGTAGACAGGTCAGATAACATAAAGGAAAAACTTAAAACACTTCAGTGAAGAGATCACAGTTTAGCTCAAAGAACCCTTATAGATTGATAATCAGGTTTTCAAAGTGCCTTGGAAACAGCTAGCAGGTGTTTTCTTAATGCTTTTCCCTTTCCTTTAAGAGAAAACTTATTTTATTATGAAAAAAATGCAAAGAAAAAAATGGGACCAAGACATAGGCGAGAAACATGACAATGAAAATCAGCACATCAAGGCAGGTGGACAGACCAATGAAATTCCACATTTCCCTTTAGATGTACATTCATTGTGACTCATTAATACATCAGAACTGTTTACCCAGGTTGAGCATATGTAGCTTCACACTCTTTTGATCAGGAAAGGTACCATGAAAGGCAGAGCCATGAATGCTCGTGTAGGACAGTTAGGACAGGATGCTTTGCCAACTGATTTCAGATGCCAAAGGAAAACACTTCAAAACCATAACAAAGCAAAGAATGATATGTAGCTACATGCTAGAAACATGGAAATCTTTCATTCTAACTTTGATTTGCACTTGCCTGTTTAAGGTTTTTTAAATCAAGATACTTTTCCTTACAATTTATATTTTAAAATATTTAAATTTCATGCTCACTCATCTATATTAAAATATATCCTAATTTACATAAGTTTATAATACTGAAAACAATGTAATGTGGGTTAACTAATGATCAAGAATGGAATGTCTTGGAGTTTGGGGGCATCCTGTTTTTTTGAAAAAAATGAAAAAGATCAAGCCTCATTATCTTTCATAACTCACTCTGTCTTCTCATAGCCATTCATTTAGAAAGTTATTTCTAAATGTGTTAACTTTTAACAATATAGTTCAAATACTTCCATAATGCTAGTTAAAAATTACAAAAATTAACATATTACCTTTCTAGGCTGTACCACGTTGGGAACATCTTGGCATCCCAAACTAGTAATTCCTGCTGTGATATTCTCAGTTAGTAATTATTTAGGAAGAGGAGAGAAATATGATTATAAAACTAGCTTTAACAATGGCTGTTTAGACCTTTACAATAAACTATCAGTGTAGTGATGAGAGTCTGCCATTGACATCAGTTCTTTTTTCACTTCACAGTCAAAGAGTGGGAATCAGAAAAAGTCTGTTAGTTCATGCAGAGTTACTGTTCAAGCAGAAATTTCATAAATTCAACTCAAAAAAGCTTCACTTAGTGTGAAAGTAGAAGATGACCCTAAGGAAACATAATGTTCTATTAAACTACACATGTATTGAGCCATTTTAACCCAACAATTTTAATTATAAGCTTTTGTATTTAGCAAATGATGGAGTACAAACCACCCAAATTCACTCTGCTAATCACTTCACAGTTCAAAGGTAAACCTTACACTTCTTACAACAGTATCAGCTGTTGTCAAGATGTAAAACATATGTGAAAGCAAACAACATAATGCAATTAGTGAATTTTAGTAGATTTGCACAAGTGTTACCAAAGCAGGGTTTGATCCAAGCACATCAGAAAATTACAATGAAAAAAAATATTCTGTCAATTCCTGAATGTGCAAATATATTACCTTTTATTTCTGATATCGTTTATTTCTATATCCCTGAATAAAGGAAGAAGATAAATTGTTCAGTGTGGTTCTTGAAGTATTGGACAGAATGACTCCCTATTGATTTTCCTGCTGCTGTTCTGCTGAGGGTACAATTGAAAGACATGCAGGTACTTTATACTTTTCTAAGGTAAGTAAACATTTAGACACTGAAACACAGAACAAGGCCTTGGAGGTAAAGTAGCTGAGGAACAAAGAACAAAGTAAATCAGTAGCCTGAACACCGTGTACCTGAGAAAGCATTTAAATTGAAATTGGACCATGTGTGCTGTAGGTACAGGTGTGATCCATTATCAAGTAGCATTAGGGATTTTCCACTACTGAAGTGAATTTTGTGCTGTTTGAAAAATGACCACACACAATTTCTGATCTACAGATGTTAAATTGTATATTGAGGTTTTATCAAGACACCCTCAAACAAGAAAATGATCTCAAACAATATCTAAAAGAGATTATAAGCTAAGTAAACAACTATTTTCCTATTTTACAGAAAGAAAATGAAGGAAAACAGGAAAAATTATGCCTGATCCAAAGTAGCATAAATGTTTCTCAGCTATCTTTTCCATAACTTCAGTATTGCCAGCAGGGAAAGCACAGCAGTACAATGTGCAGTTCAGGTGAGCTGCAGCCTCAGTGTCCTGGGCAGTGTCACAGCCAGAGTAAATTTTGGGATATTCAGGGTTTCTGATCAAGTGTTATCTATCCAACAGTGCAGACCTTTCCTACCACTTTCAGTTCTGCTATTAATTACACTTCATTGCAATTAATAGCAGAAATATAAGTGAATTTAGAACTGACAATTTCCTGTTGCGTGCCTCAATCCTTTCCAAAAGTACAGTCATAAGTACTATTTCTTCTCAATATCAATGAGACTGATAAAACATATACCAAGTTGTTTAAATATCAAAAGCATCACAAACTGTATTTTGCTTAAAATGCCTTTTTCAATGATACTTATTGCATAAGCCCTAGAGCACAAAGCTACTTTTTTGAATGTGCAAATGTGACTTCCCAGCTGTTGCTCTCAATAGCAGTCAATATTTGGATATTACTCTCATGAGTTACCCAGGTTCCTAAAGCACAGCTGTGCTGCTGGAATCGAGCATGCAATTCCCACAGATTTCAGTTAGCAGAACTGCATTAGTTCTTCCCAACCTCTTTACTTTTCTGGAATGTCAAGTTAGGACTTAAAGGGTTTTTTTTTCCCCTTCTCTTTTTTCCACACTTTTCAAAGTAGTCCAGTATGAAGAGATGGTGTTTGGTGGCTCTACTGAGTCTTTGATATCTACTGGAGCCCAGCTGTGAATGTGGATTGAATGGATAAGTCAAAGCCCAGCAGCCTATAATTTTTTTTAAGATTTCTGAGGTTTTTCCAGGCCTCTTGGAACACCTGAGCCAATCTTGTGCACAGGTCCAGAGAAACAAGCCTTAGCAACACCTGTTAATGAGTCTTGATTTCTTCTTAATTTTTGCAAGTTT
The DNA here is from genome assembly GCF_003984885.1 of Neopelma chrysocephalum. Lineage (NCBI taxonomy): Eukaryota > Metazoa > Chordata > Aves > Passeriformes > Pipridae > Neopelma > Neopelma chrysocephalum. The sequence goes on from NW_020897720.1 coordinate 3,105,867, forward strand.
GGGGACCAGTTTACACACATTGTCCTTAACTTCCATTTGGCTGTGTATGGAAAGGTTTCTGTTTAAGCACTTAAAACTAGTCATATGATGCACAGAGGTTTTTAAATAGCTTTTATGTTTACAAGAAGTGCTGCTTCTTTTCACTGCTTATAAGTATTTCCCCTTCCTTGTTATGCTGAGAGGTCAATCATGAACTCAATCATTAATGAAGCTCAGCAGTACCCAGCACAAAACCCAGACAGTATCACTTTCAGGCATCCACAGCAGGAGCAAATGGTTAATTCTGAAAAAGAAATCTGTTTAGAAAATAAGAAGAAGGAATTATTTCACAGTCTTTCCTAAGTACATACCTATTTACTTTTTGAAAGACATTGTTCCAGCACTTCTTCTAAAGATTAAATTTCTGTTTTCACTAAGATCAATTTTCAAATATCTCATAGTGCAGAGGTAAGGCTGTTAATGCTTTTCCCAGAATAAAGGATTCAAATTCACATATATTCTTCAGGTCTTTCCTTGCTCTTCCCACCACTGTGGCAAAACCACAAACCCACAGGATGACAGTTATGCTTGTCTGTCTCCAGCTATAGTTTTGCTTAACCAAATCCTTCTAAGTTGTCAGAGCTGTGTCACAAGAAGCACAACACTGAGCACATAAAAAAGAAGTGATAGAAAAAAAGCATGTCTCAGAAACTGCAAATTTATTTGAACACAAAAATGAAAGCCTTTCAGTGACATTTCTCTTTTATATCAACACATCCACTTCCAAATTGCCTATATCTTTCTGCAGGCTTAAGAGGTAACATCCATTCGGTTTAGACTTTTTTTAAATTAAATTTTGTTTCTTAATTTGAAGATAGGTTTCTGCCAAATGTGGAGTTCAATGTCCTGTCTTTCATAACACTGCACTACCAAAAAATAACAATATTTCAGGATATAGATACACACAGATGCAATTATAACAAGCAGTGACCAGTAAAACAAGTCCTACATTATTCTGGGTACCTTGGATAGTTGAAAAAGTTATATCTTGAATTATCAATAAAACTGCTCAGAAGGAACATTGCCTCTTCATTTACACTAGTTTCATTTAGAAAAAGCAAGATTTGGGAAAAACAAACTCAGTCAATGTCTGGAAAAATATCCAAGCACATCCTTAATTTTCTGGAAAGTAATTCAAGGTTTTTCATGGCAACTGAAAAGAACATGTTATTTGGAATGTGGGTTCCTACTTCTCTACTCTGCATAGAGAAACATGTATCAGGGTTCAGCATAAAATAAAAATCAAAAGGTTGGGGGAGGAGAGGGAAAGGAAGGAACAAAATTATTTTTTTCAAAGAGATAAATAAAAGTCCATATAGAAAGCTGACTGCATTGTTTAAAATAAGCTTTTTGCCTGGCTAAGTCAGGGGAAAACTCATCAATGTGTGGCACTTTCTTGACAGTTCCTGATTGGATCTCCCCTAGCCAAAACTCAAGCTAAATGAACTAGAAATCATCCTGATTACCAAAACTTGATCATCACATAACAATATAGCTTCTAAAAATACCAGCCAACCTATCATGGGTGTGACCTGTGGCCTTTGGTTGGATGGGAATAGGGTATTGCAATCAGCTTGCCCCTACATAAGTACTTATTCTTTCTTAAAGCAATGAATTTAAAAATCAAGCTTGAATGCAGCATCAGAGCATCTTGTTGACTGTGAGAAGGGAAAGTCATTCCTTTTTGGGTTCAGCTTCATTTAATTCCATTTGCTCATGTGAGAGGTAGTTATACATACCCATCTAGCACTGTTACTTTTCAAAAATAGCTGGATTCTACCTCGATTCACAGGCTGCACCACTGGTGCCTGATGGTTTGTTTAGTGATGAGAAAGATTATGGGTAAAAATACGTGCATGGTTTTTATGTAACCACATCATACAAGTGCTCTTTTACAAAGGACTTTCAAGACACGTCTGCTGTAAATTAATGCACAGGTCTAAGGTCAGTGCAATTCCCTATCATCAGAGAGTTAATTAATTAATTTTCATGCAACATTTTATTCTTAACATGCTTAAGCACGTTTGTATTGGGTTCTTCCATTTATTCCGAAGAATCCAACACCACTAGATGTCACTGTAAGCAGAACATTGCGAATTGCACGTTCGTGCTGAATTTACAGAGTATCCCGATTTATTGCCACCTTTTTTAAAAAATAAAACTTAAAGAAAAGTTATTCCCAAGTCATACTGACTTTCTCTTTTAGTAGAAGATGAGTAGTTGCCAAATTTCAAGCACGTATTGAATCCCCGGTATTTGAATCTAAAGGTATGATGAGTAAAAACATCGATGATACAGGAGTTGAAGGATGCAATGATTACAAAAGCTACCACTATTTTATTTATCAGCTGATAACGTCATGCACAGCAGTTTATTATTATTTCTTAAAAACAATTCCTAGTATCTGTCTCATTAGAGATCAGAAGTAGCACAGCGATTAATGTGCATATGCTACAACATTAATTAGAGAATAAGATTTTGCAGAAGACTGATAATTCCATACTGACAATTGTAGCTGCAATTAATTTCTGGAAATCTTCTGATGAGACAAAATGAAGAGAAATCACAAGGATGCCAAGATCCAGCTTGAGGTAGAAAAAAGGCAGGAATTATCTTCAGCATAAGACAAAATGCCTCTCAACAAAGTGGAATTTGCACTATGATTTTGCAATTACATTCCATTGTCTGCATTGGCTTCTGATGGAGGAAAAGAAAAATCAAGCCACATAAAAAAACCCAACTTGTTTTTAACACAGACAAACAAAGGTTCCAATCAGTAATATAAGCAATCAGCAGTTAAAATGTCCTTAATAATAGGATAGTGGCAACAGAATAATAGTAGGGAAAATAACTATTCAAATTACCCTGCTCAACTGACATTTAATAAATTCATATTTAAAAAATGACATTTAGAGAACTAGATGATAATGCAAATGAGGGCTATATTTATGAAGGGGTGAAAAAACAGCTTCTAATCTCAAGTATAAGAATATCCTGGGTTTTGGTACCTGGCAAACAATATCAAAACTTACTGGTGGATAGTGATGTGGTGCAGTACTGCAATTATATACTATTCTGAGCTAAATGCCATGGATTCTCCATCTGCCCTTACTGCCATGGCAGAAATAACTTTCTAGCACTGGCTTGTTTATCCTCATCACTTCTCTTGACATAAGTTACTCTTTTCTGAATATAAAATGGCTCAATAGGCCAAAATGAGCTGCTGTAGCCCACGTGCTGGGACACTTCTCTGTGCCAAACAGGCCTTTGGTACTAACTTTCCTATGATATTTAAGAATGTGATGTGTCAGTCTACTTATGAATGCATATTTTACATTTCTATCCTGCCTTACAGCACAGTTGCTTCCTTAGTAATATATATTGACAAGAAACTGTGCAAGAACTGTATCTGTACAAATTAACAGATGTGTATGGATTACAGGATTCAGGGGGTTATGATTATTAAGAGTTCTTATCACCAGTGTCACTCTGGGAAATTCAGAAGTAAGGACTGAATTGTAGTGGAAGAGTCACATAGGTAACTGGCTCTACTTGTGTTTTTAAAATCAGCTTGTTTAAAAAACAAATATAAGAGACCACAAAAGACCACAACCCCCACCTTTAATCTTAGCAAAACTTCCACAAGATGCCTGGTAACGGATTACTCCATCTCAGACTATGATAGAGATGCCATTTTGCTGTTATCCCCCACTCTCCCCCAAAAGGATAGTGTTATTGTTCTTGGGGGGTTTGTTTTTAAAGAACGGACAGGTTTGTTTAGCATCAGTCAGTGCTGAGTAATAAGTGACAATGACTTCATCCACTGTTGGGTTGAAGGCATATAGTTCATTGAACACTGTAGTTTTTAGAGAGTGTCCCAATTTATCTATTTAAAAACCAAAAATTACTTATCTTTTAGCAAAACACTTGAAGTATATTACAAAATATATGCAGTCAAACAATCTTAGGTTTTCCTCAGGGAACTTTATTGTAATTAAATCTTAAGCAATTTTTTTTAAGAAGCCTAAGCCTTGCATCATACTCAGCCTGCAAGTCCTCTCATTGCACAGATGAAACTACATCCCCTTAATAGAAAAGCCACTTCCACTTTGTCAGAACACAAATGTTAATTAGAGCTTCAAAATGCATGTTTGAGTCTCAGATAAAAAAATCACCAATACATAAATCAAAACAAAGTAATCAATACAGCTGCTGTAATATTTGTGGCATTCATTCCAATATCTAGATAAAAATCCCAGATAAAAACATCTCAAAATGAAATAATCAACATCAATCATTTAAATCAAATTGAAAAGCTTTCAGACTGTGTAAAGACTCATGACTACAATTGATTAAGTGGGAACTTCAGGCATTCCATTTAATTGCAGAAACAAACCCCAACCTGTTTGTTGGTGTTTAACTTAGTCATTTGTTACTTCAACATATTAATAAAGCAGTATTCGATGAATTTAAAACTCTTGAAATATAGTCTGTAAAAGTCTAGAAATCACCTTAAAAACCTGGCACTTGAGAAGAAAGACAGGAAAAATTCAATCTCTGCACAAAGAATCAATGCTACAGCACCTTTACTAGTTAAGCAATCTTTCTTAACTTTATAACTATCTTCTGGCTCTGCTCACCACCCCTTCTGGGCTTGTAAGAGGTAGACTTTCCAAAAGGCTGATGTCTTATCTGCTTCAGTTTGTGGTGAAAGAAATATCAAGTCTCCTTGGGATCATTCACTTCCTGATTCAGTGTTACAGTCACTCTACACACGTGAATATTCACCTAAGAAAGATCCACTTTGTCAGTACCTACAACTGGGAAAGAAGGGGCAAACAACCATTTCACTTGTGGAGAGTTGAAAGAGGAGGGCAAACCACACAATTCAGAGCAGAGTACTTTATCTTCAGATCAGTGACTTGGATCCAAACTGTATCAAATCTATAAGTAGCTTTTACTCTGCTGAATTATAATGGCACTGAATGTGAGCAACAGGTGTTTCCTAAGTCCTTATCCAAGTACTTGGAGATACTGAAGGGAGCTTTCCATACATCCTTAATTACATTACTCAAATTCTAATGGTAGACTTTACCACAGACCTTTTTGCTGAAGTTCCTCTCTAAGAAGATGAAGCCTCCAATCCATCATCACTGTCAACATCTTTCACCTTAGAAAACTGACAAACAGATTAATAAAACATGCAGTTTTGCCATCTGAATTTTAGGTGGCCATGAACACAGATGTGCCAGCTTATCTGTGAAGTGACATCACTAATAGCACCATATCCAAGTATTTCTCCTCTTCCATGCAATTTAAATTGTCTGCCACTTTGCAAACACTTTTGAGGCTTTCTATTGGAAACTGAAGACATTTCGTAGTCCTCAGAATTCATTCCCTGTTGGAGGTGCATATGGGACACCATGTAATATTCTGCAGAAAGAATATGACCAATTCCCGTCTTGAGAGACCACACTTTTCCCCCAAAACCTATTCCCTAATGATCTGACTGAAATGGGATAAATTAATCTACAGCAATGACATTTTATTAACACTTAGATCACACCTTTGAGAGTTACACAAAAGTTCAACTATTAGACTAGGGTAGATATACACCTTCTAATTTACATTTCCAATATACCTCTTTGAAAGATAAAGATACCACTTTATACTATTTTAATATTGCTCATTCCTTCAGAAAAGCAAATATTTTATTCTGCATTTTTATTTTATGGTCTGTGACTAGTTATCTTTGTGAAATTTGTATTTTTGTTACAACTACAGCAATGCATAGTTAGCTTAACCTACACACATAAATTTATTAACTAATATAAACAAATATCCTTGGAAGCATAACAGAAATCACACAATGTAACACTTCATTCCAGGATCAAAACAGACAGAATGTATGTGAACCATAACTAAGACCTGTCCCATCACTCAAGTCTCCTGGTGTGGTATGTAATTTTTTTTTATTTTGAGTAGTTGTTGTCCTGGTTCTGTTTCACTAATGGATTTTAAACTGTTCCCTCCCCCTGCCCCAGCCCGCTCCCCTCCCCACAGTGGTTTACCAAGCTCGGATAAAAACATTACACATAATTGTTAAACCTTAGATTTCAAAATACTGTATAAGACTAATCATAGATATTTATAGTCTGCACAAACTTTGTTTGCTCAACCATGGCAAGCATTTAATAAAGCTAGTTCATCTGGAAAGAACTTAAATTAAATAATCCAAAATGAACGTGATGCATATTCAGAAAAATATGGTGTTCGGAACTAACAATAATGAAATTTAGGCCTTAGGAAAAAAAAACCAACAAAGTCTGTAATTTGTTTCATTCTTCCCTCCATTTATTTCTTCCTACTACCAAGGAAAAAAAAAATTAAAGGGTAATATTTTACCAGCTTGGTGATTTTTTTTTAAATGGAAGTTCTGATAATTGTCCCTTTCTATTTAAGTGCCAGCTAAGATTATAAGAAGGATGCCTGTAAATTATAAATTGAGAAAGACAAAAGTATGATCATTTTTCTCCCAGCAAAGGACTCAAAATGCTGAAACTTGCTGACTCATTCCCTGCCACAGGCACTCCATACTGAAGCCAACAGTGTGGCTTCAGGGAAAGGGTGAGCACATCACCAGGAAAAGGTACATAACAGGACACGCGTGGTGCAGAACAATTTTAACCACATTATGGAGGCTCCTTCTGCATAGTAGCACTCATTTTTTCTATTTTCTGTAACAATTAAATCCACATCAGTAATAATAATCCTGCAATTTGACTGTTTGGCTTTGAATATAACAACAATATACTCTTGTCTTTACACATAAGGTGTGTTTTCTTTGTGACTGTAACAAGATGTGTAACCTCATGCTGTGCTATCTTGCAATTGAACCCGGTTATGAATTTGTTTTGTATATACTGAGCTCGGGTAGAAATTCCTTAAGGCCAAAGACAGGTGAGGATTTCATTTCATATACTGTATTAACAAAAGCAGTCACAATTATCAAGCTTATAATATTTTCAGGAGAGCACACAAGAGTGATGTGATACATATTAACATCACCCTATACCTAAAGAGCCCTTAAAAGGCATAATCTGCCACAAACACTCCTAAAGCTCCCCTCTATTTATCATGGAACACTTTCTAACTTCTGATATACTCCCTTTCTTTTTATAGCTTTAAACCAAGACTTATTTCTGCAGTCCCTGTATCATACTATAAAGTATAGTATAGTAAAATTTTACACTGTAAAATTTAATGCAGTAGCATATTACATACTTTTTAATTTAAGATCCCGCTTGGTTTTTCTTTTTTCATGATAGACTGATTCATGGTGACTTCAGTAGTAACATGAAAATCAAGAGTTAGGAAATGAATATGGAAACTTCCGTCATTCAGAGGTGTAGACGTTTCATCCCAGCAATTGGGGCATTCTGAGCCGAGAAAATGACATTTTTCCTTCAAAGAAGTGGAAGGAAAGAAAGAATCATCATGACCCAAAAGATACCTCCACATTTTTGCAGCCAGGATTGGGGAATTAAAATGACAGGAATGATTCCATTTTTGATGGGTGCTCATGAGACCTTCAACACACTTACACATCCCAGAAGATGCTGAGATAGTTACAGCAGCTATAGTTTGAAAAACAATGTCAAAGTTACTATGGATTTGCTTAATAATTTTCTTCCAACTTTCTCTTAGCAACACCTGCATTGAAACTTCTGTTCTTCAACATTTCTCTTTGGCTTCTTTTAAGTGTCAGTTTATCCAGTTAACAAATATCACTAATATTTTAATAGCTCTTGTGTTCATCTTCTGTTCCGAGCTCAAATTAATAGTGACATCTATACATTTTATAGATGGTGAATAAAAAAATACCACCCTACACTTCCTGACACATCTGAATTTTAGATCAGCTTGTCTCGTTACATCTGTGGTAGAGCTGGGGCATTCTATCTACTCTGACAGGTTTAGCTTCTGCTGAGCAACATCCTTGTGAACCTGCCAGTGTTCACATACAGGGCACACACTCACTGCAGGGAGCTGGAAAACTATCCTGGGATTTATCCCCCTTTAATGTAACACAGAGCACTTTCTCTCCAACCTTCGTGTTATGATTGCACATACATAATCAAATTAAGTTTTAATGACAACAGTGAGACCTTCCCACCTCAAACCTGTTCACACTTTTTGGGTCTAAATGTAAATGAGCCGTGTCCCTTATAATGAAAGGCAATTAGAAAGTGCAACACACACAGACTTTCAATGCTGGTGTTGTATAATTATCTCTGGGTGTGCCTACATTAGGACTCTATTTTGGGTCAGAAATGTAGTTTGTTTTGTTTTTAATGCTTATTTCACAGGTAAGTCTCGTGCATCAAAGTGCAACATGGAGAAGGAGTGCACAAACAAGATGCCTTTCATCTGAAAGGAAGCTGGAAGGTGTGCCAGAATTACACAGAAATCCTTCCCCTCCAGAATGAGTGTTCCATTGTGAAAACCAGGCTAGGATTAGCACAGAATATAATCCCTACAAAAAAATGTAGTAGTGTCAATGCCATGTCCAAGACACCACCTTTTGCACTTTGTACATTCGTTCTTTAGCCTGCACTACCCCCTAACATGGGCTTTGTGATTGAGTATTGGCATGGTCTATAACGATTGGTTTGGCATTTTTGTTACAGCACCAAAAATAAAGTTCTAATGTTGGTTTACAGATGAGCTTTATTTTTATATCCTGGCAGAATTCCCATTGCAGAACCATAGTCTAGTCTTCAAACATGACTTTCATTCCTAGCAGTCTGCACTTCAGGAAAGCAGTTCCTCGTGTAGTCTTTGCACTACTACTAAGAGACAAAAAAAAATGTTTTGCTTCCACTTCAGTCACACCACTTGTGAAAAAAAAACCAAAACAAAAAACAAACTACCAACAAAACTCGAATATCAGTTACTTGCTGGCGTGCATAAATCATTAGAAAATGTGCTTTCATCTAGGATACTGGAGCATTACTTAATATTTTTATGAAGTAATCCTTGTATCACTGACTTCAAATTGGCCATGAAATACCATAATTCTAGGGATCTCAATACTGTCAGAGCATATTTTCTACTTTAACTTCAATATTCAGCTCACGTAATCTACAATTTAATGATAGTGGAGAAGATAATCTTGAACTGTTCTTCATGAAGATAGAGAGCACTTTTAAAGCTATTAATATCATTAGTATTTGCTGTGCATGCTAAAACATCATCTCCTTTACTTTTACTGCGAAAGTAGGGCCCTCCAGAAGGGGAACGAGTCAGCTACATGCAAAAAGATCTAATATGCCAAAACATGAGGCAGATTAACTGCCAACTGCCTTTCAGATTCATGGGTGTCCTAAATCAGATTCAACACCACACAAGTGCAGTACAATTCAAATTCCAGCTTTTGCCCTGGAAAATGGAATGACTAAAAGTATGCAAGGGCTCTGAGGTTGTGGACAACTGAGGACCATTAGGTATGTTCCCAATCTTAAAAAAATTGGTTTTAGCATTTTCCTTGGCATCTCTACTCTTTATGGTGATTTTAGTAATTTTCAAATGCAAGCTTTGGAAATCTTGCCTTTATTTTGCAGGCTATTACCATAGGAACTTTCTCCTTAGAACCTTTTATTTAATTTTTTTTTCCCTCCATTCCCAATTCTTAGGGAAACAGCAAAGTGGAGCAAGAGAGGCAATCACAGGCAGCCAAATATAAGAGACACAAAGGATGGGTGAGTATAACAGGCATAAAGATATAGAGAAACTATTTAGTTTTTCTCAGTGAATAATGTCAAATCCAACACCTAGTCAGCTATTTGGTTTTATACAAACAGGATATGATCCTTCTGAAGTGTCTAACAGGCTTCATACTCTTGAGTAAAGGCAAACAGAATGTGTGTGTTCTGGTGTTCACATCCAGAAATTAAAATGCATCTACATGGAAACACACAAATAGATGTAATTGCAACTAGTTGACATGCTGAGCAGGTTTCTACAATGTTTTTCCAGCATGTTAGTAAGATTAAAATTAAAACCAGCCCTACATCTCTCTATTCTCGCATCTGGTGGCGAAAACTTCAGAGCTATTCACCTCTTAAGGTTATCCACTATCTAGATACCTGCATTACTTGACTAATTTTCAGCCTGTTCTCAGATTTACTGCTCTGTATCACTCTCCCTACCCTTTATTTAAAAATGGAGGAATCACATGCACATTTTTCTGTGTATCAATGTTCCTTCTCAAGCTCACAGATCTGAAAACCTTACCTTATGGACATCAGGACTGACAGGATAAGCTACTGTTGAGTTGTTAAAAAGCAAATACAAATAAGCAACAACATACATTCCATTCTTTCTTCATTCAGTTATTGTTCTAGCAGGAGTTAGAAGAACACCACTGAAAGACTTGGACATAAAAGAGAAACATCATTCTGGAAATTTTACTACAAACAAAATAAATGTTTCTTAGAAACTCAATGTTCTGAAAAGCAGGGCAGGAAAAGATTCCCTTCAAATGTACTGTTTGTTAAAGCCTCCTTTAAGCAGTACCCTACAGCAAATTAAATGGTTTTCAAGGTGAGTTTTTGGTGGGATTTTTTTTATTGCTTTTTAAACATACCTGTGATTTGCCTCATAAATGTGAAAATGTAAGGTCACAACCATGATTATTTTTCCCTCAATAATACACGTATTGATAATAGTGCCAAAGCTTACATCATGAGATCGTGAAACAACCCCACAAACACAATTGTCTATATACTTAGTCTATATAATTAGTCTATATACTGGTCGTATCCCAAAGCTTTTCTGCACAGCTAACTTTAAAGGAGAAGTGATATTCCTGTTATTGCCAGCACTGAGGGCTACTCAGAGAAATAAAATGCACATACAACAGATATATATATATAGAGAGAGAGAGAATTCCTTTAAAACAGAAATAAGAGGGGGACAGGCTCTTCCTTCACCAGTATCACTATCACATGAGTATCAGCAGGAACAGGTAGAGTGGTACAAGTGCACCTCAACAGCACCTCTGCACACAGATGTGCAAACAGGACAGACAGACCTGATAACAGCACTGCAAAACTGAGTCTGCATTTACTAGCAGTGGTTTTCAGTTTTCCGTGTTCTGTACCACACAGTCCACCAGCAGGTCACTGAGCACAACACTAGAAACAGCAAACATTAATTGTTAGACTACAGCACCTCACCTGTCCAGGAGGTGACCTGCCAGCACAGGTGACCCCACTACCACAACCATTTTACCCCCGGGCTGCCCCAGGGACCCTCACCCATCTCAATTCTCCCCTTCTCTCCCAAGCCCTCACTTAAACAGCTTCCCTGGAAAGCTCAGGGAACACTTTTCCTTGCTTCCACCCCCCTCTCCCACCTTCTCTCTTCTACCTCTCTTTCCCCAGCCCTTCGTGGTTGCCCCAGCAGCCCCCACACCCCTCAGCTCTGCTCCCCCACCCTGCTTTGGCCACCTCAGCTGTACCAGACACATTTCCAAGGGTTACAGCATCATTTAGTAGCACAACATTACTGATTGCTGCAAGTTAATATCCAATGGACATTAAATGCAATCAACCTAAACATTAAATAGAAAACAATGATCCTAAAGGTCTTTTCTGGCCTAAATAACTGTGGTTCTGTGAGCTCCCTCAGGCAGCAGGTGGGACCCAAGCTGCCACGGTTCCAGGAGGAACCTTCTAGAAGGAGACATCCAACAGCTGCTGCTGAGTGTGTTAAACTTTGAAACATTCCATAAGTGCCAATTTAGTGCCAGGCATAACATTTGCAAAAATTTAAATATAAATGCTTTTTTTCCTGCCTCTCGCCTCGCTCGCACATCCCGCCCCAGCCATGTGCCGTCTGGGTGCAGGCAGACTTGCTGCAGGCATTTACTGACCTCAACGATGAGGGCCATACCAGAATTTTTCTAAATTTTGCTGTGGTAAAAAAATGATCACAATTTAGCATATGGACTGCCAGTTCCTGCTTTGCTGAATACAAAATGGAAGAATAGATATGGGAACACTCATGTCTGAATAGCCATAATTAAACCGGAGACTGTTGGAATAAATGGGGTGCAACACTGCGTTAGGAATGCTGAGTTTTATACTCCATTAGACAATAGCATTGCCCCAGCCCAAAACTCCAGGGATCGAAAGCCAACCTAATTCCTCATGAATAACATAAACCACAAGCTTCTGAAGTTTGGTAACTCTTTTGGTGCATCCCTGAACTCCAAAGCCTCTAAGGAAAGCCTGCAGCACAAGATATTTTAAAAGACGTTGTGAAGATATGGAAAGAATAAAAGGTCATGATAACCAATGGTTTAACAGATTGTGGGTGGAGAGGTTTTTGTGCTTCTGGTAATTAATTGGCAGGTTTAGAGAGCACAGTTCTTAATTAAGCTGTAAATACGTGTTGATGAGCAACGTGATTTAATAATGATTAATGGCTTTATCCTGTTACCATAAGAACATACAAAATGGATTTAGTTCTTCCATAATTTAGCAGACAGATTAATAATTTTTTCTCACTAATTTCATGGAAACACATAGTCCCTTTCTGTAAACATAAAGGCTGTGAACTTGAACATGAAGGTTTGGCATGAATCATGTACACTGTGGATGGCTGAAAATGGTGAGCAAGACATGAAGGGGAAAACCAAAGTATTTCTGAGGGCTACTGTGCCCATGAAGTTGCACTGAGATGGCAGGTGTGTTATTTTCCTTTAATTATTTTCAGAAATTACTATTGGTGCTGAAAGAAACCAGCTTTGGTGGAGACTAGCACACGTAAATCTTGTGCCTGTTTTCAATTGCATAGAAAAACAGATTGTGCACCATGGAAGACAGTATGGAGGGTATATTCTCAAGTTTCCAGCTAAAGAGGTAGTGGAACCTCCTGCTTTTACAGTGGTAAGTCAATACAAGCACAGGTTCCTCAGTTGCAACAAGTCTCTTATCCAGCCTGTACACAATTACTGAGTGCAAGCTTGTTGGAGAGAGAAGAATTGGAAACACAACCACGTTTTGCAAGAAAAGTGTCTGATACAACATAATCAATCTAACTCAAAGGACTTCTTTTTACACGAGAAACAACAGAATAGTCAGTGAGAGGGAAAGGAATGTTTCTGTCCTTTCTGAGTGTTAGCAGGGATTGATAAGAAACCCTTTGCCCTCTGATGTAACACTTAGAATTGTCTCCCATGGTGTAGTGCCTTCCTTCTTCCCCAGGAAAATTAGAGAGAACGAGACTTTTGGGCTCTTTGCCAAAAGACACTCCTGCTAAAGAAAAACAGGCGTATTCATTCAGATCACACAAGGATTACGCTCTAAAAACAAATCAGGATCCTGCAATTGTTGCAATTACAAAAGGTCTGGACCCGAAAAAAACCCCCAAACAACAGAAAAACTGTATTGAGGACTACAAATTACTTAAAATTCAGAACTGTAGCCAGATTGTGTGGGTTTTTTTATCTAGAAACTTCCACACATAGTCTTCCTAGTGAAAATGGTACAAGTTTTCTGATGGGATCTTTGAAAAAGTTTGTGTCAATCTCAGGGATTTAAAACCTGCTTGAAGAGTATAACCTGAGCTTAACTATGGAGCTGCTAAGGTCTCTCTCTATAAATTTTACATAAGTTTATGGTGCCAGAGTGGTGCCTGGTGGTTCACACAGCAAGAGCAGTTCCTGCCCACACCCTGCAACCACAATTGCTTATGACAAGACAAGGTGGAGGGGGACAGGAGGGGAAGACATGACTTTATAAAACCTCCATGCAGTGTCTCATGGCAATTTACCCTGAGCAACACACAGCTTTTCTTAGGAAAGCAGTATTTTAAACAATGCTGCTTTGCAGTGCACAAGGTGGGGAACAGAAAAGCAGCAGAACACCTCAGAAGCCTGTAAACAGTAAACAATTCTTGTTTGGCAATAGCTGTGGAAAAATATATGAAAAGAGTAGCCGAACAAATCTTTGACTTTGACTGTAATAAAAAGCTTACTTTACTCTTGGACCATTTGCAAAAGCTGTAGTGAAGATGATTAAAAAGGAGCAAAAAGGAAACAGTATTTGCATTCATTCTGGTAATAGAATATGAAATTAAAGCATGAAGGGATTAATGTTTTAAAGCTTGACTTGCAGTGATAAAGCTAAGGTATTAGAAGAGACAACATAACCGTTACAGGATAGACAAGCAAAGAAAAAGCAGCACATGCCTTAAAGATGAGCAAGGCAACCTAGAATGGAATTACAAAATGATTAATCAATACAAATGAGAAAGTGTACAAGGAAAGAGAGCTTGGTGAGACTTCTTATGGGACTCAACACTGCAGCCGCTTAAAGATAATGAAAGGAGCACAGCAAAGCCAAAGAAATGCTTTCATTCAGTGGCAAAGTCATTTGTGAACAGTTTAAATTACCCTAATCACCTCCCCTCCAGCCGTCAGTGTGCTCTGTCTCTTTAGTTATTTAAAAAAAAGAGTTTGGGGAAATGAGTTCTGCGAATCTAAGCTGCAAAATAATTATACACACACCGTTTTAGCATTTTAACAATGCAATCCCAAACATTTGTTCTCATTAGAATGCAAATCGACTCATTTAATAATCCCACATGAGAATTCCACCACACTCAGCTTAAAAAGCGCAGTGGTATTCAAAATATTATTAATAAATGCCAAATATGGAACAGCCCATTTGTTTTGCCAGCAGCTCAGGGTAGATAAAAGACATATAGAACATTTTTTTCCAACCAAATTTATTTAATTGAAATTTAACAGTGGGAATGGTCTGGGAGAGCCTTTAAAAATATGAAGGTGACAGTACCCTCTCAACGCAGATACACTCACATTCACTAAAGGCTGAGCACTACAGCCTGTCATCCAAATCAATGACATCAATTTGCTTCAAGTAGAGTACAATTTCAGTAAGATACTTCACTATTAATAGTTTTAACCTCTGGTATCAGTTCAAAGCACTGTCCTGAATTGTGTCATTTCTGATTTATCAATCCAAGTGGTAGTGTCATATTTTCAGTACTGCTGCAGAATTCTGATAATTAGAGGACTGAAAAAAACCACTTAAAAAAAAAAAAAAAGAAAAAAGGCTTAGCAATACTATAATAATCAGACCTTTTCTATAATATTTACCATCCTATTCTCATCCTGGAATGCTATACACTTCTATTGCTCAATAATGTATAATATTTCATAGCCATCACAAGGACATCTAACTTAGAACAGAAATCAGATATATTCTAATGGCACTCCCTAAATAATTGAGAAATCTGTAAAGACCAGGACAGATATAATTAAAAAAATATGACCTTGAGGCATCTGTTTTAATGAGTAGCTTTCACACCAATATATATTAGAAGCAAGGTAGAAATAGCAATAATACTTTCTCCAAATTCTTGATACCAGGAAGAATTTCAAATTCTTGGAGTGGGAATACACAATTCTAGTAGATAAAAGCCAAATTGAACCCTCTGCTCTGCTGCTCCAAGACCATGATTCAGTCCTGATTCATGATGATTTAGGGAACAATTTGCTTTCTTCCGAGAGGAACAAGTTTTGCCCCTTTACTTGTTCAGAACAGTCTGGAACCACACATGTCCCACGGTGTGTGTCAGGAGGGCCATGGGCACATCTCTGGATATGATTACAAATGCCAACCAAATCTGCTGGTTTTCTGCTCTGTTCCTCCAAGTTTCCTTCATCTGGGTTCTGCTGCTTCCAGAAACTTAATGTGGTGTACAAGACATTCATCTAAGGGTGAGTGGGGAGTGATCCAAAGAACATGTTGTGTACACTCACTATTGAATGTTTTTTCAGGACTGATTAGGCCAATGCAGCAGCTGCTGAAATATTAAAAGTCTTTTAGAGCTAATACAGTATGACAACAAAAACAAATTAAATATTGTAATATGACATGGAGTATAAATTGTCCTTGACACAAAGTTATAAATATCTGGAGAATCTTTATTTGTTTTGAAAATGTCAGCTCGTCAGAAATTTTCTTCTGACTGTTTTAATTACCTCTACACTGATGCACAATAAACATTTTAGAAGTCTCAGCTTTGGGTTATGCAACTACATTGTTAAGTACCCACTTCTGAAAATTTTAAGACAAATTGAAAGGATTTCAGGTTTTGTGCCTCAGAATGTTGACACAGCCCACTCCTTCCTGCTGCATAAAGCTATCACATCCTGATCACTCAACTAGGTTACAGACAAAGAATAATCCAAAGCATCCACCTAAAAGGAGGCAATGCCAGCTTTCTCTCTGTTAATCACAAAGTGTGTAATGAACTTCAAAGAATGGTGTTTAACTCCTTAAGAGTCTCGGCTGAGGGAGACAAGTTGGTGTGATGGATTAGGACGTTCTGCAACGAGCTGCACCTACACCACACCTCCAAATTCATTATTCAGTCTTTTAACCACTGGATATTTCTGCTTCACACAAGTAAAAATATACTGTAACGTAATTAAGTGAATATCCCAGAGACACATAACCCACAGATGGACTCATTTAGTTTACTGGCAATGTAATTGCCCAGTAGCAGCGAAGCAGTGGATAATTATCCATTGTAGGCTAACGTTAAGTATGTCCTAATAGATTGGTTTCCCTGATTTTTTTTTCCTGGGTATTTATACAACCTCCTCCATTAAATTTTCTGAGCACCTAAAACCTTCAGTGAATTCTTCACAATTCTCTTAGAAGGCAAATTCTCATTTTACTGAGGAAGAAATAGAGAAGTGAATGTATTCCAAAGCGTTCTTGTGCCAACTGGGAACTGAAGCTTTGCACACCCTCGGGTATGTCAGTGATGTGTTCTACAACAAGATGGGCTGGGGCATCTACATGCACAGGGTACCACCACAGGACACAGTGTGGGAACAGGATAACTACAGGCACACAAAGCACAGGCACGGGGTGGTGGGGAAAGAACTGCACTTCTGGAGCCAGGTTATGTGTACACCACTTTATCTACAACTCCCAGTTCTAAGGCTCTCCTCGAGAGGAAAAAAACATTCACAATGGACTGAATCATAAAAATGCACTTCTGAAGTTCATGGAAAAAGAGGAATACCATCACAGCAGTGTTTTTATTTAATTAAAGATGCCTGCTTGCTTATGTTTTGTATACTTTGTGTAACACTTAGCCAATCACACATGACAGTATACAATTATTCTAGGAAAACTTGCTTAGACTATATTTGCCTCATGCTTTCAACCACTCCAGACATGCAATTATTACACAGTTGTGTCTGGGAAATTATCAAAACAGTATGGTATTTATAAAAGCGAGAGCAAGCCCACATACACATTATCAAATTAAACTGTGGTAATGTGCTTTTTCACACGACTAAAATTTTTATAACATAATTCTGCAATATCTTGTTGCTTCACGGAGTTGTTGCACTTAGAGTCGATGAAAATCTCTCAGTCACATTTTTACGCCCAAAACATTTCAGGTTTAAAAAGAGGCTTTTATAACTTCAATTACTTGATCGATGTATAAAGAAATTATGAAAATCATCATCTTGGTAGCCTCAGAGCTTTGTCCATCCCAGCTTCCTGGCTGCATTCCAGGCCTCATGGTTTACCACAGAGTTTCATAAACCATTACAGTATTTAAAATGCGTACAAAATCTTTCCAAAAAATCATCTACAACAGAATTAACAAAAGGAGTTGGATTTTAGTCATCTGAAATCATATAATAGTACTTTGTTGTTGCTGTATCCCCGCATTTGGCTTTACTCTGGCTGTATCAACACATAAACCCCTTGGCCTATGCCTGGATCCAGCCAGTGTCCACTGACTCAACACTGCCGTGTCAATATTAAAGTCTGTGCTGCTGGAACTACTTTTCACGCTATGCAGTCATGAAAATAACCTCTCCTTGAGTTTAGAGCAGAATAATCTCTTTATCACACAGCATTCACATGGTGGGAAGGAGGAGAAGAATCAAAGCAGAATAAATTCTGTTCCTTCACATCCCTTTTCCTCTGTTCCCGGAGTTAAATAATCCAAACTCCACACTGGTCGAATGAAGCTGCTGTAACAGCTCCAAGAGCAGTTCAGTGTTGTGCTGAACTGGAAGAGCAAGGGTTTCTCAAGGCCTGTTACCTAAACCTCATTAAATGGAAGGAAGCACAACTGGTCTTTGCCCCTGAGGGAGTAATTTATTGGGGTTTTATTTGGTGGGAGGTTTGTTTGTTTGTTTGGGTTTTTTTTTGAGGACAAGCAAAAATCATACCTAATGGAAATACCAGCTAAAAGTGCAATGTACAATTTGTAACATTTTTTATTAATTTCCTAACATTCCCCAATGAACATGGCATTTTAAAATCTAAAGAAAGATGCTGAGGCAGCTAACTCTTTACTATTTCCAGCTGAACTGCATTCATGTAGATTAATGTAATATAATTTTTACTGGCATATTTTTGCTCATGTATCTCTCTAAGAAAAAAAATAAAATATAATAAAGATTTCTTATTTGAAAAGTATATGTTGACATCTGCCACACCTGCTCAGTATTGAGCTTTCCTCTGGGATGCTGTTCTGCTGTTGAGCTTTCCTTAAGTCCTTTACTCCCATACAGTAAGTTGCTAAGTGGTCTGAGATTCATTATTTAGAATCACAGAATATTTAACAGACTCTGATATTCCCCAGTATTCCCAGTATGAACAATACCATCAGATTTTCACATGAGAACCTGCAAGAGTTGCTGCAGTAGAAATATAAACAAACTGTGATTAGGATAAGGTTTCTTATTCTGTTTCCTAAAGTGGCCATCCCACCCCACCCCATCCCATCCCACTTGGGACTTTTTCTAACATTTTTCTTTTGCAAACTATTTCTCAGGAAGATTAATAGCAGTCAGCTGCTCTCATGATGCCTCCTAATACCAATGGCAAAGGTCACATTTGTTCAAAGGTGGCAGGAGAGGTGGTAGTTGCTAATTTTAAAAGTTGGTATGTCCAAAAGTCACTCAGGTGACACTTAGTGGGACATGAGGGTTGGTTCTGCTCTCTCTGAATCCTCAAAAGAAGACAAACAATCTTAAAAGGATCTTACACATCCTTTTCTTTGAGAAGCAGGACACAGACCCCAGAAGATGTGCAAGACAATTTAAAATTATTAGACAGACATATTTTTTGCCAACTCTCACCTTTTTCTTACAAATAATTTTCTTAAATATTATTAGGAAATAAAATCCTCAGAGGAAAATATGAAGCTGTATTTATATATTATGCATGGGTCAAACACAATGAGCATAAATGTTAATGTGTGATAGTGAAGAGTAAAATGTATATTAGTGCAGGAGAAAAAATCTAACTTCAAAAGGAACTTCTGATATTTATAGAATATCTTCACTCAAACATTCACTCGATTTTGTTCTTTATGATCATGTGATATATAAGTGCACTCGATTTGCTTGAGTTGCTGCATAACTATTGATTCAGAAAGCACAAGAAAGCTTCATTGATAAAGAAGATATAAAAGAACATATGCCCCCTTCCATGAACTTACTTGTAATTTGTTTCAAAATGAGACGGATAACATGAATAACCCTTAATTGAGTTCATGGCAAATATCAGCAGGACTAAAGACTGAATGTCCTTACCAAAAGATCTACAGAGACCACATTTCAGCAACATTAACCAACAGACAAATAAAAAGCAAGTTAACCATCTAAGAAAGATATTATGACAGATTCAATAACTGCTTTTATCATCCTTTATCACATTAGTTATCCCTGTTATAGTTTGGTTAAATGTGTAGCTGCTGGTGGGTTTGCTTGTTGTGGGGGTTTTTTAAACATACATATTACAAATCAGGAGGCTCCTAGGGAACTTTAGGTAAAGCTAACAACCCATTTACAAATCCCTCATTTCCAACAGCATTAAAATTCTGAAGGCTCCTGCTTCTTAATTGTACATAGGCAGGACAATTTGCTCCAAGGTTTTATTACATTAATTTTGTATAACATTGTTATGCATTATTAGATTCTTGCTGAAGTACACACTGCTGAAGCATGAAGCAGAGAGCACAGACTGAAACCAAACTACAGTTTACAGTACTGTGTGGTCTAAAAAGTTTAAAATATTGCTCTTATATTTTAAGTATTTATAACCACGTAACTTGGGAAAAAGAGAATGCAGGGTTGAAAGAACATCGGTGCAGTGGCAAATCTTTTAAAAAGAGTAGAAAAGCTATTCTAACTTTGGAAACGCATCCAAATTCTCCCCTAACTAGTTTGAATAGGAGCACTGGTAATATATGCTGGTATAATTGAAGTTATCTTTGTACTCTCTTCGGAAAAGATAACATTTCTAGGCAAATTTGATGCTTCAGAATAAAACAGGAGATTACTTCTGAAATTGAAAAATGTAGGGGGAAAATCCCTGCTCTGTTAATTGCAGCATATCTGTTTGAACAGTCTTATTAAATTCTGAATGTTTATTCTCAAGGTTTCTTATGCTTCTGCCACACAGTGGCCTGAGGGGACGGTACTTCACCCAGAGCTCTGGGTCTTCACTGAGAATGATCCTGTCTGATACTTTTGCCTCTGCACATCTCAGCATAGTTCCTTGGGAAGCTGAAGAAGCGTCACAGCATCCAAAACATTCCCACTGCACTCGTGTTCAGACAGGCAATTGGAACAACAGACTGCCCCCAAACTATCCCTGTGGGGAGCAGGGATAGGACTGCAGGTGACAGGGAGAGAGGGGAGAGGAACTGGAGAGCTGATCCAAGGGGTGCCAGACCCATCCAGCCTGATGGACACCCTGCTCAGGTGGCTGCCCCAAAGTTTGTCAACAGCCCCACAGAAATCAAAGTGCCCCAGAGACTCCTCACAGCCACCATGGTGAAATGTGGACTGGATGAATGGATGACACAGAGGATGGAAAACAGGCTGGAGCATCAGGCTGGAAGGGTCAGCTTTTGCCAGAGGTAGAAAATGCAACTGGTGGCCGGTGTCACTCACAGACACTGGTGCCAACACTGCTTAATGTCCTTATTTCCAACCTGGACAATGGCATGGAGTGCACTCTCAGCCAATTGCACTTCCCAGCTGGCTTGGGAGCTTTTTTTAGAATTGATTGAGGAAATCTTATTATTAAAAACACATAAAAGAAGAAATGAGATGATTGGTCTGCTTCTCTATATATACATTTTGTAGAATAACTAACTGATTATACTGTCACTATCAAATACGACCACTTATGTATTGAATAATAAATTATTGTGGTTATTTAAAATGTTTATAATGAGCACCTTGTGCTTGGAAATCAGTGTCTTTATTCAAATATTATCTATTGCTTCAGGAAGGCAGGCTGATATTTAGAACTGTTTTTGTTAAAACACGTTCTATCATCACTTTTGCAAGACAAATGCAAAAAGTGGAAGACTTTTTTTTACTAAAATCTATAGTATACTAGGAAAATAAGAAGGTTCAGTGAAGGTTAGTGGATTTGATTAATGCAGTTATATATACATTCAAAATAAATGCCTAATTCAAGTACCTGATATATGCTGCTCACTCATCCACATTATTCAGAAAGCTATAAAACAAACCAATGATAAATATGTTCCTGGATCTCTATTGCTGTGAGGAACCAATGAGGAACCTTTAAGATATTCCAAATCAAGGAAGAATCAAAAGTAATGTTTCCAAAAGCTTGCTTGGTGAAAATGTTGCCAATACCACTCATACACTGACACATCTATTACCTCCAAACCCAGAAACATTTCAGAGGAAAGGCATAACTGTCCATTAAAGCCTGATGTGTGATTGAAGGCAGAAATGTCACGGTTCAAAGTACAATGAAACCTAAAGAAATGATTTCAGATATTTTCTGTAACTCAGACGATTCTTTATTTGACTTACCTTTGGGGGGAAAGCAAAGCATCTCCAAGGCAAGGACAGCAGTCTGGAACACTTCTGGAGAGAATGTGACCAGGCACATGCTTATGTTCTTCCCTAAATGCAACTGGTGGCCACCATCAAAGGCAGAGTATTAGTCTGAGGTGCAGACACAAGTTATGGGGACTGGATGGACACTTGACTACATGGACATCTGGTCTAGTTCTGCACAGCCTCCTCTAATGTCACCTTTAATTTTCTGTGTATGCAGAAGAAAACTGTGAAAATGCACAGGAGCAAAACACAAAAGAACAAACTGTGCTGTATGACTTTTGAAGGGCCCATAACTTATCAGCTGAGGTACTGGAGATTTATGAAATAGTAAACATAATGATCTCTGTAATGAGGACAATTTCAGTTGTTTATATGACATGTAAACACAATCAATATCTACCAGCAGATCAAATCTAAGGAAAAGCATCTTTTTTCCCTGATAATTCCAGGAGTTAAATTTTCAGTGGAAATAAAGGTCCATACGTGTGTGGAAGAGGGAAGGATCAGGAGAAAATGAAAGAGTGGAAGTTATTTTTTACTAGACTCAAAATAGAATTATTTTTCTGAAATTATGCAGGGAGACACTCTGATGAAGAAAGATGGTCTGGCTGTAATTCTTTGGAATTGATTCTTCCCCTGGGCAGAGAAGGAGAAGTTTTAGAAGAAAGCTAGAAAATGTATTCTCATGGTTTCTTTGATATTTTTCATTAACAAAACCCAAACAACAAAACAAAAACACAACAGCAGAAACAAACCAACAAAAATCCAAACAACTCTGTTTCAAAAAGACTGTTTGGTAACCAATTCCCATTACTGTCATCACCCAGGGGGAAAAGACCATCAGTGTTTCATTTAAAATCAAAATAGATGAGATAATCCAAGGTATAGGATACAGCTCCATTGAGAGCCTCCTGATGAGTAGTTCTCTGATAAATGGGTGAGGGAAACCACCTGCAGCCTCCTGCTAATGTGAAACACCAGCTCAGGAGAGGGAGAAAAAATAAGATCAGGCCTCACCCCTATGAGAGCTCTGTCATTAAAGAGACAAGGTTACTGCCAGGCTTTCATAAAACAGGAACTATTTCAATAACATATTGTAACTTATCCTCACAAAGAATTTCTTTGAATACCAGAAATAAAGGCAGTGACTCTGAAAAGTATACAAGGAATAAATGTGCAACTTTTTCATATAGTATTTACAAAAGTTGTTCTTAAACTAATACATTTTAGAAAGGACTAGAACAGTTGTTCAACTCTCTCTTCAAACTGAAAGGTTCATTATTTTTTTATGTCAGTGAATGCAGAAAACTTGACTAATTATGTATTATTTACTTGTCATAATTTTAAATGGCTTTTTATAGGCTTCCTCTGAAAGATCATTCTACACTACCCACTATTGTCATCACTGCTAACACAGAGGTTAAATGTTCTTTCTTCCAAATGGGCAGAACAATAAAGGGCAGAGGAAAGGACATTACTTCTTTTTAATATGGTTTTGACTTTCTAGTATTATTGAGTAACTTTATGTATTCTAATAAGCTGAACCAATGATTCTAACAGAAATACATATTCAAATTCTGCATTTATATTCTTTTGTCTTGATGTCAGTAATAATTACTAAATTAATTTAAATGTCTTGCTTATTGAATAATAGCTTGATGTGTTTTTCTTCAAGATATAAACATTCAGAATGCAACCATTCAAAACACACTTCACACAGCATGTTTTAATACACATTTTACAATAAATCCTCAACTAATTCCAATCATGCTTTTATAATTCTTTCTTATTGTCACTTCTGCCCTGGTAATGTTACTTCATATATTAGGGCAGTGTAGGGCAGAGCCCTGATTTAAATTTTCACTCAAACTAATTTTAGTTGTCTGGTGAGGGGGGAATAAAACAACAGAAATTGAAAACAATTAAGAGACTTGAAACAAAATTTTCAGAAAACTAACATTCAAACATTTTGGGAACTCTGTGTTTAGGAAGGGAGGGATACACCGGAAGAGAGTTCCAACCTGATGCCATGTCACAGGGAAGTCTCTCCTGTCTCCTAAACTGTTACTGTGCTTTTGCTGAAAGAGAATCACAATTCAGCCTCTGACTCCTTGTGAGTCACTAGAGAAAGCAGTGAACTCCACTGGCGTTTTTCTTGGAGTAGTTTATTTTCATCTCCATATTAGCTCAGCCACACATTCGCCTTTCCTTAGTGCATTATTCTGTGCACTTTTGTTGGAAGTAAAATAGCAGCAGTGTCTGCCCCAACCAAGTCAGTGCACGTTTATATATGCAAAGGGCATCTGATGTCTTCCTTCCCCGAAGGAGTTGGCAGAAACAGTTCCCATATGCCTGGTAATGAGAACTTAAATTCCATATCAAGCAGCCTTAATGTTAAATATATCATTTAACAAGGCAATCAATTCCAAGATGCACACATTTTTCTGAAGGAGATCTGGTGACCAGGATTCTGCTTCCAAGTGTATCACTCCCATGGAAGTGAGTAAGGAAAATGGTAGATTTAAAAATGGATTGCCAGTTTCCAAGGTCTCTGAAAACACCATCTCTAGGAAGTAATTAGCTCTGGAATAAAATACATTGTCATTGGTATGGAGAAGTGAATAAAATAATCGGAGAAGAAGAAGAAATGGAAATTATAAAACTATTTCAGTGAAGTATCTGAAAAGACATAGAAAATGCTATAGCAGTAATATTTGAAGAAATAAAAGGTATTAGATCTGACAGGGTAAAAAGCACTTAGGAGAATGTAGAGGGGAGTGGAACTCACAGCCACTACAGGCTGTTAACTCTATCTCGTAAGACACTTGACTAATGGTTTCCCATGACACAATACTGAGGAAAGCTCTGAATTCAAGATGGGAGAAGATATTGCTCACCAAAGCCACTGAGACAGATATTAATCACTTCACTAGGATTTGATTCAGGTCTTAATTCAGGTGAAATATGGCAAGATTTCATCTGCATGTTTTTGCAGATGTAGCTGTGTGAAGTCAGACATCGATATAACCCCGACTTCTCATTCTCATGACCTTCAATTTATTACTGTGTACAGGAGTGACTCATAACAATTTTTATGAATGTTAATAATGCTGATCTACTTTAAAAACATAAATACATCCTCTTAGTACAGCTAGATGTACTTCTAGTACTTCTAATAATTCTCTATCTCCATAGATGTTCAAGAAAGAAAAAAACATAACTAGTTTTACTTTTCTAACTTGAAGGGAGACATTCGGCCAGTGCGATTATTTGCTCTTTACTTAGAATCACAGTTTGCCCTGCTGGCTTTATGTGAGTGGCTTGCAGTAATGGAAAATCTATTTGCTTTTAGGAGAGCATCAGGTACTCAACCACCATAAAGCTTATTGTCAAACTAGTGCTGGCTCTGCACAAAATGATTTCTAATGTTCTTCATTTTATTATGTTAAATGAATTCTCTAGTGCAATTATTTTGCAGTGGATCATGGGGGTAATAAGCTAATTGTTACTTGTTTTAATTGCTTAAGTATGAAGTGTCAGTGATTTATAAGTAATGAAGAAGCTGAGATGAAGTCATAAAATACTAAACGCCCATAAGATCAAGTAGTGCACTTCTGCAGTGAGGAAGACTTTATTTCCCCATGGCAAAAACACTGTATGTTCAGCTTCTCAGCAGTAAGCTAAAGACAGAAGAAGGAAAGAATTTTGTCTCCTTTCTTCATCATAGTTCCTTTTCAAGTAATGGAAAATCCAGGTTCACTTCAGTAAAATAACTAGCACAGTGATAACAGTATTTATTTCACACAAAAAGGATGACATGAACATTACTTTGGATGAACTGTATGAAGATATTTCTGTACAGCTTTATGTACCCAGTGGACCTAAACCAGTCAGTGCTCAATCTGCTGCACCTGTTTTGAACTGGAATACAGTTGTTTTAAGTGATTTATATTTGTGTGATCAAGTAGAGTTTAGCTTTGCATGATACAGAAAAAGTCTTATTATTCATTTGCACTACTTATAATGAAGCTGTCATACGGTGCATGCTTTTCCTTGATCCAAAATATACAGCTATGAAAATCAGATGGAAATGCCTAATTCCCTATGGCATTGCTCCACAGAGATGGATGAGGGAAAAGCTGGTTTGTTTCCTGACTTAATATTTTAAGTAAGGTTCTAAATTTCAAAGACTGGACATAAATAAATCTGCATGTGTGAATTTCCAAACAATATTTTAAAATATTAGAGATTTATGTTCAATAACTCTTCAAAACTCTGCAAATTAGAGAAAGCAGAACAAAATTTCACAGCCTCAGAACAAGCTGATAATAAGTCTTTTTAACTTGCTCATCCCCAGTGCCAACTGTAAACACAGAGAACACAGAACTTTCATTCTAGTCCACAAACTCAAGGAACATGGGAATCTTTCATCCTAACCAACATGAACTTCAAGACTTTTAAGGCTTAATCATTTCCAGAAATCAAATTTCTGAAATATCATCAGAATATCTTTTTGCACAGATTATCTGGAAGAAGAGGATGTTGACAACCTGTTCTGAATTTTCTCCTGTGTTAAAAATTGAGACTCTTCTATTTTCCCCAAGCGAAATTTCCTAGAGACACTACACTAAGAAGAAAAGGATCAAAATACTCAAAACAACCAACAACAAAAACCAAACACACAAGAGGGAGAGAATGCCCCATACAGCACGAACTTTAGGAAATTTTACAGTTGGAGAGTGGGAATTTTGCTTTTTTTAGGAATGAGTTCCAATTTAGAGAAGAAATCAAATATTTCTGATCAAGTGACCTAAAAGATGATGATTGCAAAGGAAGAGGATGGTCATTCACATAGCTCCTCCTGGATCTCAGATCTACTTTCTTTGTCTTCCTTTTGACTCCTGTATTTTAAATAAATATCACATCCTGGACTTAAATTTTTATCAAAAATAACAGATTTGTATCATAAGTTTTTGATCACTGTTTTTCAAAGAAACAAACATACATAAAAAAGTCCTCTCCTCATATTTATGAGAATCCAACTGCCAGTGAGTCAACAAGAAAGCAACAAGTTCCACAATTTAAGAGCGAGTTGCAAACTTCACTCTGTGCTATTTAGTCACTTATAGTTGCTGTATTTATACACAAAGTTGGAAGATATCAGTGATCAAACTCAACTGTCATGATTTTCTCATAAACATATGAAAATGTCCATTTTCTAATCAAAGGGTTTTCGTGTAAAATGTATGTTCAAGTTACCAGTAGCATAAACCAGGAACCTGCACTATACTAAATTCATGTGAATACAAAGGAATCGCACAGTTGAAATTATTATGATTTTCCAAATCCAATACTGATTATTATAAAAGTAAGAAACAACTATCATTATCATTACAAATTATTATATTTTTCCAAAGGAAACTTTCCTCACAGTTTCAGTTACTGTTCAAATCTCAGTAAGAACTCACTAGCAGGTTATAAAATGACGCTTCTTAATTTTGTAAGCATTTATTTAACACCTGAAAATAGAGCTTTGCTAAGAATATAACCCATGTTCACTATGTATATATTCATTTGAAACACAAGTTGAAGTCTTTGAACATTTGTGCTGCTCTCATTAACTATATTTATTGTGGACATAGTGACAGACCAAAAATTGTGCCTCCCTGCTCCATGCCTGCCCTGAGCAATTTGCAATCTATAATGTTTGGCCAAGAGAGACAAACAGCAGCAGAAAGATAAATGTAGGCAGGAAACTGGAACCCTTTTATGCTCACAGAGTATATGGGAGCTAAATCTCTCCTGCACATTGCACTAACTCATTAAAAATCCATCTATAGGCGTAGAATTTCATCATTATTCCCAACTTCCAGCATAAAGAAAACACCCAGATATTAACATTCCTCTGCACAACACACACAAAAAGCCCCAACCCTTCTGCTGAAGGGATACAGAACTGCACTCAGCAGTAACAAGTAAAGCGGAGACACTATTTTATATCCTCAGAAAATAAGACTTTACGTTCTTTGGTCAAGTAAAAATATAAATGGGAACTTCTTTGCTTTGATAAACAAGATCTTTCTTGGTTGTACAAGTCAGAAGATTTCTTTCCATGGTTTTTGTTCTGCTTCTGTTGAAAACAGTTAGGATATCACTGAGTGTGCAAGCCCAAAATAAAATATCTTGTCAAAGTGCCCCCCTCTCTGGGGACACAGGGAAATTTGAGATCATAACAGTACATAAAAAGCCAGGCTTGGTTTGTTTGCTTATTTTTTGGGGGGGGAGGGGGGTTAAATTTAAAAGGATCCCTTTCACATGGCACATTTCCTAATTCTTTCAAAAGTATAACCCTGCACATGAGCAGAGCAATGTGAGCACTGCATGGTATCTGAACGGCTGTTTACCTTCTGTTACAGTGCTGAGGAGGAAATTGAGCTCTATATGTTTTTTATTGGCTTGGGATATCTATCTACTATCTGAAATTACTTCTATTTCCATATCCATTATGTGAATTGGATGTGGAAATTATAGTCTCAGGTTTCTTGTGGCATCTGCACACTAATGCTGATAGCATGTGGACTCAACACCCCTTGGAAATAATTGTATGAGATCACTCACACCATTACATTTGATGCATTAGGTCCATTACATACTCCCAGAGATCTCTGTCCTCACTACTGCAAGCTATATCCTTGATAGTGCTGATATCAAGGAGAGAAATTCACCTCTTATTTAATCATAATAAATGTGATATTTCAGGGTAAAAGCACTTCCTGAGGAAAATCAACTTCTTGGTCACAGCAGATTTGCTGATCTCAGCCTATACAGGATGGGCATCTTTCTTCTCTTTCGTAATAACAAACATCAAGAGGAAAATGCACTTACTGATCACCTAGTAAAGTTGTTTGTGCTTTCTTCAGCCAGCAGAAAATCATACACATACATTAGTCATGAAATGGTGCAAAGGAGGAAGTTCTTCTTTAAACAGGTGGAGTAGCTAAACCCACAATCTGCAGTTTTCTGTTTTTCAGGCTTATCAGATTCCCAAGAGACAATGGTAGTAGGAGTGTAAGTACGCATGTGTGTACAGAACCCAGATTTCATTGGAAAATTCTAACAGCTGCTAAAACATGGCAATCCCATGCACAGCCATATGTAGCCATAGGCAGAGAAGTTCATGCTACAATTTTGTCAAAGATGTTGTAAATCAGGAAACTTTTCTTTTGACACAAAATATCACTGACTTATTCTGAATTTCTTTGTTTTTGTTTTTTTCCAGTAAAGTTTAACACCACAAGCACCGCTTCGGGCTGCTGTGATTTAAAGCAAACATATACAATAGATATCTTTCCTGTTATTTTGGTGGTTTGGTTCAAAATAAGTGTTATGAGTGTTTTTTGAACTTTGGAAAGGCAGAACATTAGGACAAAAATATGTGCTCCGCTAGTCCCACATGTGAATCTGGATTTACGTGAGGATAATGGCTTCATCCATCAATTCCAAAGATGAAAGCCACATGGTAGAACAGGTATATATAGAATATATAGAATACTTAGTGTGGGATAGTTCTTCAAAGTGCACTGTCAGTACCAGGAAGGAGGAAGAAGAACACCTGAACATGACTTTCAAAATTAGGAACAGTTGAATTTGGACAAGTATCTGATAACTGACCCTTGTTCAATGTAAGATCAACTATGTGACAAGTTGAGCTACCATATTTTAGAAAGGCAATCTATAATTTTCAAATCCATACCTTTTAAGTCCTAAAAGATGACTTTATTGAAATTTCCTCCTAGGAAGATAATTTCCCCACATACTTTGCTTTCTATAGACTATAACACTGCAGTGTTAACAGGATCACACTTTTCAAGGGCCTTTTAAATAATGCAAATGCCAAAAATTCCAGGATTTAGGATAAAGCAGAGAAGGGGGAAAAGTTTGGTTTTGGCTTCATTTCTGTGCTGTTTAGTACAATTTCATGTCCCTCTGCTTTGCTGAGTGTAAAACAGATGTGTGAGAATTGAGGAAAGAAACCAGTTCCTCTAGTGCTTTGGTAACCAACAGGATTCCAGATGGGAATATTTCTGAAGTGTGTATGGTTTCATTTTGAATTTTTGAAATTCTATGCATATCAGATCTTTATAAACAGATATGCAATAAATTATTCAGATGCCCAACACAAACATGTTCCCCTTTGTTCTCAAAATTATGTAACATGAAGAGTAAACATTTTCCCTATTTAACACAAAATGGTCAATTAAAACATAATGAGAAAACTCACTCAAAACTCCAATAAACCCACATTGTTGGCCACTAATCACAGTTCACAGACAAACAAAAAAGACAAAACCAAAATCCATCTTCTCTGGTCATAATCAAACCATCACCAAGATCAGAAAGACCGCATGGAGATTTTGCTAAAATACTGAAATTCAGGTCAAGAATATCAGTGAGCTGGGACAGTGATTACCTTAAGAGTGAGTCTTAACTGGAAGCATTTATGGATTTGGGGAAAAAAAACAAAACAAAAACCACACAAAAAAACCAAGAGTCACATTGCATTTCAAATGAAAACACACAAAAGAGCAAAATGCTGTTTTCTTCAGAGTATGGGCTGAGAGGGAGCCTGCAAACTGAGACCAGTGCCAAGACACTTTGCATATCATTTGGGCTTCATTTCTTTTCCAAGATTTATAGGGAAAAAGGCAAGTAATTTTCTCTAGAGAGATTTTTATTTTTGAGTCTCATATTAAGAGGAAAACATCACAGAAGCCATAAGAAATTATTGATGAAGCTGCATTATTTTCTCACCATATGTTATTAAGTGACAAAACATCAGTTGAATATGACTTTTCAAGAAAGATTTTGAAAGACTCAGGAGCTTTGTCAAACTAGTATAATCCTCTTAGATGTGCCAACACTGAAATAAATTTTATTGCTTCTGGAATTAAGAAGTATAAAGTTGAATGGGGAAAAAAAATCATTAAATGGTTTGATTTTGTGTGTTCTTTTCCCCATCAATCTCAAATGTTCGTATTCAGAAGAACTCTTATTTTTATCTCTCAAATTTTAAGTACCAGCCATCTGTATTATCCACAGTATTTGTGGATAGATAGATATGAACAGTGTTTATATGAATATCTTAGAAGAAATGCATTTGCACTTTCAGCTGTTGGAAAATATTAGTTGAACACGTCAAGCATGATAATATGAATTCAAAGTAGATGTCAGCTCTCATCATGTGCTGTCATCTAAAGAGGAACCCAAAATTACAGTCTAATGAGAATAATGACTGGGTTAAATCTGTGCCAATGCCCACTTTTATCATCATTTCATCTGTTTGTGACATCCTCTTTCAAAAAACAGATCTACACTAGTTACGTTTTATACTGGATATTCTGACCTAAACCTGCATGATATGACTTAGAGGTTTCAAGACTTTGGTGAGGCCATTCCCCTTGTATTGTGGGTGAGGTGTTAATGTGGGCACAGAAAAAAAGGGAGAATGGGATGGACAGTAAACTACAGGAAAGATTACAGGAAACAATTTCTTTTAAATTTCACGGAGGATATCAGATAGACATTGAATTACTTTTTAGTGAAGGACTGTTAAAAAAATGGGAAACAGTACAAACAATACATTGACTGAGATTTAGGTTTGTTGTTTTTTTTTTTAAAAGGAAGGTTAATTATAAATGAGCATTCCCTGTGGATATCTCAGGAGATATGTCTCAGTCTGTTTCCTATGACAGGTGGTAGTGTAAACGAAATGTGGTATTATGAATTCAAATTGGATTTCAACTGCTCATCATTCATACTCTGGCTTTAGAACGGGCTGAGGCTATTATAGTCTAAAAGCCATAATGAAAATGGGTATCTTCTGTGCCATTTTCTAGTCTCTTTTCTTATTTTTTAAGAGGACAGATTCATGATGTTTGTTTAATATTTATCATCTCAGAAATGTATTATTCTGGGTGGTATACACATGTTACTTTTGATTAGGTGAAGCAATAAATGCATACTCCATGGTACAAGAATAAAAATATAGCATTTGTGGGGGGTGGGCATTTACCATGGACAAGTGTCAAATCCAGAGGATTAGTTTTCAGTCATTACGCACAGAAATGTTGACATAATGTTATGGTAGGGGTTACCAGTCTCATAATAGCTATGAGTCTTGGAAAAAAAATAAATGTGTATACTCCAAACACAGGCTAATTTAGTTAGTCTAACAAACACAAGCCAAATGCAAACAAACACCACACTAAATACTCCAGCCCCACTGTCTCAATTTCATATCTAGCCTCTTGACCTTCCAGTTTGTGCCTTGGTTCTGAATTATGCAATTTATAAATACATTTTTATGCCAGTATATCTAAGCAACAACACAGGCCCAGAGATGTCTCTGCTAACAATGCAGAAAGGGCACAGAAAAAACCCCACATGATCGTGACAGTAAAAAAGAGAAGCTACTGTAAGAAAGGTGGGAAATATTTACACTAAACTGCTCTGTTGTGCTCACTGTGGAATTTTTTGCCCTTATCCTCTTGCTTATCTCCTTGACTCCTACTCCTGGCTCAAAGGAGGAGTACAAAGTCTCACTGGAACGACACAGCTGGGAAAGAAGCATCTGCAAAATATGCTGGGATGGCAGTAGTGGAAAGGCAGCAATCATTTTAGAGACACAGGTACTGCAGAAGCAAAGGGTTCATAGAGATCCCTTCTTTCAGCAGGATCTACAAATAACAAAACTTGAGCATTCCAGGATGTAAACCATCC
Organism: Neopelma chrysocephalum; assembly: GCF_003984885.1. Classification (NCBI taxonomy): domain Eukaryota; kingdom Metazoa; phylum Chordata; class Aves; order Passeriformes; family Pipridae; genus Neopelma; species Neopelma chrysocephalum. The sequence continues at coordinate 3,138,658 of NW_020897720.1, forward strand.
AGGTGACTGATGTGACCATTGCTAGACATCAAGTGAAGGATATTGTTTATACATACACACAAATGCAGAGCTCCTTCTAGGATGTTAAAGCCAAAATTTAGCTATGGAATTCCCTAGAAAGTGTCTGTGCTACAGCCTCTGCTCAGTGTGAAGGACAGACAGATAGTGCTAATTAATACCAACAGCTGTGATGATTTTACAGCCACAGAAGCAACAGTTTGTTATAATGAGCCTCCATCCCACATTAATTTTAAAATAGAAGACTTCCACTCACAAAGTATTCACCAATATAATTTTTAATTGTTTGACTAGGAATCCATTGTTAGCATTTCATAGGTCTGTCCAGAATAATTTAATCTATCATTTGAAGTTCATTTTCCAAATATGTCCATTAACCAAAGCAAGTGAAAAGTATTTGATTAAAAATTATCCATAGTATTTTTTTAAAAAAGCACCAGAACAGGGTTTTTTTCTTTACTGTTCTTAGTAAAATACAATTGTTCATGACATTTGGAAAGATTAAATATAAATTCAAGAATAGAAAGGAATGCTCAACCTTTCTGAAAATGGAAAGAGCTCATGTATCTTTATAATATCCTCCTAATTTAATTAATATATTCCTCATACCATCTGGTCTGACTCACTCAAAATATAACAAAGTAGAACACAATTAAAACATTACAAATCTAACACAACTTTAGACTGAACACTTTAGATTATACCATCATTGTTAAAAGCTGGGCTGTCAGTAATGTGACAGATGATTCCACGGAAGGTAATTCGGCAGATACTTTACAATGCTCTCTTTGTTAAAAGCATCTGTATATTGATTTCCATATTTGTATTTTAAGACAATCTTATGATTAGAAAACAAGAGCTCAATGTACAAATGAGGCATGGAATATCTGTCACTTGTCAGATCTGGACTGAAATACAGAGACATAAAAATGTCAGGAAATATAATATTTTACATCTGCAGTGAGTAATTAAGCAGGCAATTATTACTTGATTTCTTTTTGGGGAAAAAGGGCAGAAACTGGGGGGAAAATCACAGTTGGTTTAGTTTTCATAAGCCTTCTCTCTTTCCTTTTAAATACCAGCACATTGGAAAATAGCAGCATCATTTGGAGATATACACACATTCTTTCCCATTAAATTTTACTATAATTCAAAACTAATTTTGCATTTTTCAGTATTAATTTAATTTCCATCTGAAATGGTTCCTCCATTTCTACAAATGGGCCTCACATTATCAAAGTCCATGACCAGGTCAAGAGATGAAGGAGAGACATATAAATTATATTTATCTATTTTTGGTCAAAAGTGGTTCAGGTCACACTGACAGAACTAGAATCAATTTGTAAAAACCCTTTCTTGTTTATTCAAATGCAAATAAGTAAAATCAGAATGACAGTAATAATTACTGTTATTTCTCCTGAACATCTCCATACAGATAGGATGTGAAAATGTATGGGCAGAAATATTTACTTTTCGTCCATCCAAGCTTCACCCCTTTTTTTAATGAAATACAGTACTGGTTTTTGTCACAATCTAGGTTATTTTACTCCAAAGTAAGTAGAAACCAGTAACTTGCAAACCACAATAGTGTTGGAAAAATGAGTGGACTTTTCTGCTTGATTGATCCCCCAGAGGCAGAATTCTCCCAAACACAGGTAGATGTGACCAGACTCACAGTAAAAATTCACAGAATCACAGAAATTTATCATATGCTTCCCCAAATTGTTACTGATAAAGAAATCTCCTTAATTTTGAAGATATAAATATAATGATAGAAAAATATCCTTTGGAATAACCTTAAATATCACACCTTTTTATATATATATATACACACACACACCTTAGAATATAACAATATATCAAGAGTGTTCTTCAATACTTATTGCAGCACAAGGAACTAAATGCTACCCTGGTCTATCAGAAACAGCAAACCTGAGGTTTTCTTGCCTTCTATATGTACATTTCTTTCTGCTCTCCACCTTTCAATAGAAGTAAAAGTCCTTAGTCATAGGGTTTACGAGAAAAAGAAAGTCCTTTTAAAATAAGAAATAAAAAATGATTGATGAATTGATACCACATTTATATTTTCACAGAACAGAGAGCAGTCTCCTTCCTGGGTGTGAATGCAATCTATTGAGAATCTGTAGGGCATAATACGATAATATTTGTATTAATTAATTTTTTTGCTTATCCTTCAAAGCACAGAATAAAGGAGAAAGTGACATAACATATTGTCAGTAGCATCCATTTTAGTCTAACTTTGACTGTGCTTGGGCTGTAATGGAAGAACATATTTGCATATTATCACAACCCATCAGAGAATCAGTCCTTCACTACCTCTGCCAACACAGGGGAAAGAGAAGGTTCCCTTTTCTACCAACATCAGTTAATTTATCCTATTTGAAGTACCATAGTTTTGAATTAGATGTAATTGAAAACCTGCAAAACAGGGTGAAATGGAGTTTTAGCTGAAAAAGTAAATAATGAGAGATAAAGTGATGCATGCTACCAAATACCATCTAACCAGATTCCCACCAGTTAAACAAATGTCAGAGTATTGATCTGTTCATGCAATAGCTCAGGGGGCCTGGTCTTGAATTTCCTGTGGCTCTCCAGAAATCCAGCAGCAGGTCTCGTGCCTGGGCTGTGTCCTGTGTCTGCCAGAGGACTGTGCTGATGGAGGCAGCAGCTTTTATGAGGAGGCCTGGCGGCTGCAAACGAGACACCAGATACCAGGGGTTTATCTGCATGCTGAGATGGAACACCCAGCACCCTTGGAAGAGCATCATCACCTCAGCAGTCTGCTCCCAGAGCTGCTCCCCACCTCCCAGTGAACTCTCTGGTGTCATTTATGTACTGAATCCATAGTTCCTGTAGGTTTAATGAAAGGAGCCAAATACTGAGAATGGGCTCCTGAGAAAAAAGAACAGGAGGACAAGGCAAAGCTCCTGGTGGAAGGAGCTCCCCAGGCTGATCCCCCGCACAGCAGGACCAGCACATAGGGTGGCTTCTCTCTGCTGGAAGCTTCTGGAGACACCATTTCATCCACATTCACCAAACTGTCTTCACCAAACTTCGCTGCACGACCGTGGAGTTCAAAAACCATTCTGTAAGGACTTCTGTGACTCATCTGCTAATTATTTGGTTTGGGGATCCTGGATTAAAAAGTACATATCAAATGTACCTGTGACTCAAACTAGTCTATCTAGTGCTGTGTCACTTAAAAGGAGAAAAATCCAGAGCATTAGCATCATCTTATTTTGAATATCTGCTCAGCCTTTTGTGAGCTGTACTTTAGTATCTCAGGCAGGCACCATTTGATTTGTGAAGAGAATTTAGAGGCACAGGAGATATGCTAATTTCCCAGCTTATTATCCTGCCTGACTTCCCCTTTATTTTTTCCTTTTCTTCCTGTCATGAACTGAGAAGGTCCCAGATGGAATTTCTAAATGAAAGCATTTGTGTCCAGTGCTCCCTACAGAAAAATTGTTAAGGGAGAAAGTCTGTGGGAGTACAAAGATTGGGTGAGGAGTTAAAGGGAGGACAAAAGGTATCAGTGGGAATATAGATGAAAACAGGCAGGAACTGAGAAGAACAAAGACTAAGCATGAAAGAATAAATATTAACTGCCCTCCTATCCATATATGCCCTTTCCACAGAATATGGAGCTCCTCAAAATACTTTTTCCCCACTTCCTACTGAAAGAGTCAAATCTGACTTCTAGCTTTTATTAAAAAGTATAAAATAGCTCTTGCATGAGTAAAAATTAATCCAAATATTTTTCAGTTGTATTTGCTTCCAATGGGATAATAAATGCACTCCTCATTGAAAAATGTATTCAGCCGCTTTTCACCCTTTTCCCTTTTAAATGCAAACTGAAGAGAGTGGCCTCAGGAGCAGAGGGAGAGGTGGGTGCTCTGGCAGTGTCAAATTTTCCCGGCTGCTCTTCCACATCCAGAGCCAAGCCCAGAGCCCAGCTCCCCAGACTTGGCAAGGCCTGCTTGCTCTTTCACTTCCACCTCCTTGAGGTTTTATTGTTAAAAACTTCACCACCATAATTTTATTACAAACACTTAGTGGAGCAAAGTGCATTAGGGCAATATTTTGCTTTTAGCTTACTTGTTCCTTGAAATTACCATAACGGGCAATAAAATCTGTTACTAATGTTTACCGTGGTTTAATCAACACTAGACCACAGCAAAGAGCAGAATTGCTGATCCAGTGACCTCACTGTCCTGTGTTTAGAACCTGCTTGCTGGTAATTTATAGCTGCATGTTCCCTGGCCTATATTAAAAGAGAGAGAGATGACTAACTACTTCCAGAATCATAACAGTAATTGGAAGACTATTCTATAGCTTCAAGGGAAAGGTAATAAAAGGCATTGTGAAAGCCTCTTTCGCTGGAGGGGTAGTGGTAGGGTTTTGTGCAGTAAACCTCGGTGGCACGATGGAAAAATCCCACCTTTCCTCGTTAGAGAGCCACCCTGTCACCTTTCCCCCAAACCCCTGCAAAAGAAACAAAGAATTCTGTTCTAGAACTGAATAGCACATGAAGTAACAGTGTGGAAACAAATGAGCTGAAACACATCATCCCCAGCTCACTGTAATCACCGCCAGAGATGAGGGAGATGAATGAGGGACATCCATACAGGTTTTACAGTCTCCAGTATCTTACTTTTCTCCTTCCTGACAGTTGCAGGGAACACATAATTACAAGTAGTGATTTGCATTAGAGAGTAAATGTGCATTTCTTTCGTTCTTCATTCACAGGTTAGATTAACTTTGTGTATCAAGACATACATAAAAATGCAATCATTTCATTGTCAGGAGCCTAAAGCTAACGTTAATTACAGTTTGAAACTTCGATTATTAATGCATCTTTACCTATTGAAGTGTGAAATAAGCAATAGTAGTTGGAATATACCAATTAAATTAGCTTTTGAGACTGGAATTCATAAATAGGATACTATGTTGTATTTACAGTTGAAATTGTAACACAGTGTTCAAGAGCTGGAGAGTTCTGTATTCTAAACAACAATACACCTTAACATTCATTCAAAAAAGAAAAAAATACTGGCCTTTTTCCATACACCTATTGCCAAATTATAAATATACAACAAGCTTTATGTCCTGTGGAAGCAGATGCTGTATTTATTCTATTCAGTCAACTATTACAAAAATCAAATTCGCCTTTCTCATAAATCTGGCATAATACACACATCCACACCCCTATAAAAGCAAATAGATTCTATAGCCAGAACTAAGCAAATATTGAATACAGTTATTCAAGAACAATAATTCAAAGAATTAATAGAATTCTTTGTTAGCTAATAATTTTTTTTTCTGGTCCATTTTCCAAGTTTGTTCATTTCACTTTGTTGAGCTGAAAGGTCAATGGTAAAAAAATGTTATCACCTAATAAGTTAATATCAAAAATACCTGGAGAAGAAAATGTGTATATAAATTAGAGGGAAGCAATAATATTTTGCATACATTGAAATTGTTTAAGGACAGAGAAAAATTAAATGTACTTACAAAAAGAATGCTTTAAAGAACAACAGATTTCAACTTCAGTAGAACACACAACATTCCTTCCAATTGTGTCAGCCATTGAACTTCTACAACCTTACTACCTTTGGTTCAACCATAGAACAAAATTCCCTTCATATCTTTTGCTCCTCATAAATTCTCCCTCCTCTGTAATATCTAATTTTACTGAATAAGTTATTTCCCTTTGTGTATTTCTTCCAAATTATTGTATTTTAAAATTAGCCTTTCATCAACTTTCATCTTTACCCTCCCAGTATCCCCATTTTTCTTCAAAAAACTTTTCTTCAAATATAAGGCACCTAGGAAAGGCAGTGTATTTTCAACAACATACACATTTTTAGTGATTATTGGAACCAATCTACCATCAAAAACAGCAACATATTTTAGACATCTGTCCATGCATCATTCATTTTCAGTAGTTTAGAAGCTTAGAAATCTTCACCATGCACATTTTAAGTTGTGGAGTTTTTTAAAGAAATATTTTTGTGGAATAAATTAGTCTTTATTAGTTACAGACAGCTTTAATTACAGGTACTGACTTAGACTGAAAGAAAAAGTCTGCACAAAGTGATCTAATAAATTAGATTTGAACAAGAAGCATGAAATGACAACCTGAAATTAGTAACATAAAAGCAAATTGTTCTCCAAATTTTCAAGTAGACCATAAGCTTAAACTTAAACAAAGAATATTTTTTTTAGTGCCTCTTAGAAAACTCACTCCTTTGAAAGCGACACCAGGAACCTTGTTATTCATAAGGGACCAAAAAGTGGGGATGAGTGAACAATAATTAAGTAGCAATTCAGAGAAGGATTTTCAACAGCTTTCTGAAGGCAAGAGGACACTGGAGAAAAACATTAAGAGAGTGAAAATAATGTGGAAATAGTTTAAATCCTAAAGAAGATAAAACTTAATCCAAAATAAAGTTAGTGACATGCACAGAAGACATCTTATCTCCAAAGAATCCTCATACAAAGTTAATTGATAAAAAAATTTAAATGCATTTGACTTGGATTTATGGCTATTGGGGTTTTGTTTCATTGTATTGCAGCTCCCCAGTTCCAGTGGATGACAGGAAAGAGGCAGAATCCAAAAATGGAGCTGTGGTGATAGACAGTGGTTTAGAAGGAATCAATGATACACTAGATTAGTAGACAAACTGATTAATGAGTTACTTTGTCAGAGTGCTGGGGATGTTAAGGGAAAACTGCTGTTAGAGTATCTGGGGGAATCTAGGGCTGAGCTGGGAATTGGCAGGTCTGGTAAAGATCATTCACTTTTACTTCATGAGCACTGTTGCCCTCTTTCATCCCAGATTCAGGATGCTAAGATTGTTAGGATAAATACAATTCTCAAACAATAATGCCTTGACTCCAGCAACCTTCTCTTAAAAAAACATGCAAAGTCCTGTAATCAGACAGGGGAAATTCATTCACGAGACAGATTTTTTTACCTCAGAGGTTTAAATCCCCTGATTTCTTTCCTCAGAGCCACAATGCCAGTGCTTTGGCACATTCTTACTGCCTTCCCCATCGTTTTCACCTGTGTACTTCATGTAAGACACCTCTCCTGAAATAACAAAGCCTCAATGCTCACATAGCTCACTGTTGGGAGCAGCCCTGGGCTGAAACTAAATTTTGGCCATCACCTTAAAAGCTTTTAATTCAGCCTTGCAACTTGCTCAGACAGGGAAGCACAATCTCCCACCCCAGCTCTTCTCACACCTTTTCCTCTTCCCTTCCTGACCCATTTCAGTGGGACTAAATCCAAACCACAGAATCACTCTCTGAGCCTCTTTACAGTATAAAAAAGTTCAGGTCAAGCAAAATTAGAAAGAGCTTTGTGGAGCCAGTTTTCCTTTTGCTGAGGTGAGGCACAGCTTTGGAGCTTACATGTTCTGTCTTTATTTAATACCTGAAGGATTCCTGAGACCCAGCTGGAGAGCTCAGGGCAGGTGGAGATGCTACTGACTGTAGCTGCACCTCCCCATTCAGTGTTCCTGACCAAAATCAGAGACAAAACCATCATGAAGAAGCAAACAGGTCAGAGCAAGCCCAGTAGGACAAATACAAATGCCCGGCCACAGTTGTTGGGGTCTCCTCAGAATATTGTGATTGCAGAGGTGACCACAATGGGCTGCACTGAGCTTCACAAGTGCAGAAAGCAGAGCACCTCTAGTTCCATCTTAGAGTCTGCTGTGTAGGAGGTTCACCTTGACCCCTTCTAAGCAAGTCAAAGAGCTCTGAATGTCATATAGGTTAGAAAGTCACTCGGGGATTTCCAAGTCTTCTGCTTGTTCACTTCAGCAACTACACTAAAAATCAGGACAAGAGTTGGTACCCTTAGATCCAAACCTAATTGTGCCAGAAGCTTGTTTGGATGCCCCCAGTCCAGAGTCTCGCAGTGTTTGGATAACTAAACAAATAGTTTACCATTTACTACATCATTTAAAATATCTCCCAAACCTTTGCTGATAGGATCCTATAATTCATAGCTTGTATTTATTCTATAAATCCAACAGATTTTATATTTCAAATCCTTTGCACCACACTGCAGAATTCATCCAAAGACATTGTGACTGGAACAGGCTTTAGTTCATTTCTAAAAACCTGCTGGAAAATTCATCTTGCTGAACATCTGCGCTGTTATTTCTGTATTTCTCCTGACTCGTAATTACCTCACCTTTGCAAGGAAAGCCACACAGAAGCAAAAGGATATTTCAAGTTACTAGGTCCTGATGGGATATCTAAAATTATTATAATCTTCAGAGGAAAATTTCAGTAGGACTCATCTCATTACCAATCCGACACTGTATTTCACACAAGATACAGTAACTTTGCACTAGGAAAGTTTCTGTTCTTTGCAATTTTTGATGGGACCATATTAAATTAACTTTGCGGTTTGAAATCAGCATAAATTTTAAAGGATAATGGAAATATTTTTAATTATACAAGCTTGTAAATTGAGCACAGCATTCAGCAGATCAGAGGCTTTGCACATTCTTATTTGCTGTAAAGCAGTGGGAAACTCAATTTACCACAGTGATTCAGATGTATTTAGGGTCTGATTTGGGAGGGTGTGCTAGGCATAGTAATTCATGTAGGTGCTCAAGTAGTTTAGCAGATGATAAACCAAACCTATACACTCAAGGGGTTTGGGTTGTTGTTTTTTACTGTTTTTCATACATAGTGTCCATTTTCTTCTCTAGGATCCTTATTAACTTTGTCAATCTTCTTCCTCGTTTAGTACAGAAAAAACTTGCTCTCAAATTGCCGATGTGAAATTAGCCAAAACAGCTTTCCTGTGCAGAAACAGCTTTTTGCACATCTTTCTCAAAATGTGTATTAACAGATATTTATACAAATGTGCATGAGCAGAAAGAGGAGATGCATTCAATGGTATCAGTAACTGCCTATAAAAACGTTTTCTACAATAGCTATACATTATCCTGTTCTTCAGAATTATCTGGTAAAATAAAACACTGACCCTCGAGTGAAAGAAGCATCAAATACATTTTATTCTCTGTTATCTTGCCAATATTCCAACGACAGGTCAAAATAGGAAACGTATATTTAGAGATATTTAGTAGAGATAAAGCTGCACAGGGTCCAGATGAGCCATAGCAATACTGTGCTATTACACAGGAAACTCTTGACTTTTAGGGTTAGAGCTTTACCATAATTAGGACTTATTTCTTCACAGTCACGATTGCAGATAAAATAATATTGCTTCTAGTTATGCTACTATTGTTAAATACAATTTTTGCTGTATTTAACTCCTTGTATTAAGGGGAAAGACAAAGAAAATCTGTCATCTAGCAACATTTCTAAGGGAAAGTGATTTTTCATAGTTTGAAATATTAATAAAGTTCTTTAAAAAAAAAATAGTAAAAAAGAGTCACATACATGTATGTACATAAACCCACATAATTGTAGTAGAAAAAGCCAGTAATGGAGTTGGACCAAGAAATCATAAAACTTGGTCACAGATTCTATTTTGGACCTAAAAGAACTGTCTTAATGAAACAGAAACAGATATGTCTTTATAAGAACTCATATATTTCAGTAATTGACAATTTCCACCAGAAACATCCTATAACCTTTTAAAGAATTAGATGAATATTTTTCCCTGCTCTCCTACACCAATCCAGCTCAGGTTAAATATCTCTTGACCTGAAGATGTTAACTTTTCTTAGGCTTTGAACTAACTGAAAATTATTTCTTTTCTGCCTCAAGCCCACTACTATGGCTCTAACCCTGACTGAGCACACAAGCCCATGGTCAGTGATTTCTGTACAATGATTTCAAGCTGTTAAATCTCAACACAAACCTGCTAAGATATGTCCCTGGGTTTTGGGAGCATGATCATTTAGGTTAAATCTTTAAAACTTTGCCACTCCTGAGAAGCATTTAAACCTCAGTTCTTCCAGGTCTCCTTCTCAACAAACCTTTCTTTTCTTCTTAACTCCCAACTTAATATCTCTTCAAACACAATCAATTTTTTGATGCTCCTCATCTTTGCTGCCTGCTGAGAGCAAGTCCTTTTCATCTCCTGCTGTCTCATTTGCCAAGTCTCATTCCTTTTGCCAAGGACTTTGCTAAGTCTGGCAGTTCCCTCCTCTGAGCCAACCACACTGACTCAGTAAAGCTACCGTGGAGGTAACAAATTATTTTCCCTGCTTTTAGGGAGCTCTAATTTCAAAGGCAGTCAATGTTCAGGAGAGTAAACTGCACCTTTAAAACACCTTTTTTTTTGGGAAAGCGGGTATTCAAAAGGACTGCTGAATATCTCTTGGGGTCAAGCTTAAGCAGCAGGAACTTATGTGCTGCATTGAACTTCTGATTTGGAAAAACAATTTTGGACTAAGTTAAAAAAAATAAACAGAAAACTACCTCTTTCTATTCCTAAAGATCTTTAAAAGCCCACACAGAAATGTATATGGTGTTCCACAGAAATGTATATGGTGTTCCAGCATCTGTCTGATGACCTGAAAATATAATGCAACTCTCAGAGGACTGCACAGGTTGCAGTAGATTTTCACTCAAGTAAGTTTATGGGTCATGTGCTTATGCTCTGTCTGATGCAGGGCAGAGCCACTCGCTCACTTCTCCAAGTGCTGAAGTGACTCATTAAATTTTGGGAAAAGGAAGAAACACTTTAAGACCAGCTTTTACAGCAGCAGGTAATTCTTGCTATTTCACTGCATATTTTATCTCCATTTGCTGCTGAATAACTCAGCCACAATCCAAAGCCATTACACTCTTAACAGCCTGCCATTAAATATAACAACAACATCTCTCAGGAAGACATGGGACTGTCTGAAGTCATAACCAATTTTTTAAAATGACAGTTAAGATGGAAAGAATTTAGCAACAACAGTATTGGCTGAACAGAAAAATCAATGAGGGCCTCTCCATTTTGGGCAGAATTTTAACAAATAAAGCTGAACTTAATCTTATATAAACTAGCCTGTCATGGAAATGAAAAGACATTATTGAACTCTAATGTCTTCACCAAGCCTAGTCTGAGTCTACCCATTGATATTTTCAGGAGATGCTGGGTGATGGATAGATTCTCTCAGCAGCTCTGAAGTTGTCTGGATGCCAGAAATCCCGTGGGCAGCTGCTGTTTGAACTTTCACAAGGGTCAGACTGCAGTGGTGCAGAGAGAGAAATAATGCAAGCTTTGGATTTGGGTGGGGTTTTTCCTTCTGTGCCTTCTCCTGGGCACATAACATGACTTAGCACTCACAGAGCCTTTCAGCTCACAAAGGTTCACACAGTGTGGAGGAAGAAAGTTGGGAAAGACAAGGCTTGTTTCCTACCTGTGTTTTCTGAAAATGCAATGATGTGCATTAAAAACATCAATGTATATTTTACTATATGATTGAAGATGAATATCTAATTAAGAGATCTATTTCCATTAGTAGCCATTACGCAAGGCTATAGACCTGAATTAGCTCTTTTTTCACTCCTGCATTCAAAAAAAGCATTTTTAAAATGGGAGGAAAAATTAAAAATATTAGAACCATTTGATATTCCGTAACCTGACCTTTCAATTTACTTAAATTATGAACACAAAAAGCAAGTGATGCTTTCTTAAGTTACACCCACCCACATGAGAAGATGACTGGTAGGAAAGAGTTCTTCCATTTAGAAAGCAAAGCAGGAATTCTAACTTCAGGTTTCAGGTGGAAGAGAGAGCCAGCTGCCACTTAGAAGTAATCAGAATAAACAGAATGTCTTAATCAGAAAAACAACCAACACAACCAAAATAAGCAGAAAAGCAACCAGTGCAACAAAGAAGCTCCTGTAATTCAGCTACATGCTTTTATTCTCTACTTTACTGGGTGATATTCCTACTCCTTGACAGGTGTAAATATGTCCACCTTGGTGACAACGGCTCATTAATGTCTAAAATCCCTGTGCTTCAGAGGTGAATTTTACAACACAATATCAAGGCAAGATAGAGTACACAGTTTTCTCATAATCCTTTTCAATCACCAGCACCTTAATGTGACAAGAATTTAATTATTTGGGGTATTGGCTCTAAATTCTCACTATCCACATAGACCTAACCCTTTTGTGAGTACTACTAAATATTGGTTTCAAGGATAGCTTCTTTACAAAACTGCTTCTTCTTTTCTAGCTCCTACCAGAATGTGTTAGCTTGGTATTGGTCCTGTTAGGAAGCAATATCTTCAAGACAGAAAGCTAATTCCTAGGGTTCAAAAATTCAGTGATGATTAAAAAAAATCACATTAAGGTACTAAGTATGGCCATAAGTTAGCATCAAGTGACTTTAGAATTTTTTTTTTTTAATTTCAGCATAATTTCAAAGCACTTCTCCTTCGTTCATGATTTAGCCTTCTACAGTTACATGCACCACCATCTTGGTAACAGCAATAAATAATAAATGGGTCTAAAATATGTAGTAAAAAACTGAATTACATCCAAATTGCCCAGCCTTCTTGCTTAATGCCACTGAGAATCAGTAGAAGTGATAAAATCTTAAGTGAGTAGCATCAATTAAATGCAGTTATAATGAAATAAGCTGTATTATAATGTAATTTGAGCAGTGCAAACTGTTGCAGATGGAGCTTCAAATGAGGAAATGGTGCTGGGAGAGATTTCGAACATAATCTAGATAAAACTGGCTCAGTTCTTTTACCTCAACTGAGGATTTACAATCCCACTTTATTTATAGTAAAACCATTCTAGCTTCTCCACCTTCTTCCTTCATGCTCCCAAAATTTGTGAAGCACCTGCAAATGAGAGAGTACCTACAGCAAACTGAATTGGACACACGTCTGAATGCAAAAGAGAAAAATCTTCAAGGAAAGGGATCAAGTACACTTTTCTTTGAGCTCTGTGTTATGCTGCTTCTGTAAGAGAATGACTCCAAAGAAGGGATGCAGCTGTTTGAATATCAGGGAAATAATGAATAGATTTTATTCCATTTGTAAGCCACACTGGATCACTGATAGGAAATAAAACCAAAAAAGTGGAAATCGTCTCAGAGTACTGATGTGGCCCCAGAAGATTTCCTTCCCCATATTTGTTGCTTTGGGTTATGTCAGTTTGTTTTATAGCTGCAGTAATTTTAAATGCATTTTTCTCTCTTGTGAGATGCACTCTTTCAACTTTCCTTGAGGGAAGCTTGAGGCACCGATTTATGGTCAGATATGTGTGAATATATCTGACCATAAAACACACTGTACTTTAGTATTTACTGCTGGAAGATAGACAGTATTCCAGATTCAGTGTCTGAGTTATGTTAGCCCTCTTGCTGTATGCAGGTACTATAACATCCTGGTAAAAATAAACACATCTGGTTTATTCAATTACTTCTAAAGGTTTTGCAAACATGGCATTTCAACCTCCATTAATGGTTAAAGGGAGACCTGCAATATTCCAATTTTACTTATAAAGGAATCTCAAGTTTGGAATTTTCAACCCATCCCTTGATAAGAGATGGAGCCTGAAAGCATTTGAAATTTCCATTCTCAGATCTACAACGCACAGTTTTCTTCTTCTTACAGTATACAGAAATTGAATTATAGTATTAAAGAGTCAGAAATGCATAGAAGAGAGAATCATCCGTGCTGTAAATTCCAAATTTGTTCTTTCTACAGTGTTGGGTTAGGAGCAAACACAATGAGAAGTGCAGCAGCCCATCTGCGAGGCTGCCTCGTGCTCAGGGGTTTTGTGGTTGTGAAAGAATGGGATGGCAGACAGAGCAGGGATCTCCCAGGCTTGTGCTCCTGGCTCCCTCCACAGCCTTCCCAGCCAGACAGCCAGGCCAGGCTGGCAGAGCCAGGCTCCCCAGCACCCTGACGGAGGGGCTCATGGAGGGATTGTGCCCAGGATTCCTCCTCATCCAAACAGAGCATCCATAAAACACCCACTGCCATTCTGATAAGGGAATTTTCACACAGATCTCTAGGCAGGCCTCAAACACATCTCCTGATATCCCACAGCTACCTGTCAGCATGGCATTGCCCTGCGGAGCACACACATGGGGAATATTACTTGGATTGAAGCTGTGCTGATGCAGGAACTTCTGCACCAACATGAAATCTCAGTAATATCTAAAGCTCCACTCTAATTTAAACTTGAGCAACAAAGAATGCAAGAGGTATTTCTGTTTATAGTAAAGCTGATTTAATTTCTTTTTAAGCAGGTTTCTTGCTCCTCTGATATTCCTTCTTTTTGCTCACATAGGGACATGCACTGAAAACACATTACTTCTGCCCTACCTGTAACAGCTCATAGGAAAAGTGGGTGAAAAGAAATCCAACCTGAAATTACTCTGCATTTGCTATGTAGTCGTGTTGTGTGACTGCCATTCTTAGCCAGTGGAAGTATAGAAGTAAATTATTTTCTTTGAATTGTGTTATTTAATGCATTAACATTTGAATTATAAAGAAATACAGACTCATTCATGCAATGTGACTAGAAAGAGTGAAAAATTGCTCTGCTTTTGTAATTACTTACCCAGTTTTCAAATCCAACCTGAGATGTGCTGTATGATCTAGACTTGTAACTTCTATGAGAAAAATAATAAGCAAATAATGCAGTGTGAGAACTTGAATCTTATGAAAAAATTATTGAAGGATATGAAGAAAACATACTATTTTTTACTAAGATCTCAATAATATTTATAATAGCAGCTGTATAAAAATGAGACTCACCACATCAAGGAAAGAGCACCAGATTCTCATAAGATGATCTAAGATTATAAACCCAAGACTTGTGATTACGATGCCTAAAAGAAAGAGCTACCCTGACCAGCACATCGAATGAAACACCTCTAATAATTGACAAATTTTCATTTCTGCTGTATTCTTCTGAAGACCATTATTGAACACATATCTGATAGAAAGTCCTGGCAAAATTGGTCTCCAGACCTTCTGTAGCTGCTGCTTTCATTGTCAATATCTGCTGTGTCAGGTGGCAACAGCCGTAGACGTCAGGGATGCAAAAGTTCTGCTTCTAACAGTGAGGTGGACAAAATATTTTCCTCAGGTAGTTCAAAAGTTGTCACCTGCCTTCAGCAGCATGCCTGTGCCTAGACTGATAATTAGGGTTCACTTTTAGGCTTCTTGCTTGGAAGCAGGCTCTTTCTGTGAGAATCAGTCTACAGAATATCGCCTTTTCTTTTGTTCTTAATCAAGGGACATTAGAAAAAAGGAAGATATGTGAACTACAAAAGGTCCAAAAGTTATTGGGGGATACTGTACAGATGACTAAAGTTATGCCTTATGTGTGAACTTAAGGCCAAATCCTAATCATCCACACAGGCACAGGTATGTTCCCTGATTCCTCTTAAGCTTACAGGTACTCTCTGTGAGAAAAACAGCTACAGCCAACAGCTTAAAGCTGGTGTGAGACTGCATACTTCATTTAGAATAAATATTGCCTGAATTCCTGCCTCTTAACTGCTCTGCATTTAACTGTCCTGCTAGTTTCATGTGCTGAGACATAATAATTTATGATCCAAACTTCTCTTCAAGTACAGTCAGGGTGAATAAGAACTAATTTTGGCACCAACGTAGCTGCTTAATGTTAAGGGATGAGTCAACAGCATTATTAAAAAAAAAAAAAAGAAAAAACAGGAGAGGAATCACTTCTTTTATAAAATAAATTTAGAAAGGAAATATTTAGCTACTGAAATCACAGACCCGTGGTAAGACAGTAATTTGAACAGTTATGATGGGCTGTCATTTCTCTGCTTCCCTCATGACATGTATGTCCTGGCACTGCCTACACACTTGCACAACAAATTCCCGAACCTCCTGAAGTTATCAGGCATGCAAGCAACAGAAGTGCATACAAAGTTATTATTACTGTTTTTATTTGGATTAATAACTGACCTACAAGAGAGAAGACAGATCAGAATTCCACAGAAGAATCTGGGGAGGCTGGAAAGGGGGTCAAACTTGAAATAGTCCAATCTGAGCAGAACAGGGGTTCTGTCTCTGTACAGAGACATCTGCAGCACTCCTGATGGTATTGGATATGAAATCCATTTTTATTAGCAAATGCCTGCTCTGCCAAGCCATGGGCATTAGGTTTAGAGGTTCTGAAAATAAGATTTGACCCACAATCAGTCACACAGTTTGGCCAGACTTGTTCATGTAAAAAATTTCTTGTCTGCAGAGCAGTTCCCACAAGACCCCTTGTTTAGAACACAATGCACATTATTCCCTTTTCCTGTGTTACAGCTAATAAGGTATGGGATTCACCACATCTCAGCTTTTACTTGTAAAAGTACCTCATAACTCAGAAGCTTTTCATATCTAAAACATACGAAGTCCAATGTAGACATCAGGCTGACATTTAGGCAACTGCCTGCTTTGTTCAGCCTCTGATCCATTAATGGCAAAACTTCTTAATTTTTTGAATTGTACCTTCCTCATTCCTCCAAGACTTGAAAATGCTACAGCAAATTCCTAACCAAGAAGCTGATAGACTTTTATAGAATACTTGATTGAGGTATGTTTCTAATTTATTCAACTCCTCCATTATGTAAACGAGAGCAGCGTAAGACAAGTGGAACAGTTTGCATCACTTATGCAAGAAACCATTATGGAAGCCAGCCCTTGGACTGAAATAGAAAGCTTCATTAACAAGGTATCTGGGTAGCAGCAATAATAAACAGGCTTTTTTGAGTTCTTCATTACCTTTTAAAGAAATCTTCAAGAAAAAAAGTTACCCCTTAAATTTCAGATTGAAGAAAATACCAAGGGAGCCTTTTCAGCTCATTTGAAGTCTGAAGGCTATTGTACACATTTTTTAAACCTGATCAAAATTCAGTCTGCTGTTTGTTACTAAATTATGTATCTCTGAAGCATAAATGTGTTAGCTTTAGAAAGTTACAAATTAGTGTATTTCCATACAGCTTGGGAAAATATAATTTTAATCGCTTTGTTTTGGGTAGGAAAAATATTGCTTGCATTATAACACAGGGGAGCTGTCAGTAAACACGGCCAGACAGTTTCTTTGGCAGCAAGATTCTCAGAGCCTTACAAGCAAATTACCTAGAATTATTAACAGTATGTCATATAATGGCTGATTTTATTTTTTTACAGAAATATACATTTTTCATTGACTTCTGTTTATGAAGACATTTGATTTCAATGTGCTATCTTTTTATTCCATAAGAAACTGCTTTGATCCAGACTGTTGGTTTGTTCTATGTCTACTTGATTCTATAAAACTATAAACTCTGGGCATTTCTAACAGAATATTTTCCTACTCGTTTATCTTATAGTGACAATTTGGTTCCACTGCCTAAACTGTTCAAGCAGAACTGATGACTTCTGAAAGTGCCATCAATAAAAGAAATAAGGGCCAACTGTTACTGTAATCAGGGAATGTTGCCATGGATTTCAGTGGCCTTAGGATCAGGACTTATGGCAGGAGGTAAGAAGCAAACTAATTAAAATAGATGACATCTAAGAAAAAAAATAATAAAAGAGAGACAGCAGAAGGAACTAATGGGAAAAGGAAGGAATTAAAAGAGTTAAATCAGGAAAAAGAGAATAAAAGTCAGAAAAGGAAGAAAACTGGATAATTACATTGTTAGAAAATAACATTTGCAAAAGGAAAGAAAACTAAGAGAAAAAAAGTATGGATTAAAAGACAATTCCCCTCCTGAAGCATCTATTTTATCAGCTTAACAGCAGAATCCCAGGACATGTCACAGAAGTTTTAATTTCTACTCTTCAATGCTGTGAAAGGAAATAATGACTTCAAACTGGAGTAACAAAAGGAAAATTAGAGACTAGACCACAGCTTTTATGTTATCACTATTTATTTGCACTAATGACTACAGTATTAGAATCCATCCCATTTTTGACACCTGCAATATGGTTTTGCTCACAAGCTTCTTGTGTCATAGCTATTGTTCTAGAGGCTGGATATGTTTATCCTTTTTTATCTACAGGATATAAAGGAATAATGTGATTTAAGCTATTAGTAGTTGTGTAGAGAGAGGATTATTGATGATGATGATCAGAACTCATGGTTTTAACAATAAATCTACTGAGCTAGCAAACAAAAGACTTTCTTGAGCAAAATCTGGAAGTCTTAAGGATGAGTAAAAGCTATGAATTTCTTTGTATTTATCCTTTTCTGTCCATATAAGTAAGCCAGGGAGTATGATGACTGATTTCTATTTCTGACATGACAATTGCAGCTCTATTCAAAATATATGAACAGCAACAACAGAATCAATGACAAGGATATTTTTGTTCCTTTTTAAGAACTCTTTTTGTGTCATAACTTCAGCTTTTTTGAAGCCATTTCCTAGTGAAAACTACTTTAAACTGCAATCTGTCTTTGCAGACTCATCTTGCTAGCAAGACAGGCAGAGTGACCTTGCATCCTCTTTTCTGATAGAATATTATTTAATTTGGAAAAGTGAAACAGGTAAAGCTTTGCCTCTCACTTATCTTGCCTATTTTTAAGCAATTTAATGCTTTTAAGCAATTTCTAAGCTTTCACTTAGTAGTGTTGCAAGGAAATGCTTAAGTGCAGCATTTGAAATAAGTTTTTTTTTGACACACATGGCACCAATGCCATGTCACATTTTCTTGCCAGTCCAAAGTCTACAGCAGTTACGAGGAAGGCAGCAGTTCACATGGGTTCTATCTCCATGGTAACTTGTTTACAAGGACTGAAATACATGCTGAAAATTCAAGGTTAGCTTTCCCTTTGTTCCTGTTTTGATGTTTTTGGCAATATGAATAATGTGGGCATAATCCTAAATCCAAACAGCTTCATGGCAGGCTGAGTTGCAACAAAACTCTACACAAAATGTGCTTTCATCACCCCCATTAGAAAGAGAGAATTCAAAAGGCTGCTTAATCAGACCCCTCAGTTGCCTCTTCCTTTCACACTCCTGAACAACAGTCCTTATTCTGCATTTCAGTTTTATATCTCGAGGAATGAGGCTGTCTAAAGATTTCTATTTTTATGAGGTGATAACTCAGGGCATGTGTGTGTCTGTGTCGTATCCATATCACAATCTGAAGAACTTGCTTTGTCTAAAATCATTTCAGAAGTAGAAATGAACAGGCACCTTTTCAGAACTTAAGCTGAATCATGTGATGGGAATCTTTTGTGTTCAAAAAAATCAAACTTAATAATAGCAACACACTGCAATTCTGTAATTTCTTATAATAATGCTCCTGTAAATGTTTTAGGATGTTTCTGCAACTCTCACTTAGGGAAAACAATGATTTGAAGAATGCCCCACCAGAAAAAACAGCAAGGACTGAGGTGACCTTGCTATCTCATGTGATCAGTTTAGGTATGATCAGAAATCCTCAGCATTCATGTAATAAAATGTCTGAAAGAAACACCTTTTAAAAAAGTTTAAACTTACTGAGTTATTTTTTCTTCTTAGCAGATTAAATATAAAGAAGATAATCTACGTCATTGATAAGACACCCTCTACTTTGGCCTTATCCAATTTGCAGTGAATAGCTTTGATTTTTCCTCAGCAGCTGATGTGCTTGCTTACTGTATGTTTTCCAAAACAGAACTTTAAAACATCAGCTAAAAATGCATGTAACCCTTTTGATGGTACTGAATACAACATGTCTTATTACGATAAAAGGTTTGGGAGACTTTTGCTAAACTTCCTTTGCAGTATCTTTTTTTTTTTTTTTAAATCACCTCACATCTCCTTCCTATTCATTAAAACTGGAAATTCCTATCACTCCCTTTCTGTTAGAACAGAAACTCTATAAAAATGGATAGATAAAATTCACCTTTTGAACAAGGCAGTTATTTTATAGCTGCTCCATCTGATATACAGTTCCCTTTCTTGATGTGCTCATTAGACAAACGGTTAAAAGCTGTCAAGCTGCTGGATAGATCAAATTCTGCAGGTTTTGGAACTAAAGCTACTGAAACAAGGAAAGGCATTAAGAATTCAGCCACTACATTAGGATTGCTATCTGAAACAGAATATTCTGTGTGTTCACAGCTACACATGCAGAGCTCAACTCTGACCGTGCAAAGAAAGGGAAAGAAGATATTAATTTAGTTCCAGGTCTGAGAAAAAAAGCCTTTAGAACCATTACTGTCCAGTTTTAGTACCACAAATGTTCTTAGCTAAATAACGTTTATATCACTTTTCTAAGCAAAACAAATGCATTTGGGAAAGAGCAGTATGGAAATATCTATATTATGTGTTTCACTGATACAAAATGAATACTAATTATAAAATCAATGTACATTCTGAAAAATTGCAATTATGTTCAGAAAATTTTTTTTTACTAAAACTTTCTATCGTCTACCAACTCACTTTACCTCATGGAATACCTTGTAATTGTATTACATTAAAAATATGAAGCATTTTAATTAAATTAGCATCCATCAGCTGCTGAACAGATATTTAATGGATTAATAGGACACTTCACGTTTTCCTGGTCGGTACTTCTAAGTGAAAGACTGAGGTTTTTGCTCTGTAAAGGAATACTTACAATGTGTATTTAAGGTGCAACTCTTGTTCCCATTGTCATATTTCCTAATTGACAATGAGACTGTTGGGCACTGCTGCCATCCCAAGTCAACAATCTGCACCCAGTGGGACTTTGCCACTTGGTCCAGCAAGGCTGACTTGGGCAGGTCTTTTATAGCAACAATGTGAGCATAAAATCAAACATATCTTCATCCTTCCCTTATAAATTTCTTTATAACTTTAATTGACATTAAAGACTTGGATAACTTAGACACTGTTTGCTAACAAAAGGCTTTCTAAAATAATTGCCTTCTTCCAAATTCAGCTCTCCTTTCACATTTACTATTCCATAATGGCAAGGCTGAAATGTGAAATAAAGCGCTGTGGAATTTCTTCATCTGCTAAAAGTTGCTATCCCTGGTTGTGTATTATTTTTTGTATTGCAAAGAAATCATAAGATCCAAAGCTTTTTAGTTGAAGTGCAAACAAAACAGTGAAAGAAAATAGCTTTTGGTCCCCTGATGCAGTGCCTGACAGCTGACTCGGCATAGCACAATGAACAAGACATGCATCGCTTGAGAAGAGACAGAAAATGTCAGTTGGGGCTATTCATATAGTGAATAGGATGTGATAACCTTTAAATACATATAAACAATGTGTCCTCACATACTGTGCTTTGCTGTTCTCTTCAGAAAGATACTGTCCAACAGTTCTGCCTTTGGTGCAGAAAGCAGTTTGCCTGCCTACTGAAAGTTAATGACTTGCTTCAAACAGAGAAATAAAGCTTTCTAAAGACCCAGTTAGTCATCATGGCAAGGAGAGGGAGTCAGAAGTGAGATTACTGAAGTGGTCTGAGCACCAGAAAAATATAATTCCAATCTGAATCAACAGTGATGATACATTACAGAAGGAAATACCAACATGTACACACAAACCCATGAGTGTACACAGCCTCCCTCCACTTCTGTTTACAGAGGAAGACCAATCCCCCAATCTCTGACTGATTTACAGTGTTAATGAGTGAAAAAAATTTCCAGGGAAACATTCTAGATTTGGCCCTGAAACTTTGCCTGGGGTTAGAAACCCATCAGTCATGCTCTCTCTATCTCCATTATTCATAGTCATTCATGAAGGAGCTGTAATTGAATCTGTGTATGTGGCAATTGCCCTCCTAATGACCATGAAAATCTCTTGTGTTTATCACTGTTTAAAAAAGCTGTGACTAATTTAAGATGTCTGGATTATATTAATCTTTAAATGTATATATAGACACTGATTTTGAGAAAATCTACATTTTTCTATCTTCAGATAACACGGTGGTGCCTTCTGAAGGATGAGTCCTTCCAACTCCCATCAAGCATTAGTTATGCCTGGGGAAGATTGTAGTGTGTATTTGTTTCTAGTATAATCATTTGGTTGGGGAGACCAAAGTTTGAGGAAAAATGTAGTATTTTAAATAGCTGCAGCTAAAAAAAGTCTGCAAAGATGTCTAAGTGACAGCATTTGCTCTGGGAAAATACAGTAAAATGATTGATTTACAGAAAATAGTGTAGAATTGTGATGCTTAAGAATATAGTAATGTAAAAGTCCTGATATACACGTATTGAAATAAAGCAGCAATAAGATTAAAAGTAGGTAAAATTAAAACACTGGAATGAAAACAACAATATTTGGGTGCTATTGAATCTGTTGATTAACATTGGTTCACTGACTTTTACAGAGTCCATCAAAGCTGGGAAGAAGTCACAAGGTGAGCTGATAAACTGCTCATTACATTTACATTTATTTTGCATAAATTCAAACACCTGACGCAAAAATAAAGGAATGAAAGAGGAATCTTGGTCATCAAGTCCAATCACAGACTGTTACAGACATTTTCATTATATAAGATCATTCACAAATTTTTCAAGGTTCATCACAAAACTAGTCTGGTTCTGCCCACTGCTCCACCTGAAAGACTATTCCAGAAATCACCATTCTTATGGTCAGAAATCCTCTAATTTCTTCCCTGCTTTTCTTCAAGTCTGATGATAGTTATCTGCCACTCTGCCATCATCATCCTTCTCATTAAACACCTCTTTCCCATTCACTGTGTTTATTCCCGTGATACATTTACAGATAGAAAATCACTCTCCATCTCAGCCCCCCCTTATGCTACTTTAGGATGAACTTGACTTGTTCATCCAGTTTGCTGTGGCACCACCAGCTTCCCACTCCCCAGGTCATTCCAAAAACCCTCTTGGAGTATTTGCCAGTCCCCCCATTCTGCCCGTGAGTTACTCACTGCCTGTAATTGTTGCAGCATTCCTGACCTCTGAGCACCTGCAACTAACTGCTTTCTTTCTGCCACCTTTTCCTTGAAGAACCAGAAAATATTATCTGTTTCTTATAAATTGTGACATATCTATTCCCATAACAGTGATGACTGATGTTGTACAAATAATTGCTTTTTCGGTTTGGTGGCTAAGCCAAAACACGTAAGGAAACCCAAGCAGAAATATTTCCTGCCCAAGTCTGTTGCTAAAGCACAGAATAACTTGTTTCTTTCCAAAAGAGAAGAAGAAATTAATCCATCCTTTTTTTTCCCCCCACAATAAACTAGTCTTTATTAACATGACCTCAGTTTAATTCCCTTTCTTGCTTAGACACCTATGTCCTGAATCCCAAAAATGTTCTAATAACCAAGTTTCTGAACAGGTGTACATTGTTTCTTCTGAGAGAGGTTCATGGCAGAGCTTCATGGCTGAGCAGTTACTACTTTCTGTGATGCATGATGACATTCAGGACTCAGGTCACCTCTCTACCACCTAAATCAGCCTCTGTAATTTGGTTGGGCATGTTGCCTCTCATTCCTTCTTGACACACCTGTGCTATTTCATGTGGAATACTTATACCTTCACCAACAGGAGGGAGGCAGCCTGTATCCTGAAAATTTCACCAAGCTTAGACAAAAATTCAGGTTCATTCCCTGGCTGAGTCAGAGACTGCAAATATTGCCTTAGAAGGATAAAATCATAGGGGTTTTTTTGGCAAATTTACACATAAGTCTTGTCTAATCGTGTATATATTTGAAAAATCCTACTAATAATTAATTTATAGACATATATTCATACACCATATATATTCTTGCTTCTGGTGGGTGACTACCTTAAGTACACATAAATCTTGACAGGTAGGATTATTAATGCAATTATTTCAAAGTAGTCACAGATTCATACATCTTGCATAGTTTTGTACTTAGACAGGAGTGTAAATTTTTCTTTTCACCTTGGAAAACTATAAATTTAAACCACTCTTCAAATAATCTACTATTTCTGATTGAGGAAAAAGTCTGACAGTGCTTTTTTTTTCAGAATAAAAGGAATTATGACAACATCTTTCTTATTTAAATAAGGTTTTACCAAAGCTGACAACTTAAAGTACCTTAAATTAGGCAATTGAACCCTGTCCTTGAAGAGGGAGAAATGGCAAACAACACTTAAGCAGAGCTAAGACATTCAAATCTATTTCAGAATTCCTCTTGTCTACAGGATTAAGCAATAGAATTGACCTTTAGCCTAATGATTCAATGGAGCTGTACAGACCAACTCTTTCCAACATTTTAGCAATTGCACCTTTGTTTTAGAAAACTGGCAGTGTTTGACAATCACTGGATTCAGCACTTGACTTCACTTGCCCAGCCTTTGGCCTCTCACTTCCTGTGACTGCCACTATCCCCTTCTCCCCTCCTTCTCTTCAGCTCCTCCTGCCTGCTCCCATCTGGCTCTACCACTGCTGTGGGACTGCCAGCATGGCTTTGTCTCTGATTCAAACGACACAGTCTCCAAAAGCATTGGCTCTGCTGTCCTGGGTTCCCCCAAATCCTGTACCAGCACTCCAAAGTTCTGTAAGTTCTCTCACCCATCTAGTTTCACTTATAGGGCTCAAAACTAATTTTTTGGGGGGTGGGTTAGTTTTCAGCCTTACTGGTGCTAATCCACAGACTGGGTCTAGTGGGCTGCAAAACTACACCCTGGACTATGCAGGTCTGGCTTGCTCTGATCAGCTCTTCTCCCCATGTGTTCCATCACCAGCCCCTCTACCCCCTGATCCAGCCCAGCTGCAGCTGAGTTTGCCGGGATCTTTGCCTGAGACACCACACAGAGGTGTGCCTCTTCTCAGTCCTACCTCTGCTTTACACTAAAACCAACAAACAAAGTTTCCTCCTGTTCCCTCTCCAAGGCACGGGAGGCCGCAGAGCTCCCGTGTGCAGTCACAGGGGCTGTGCCATTCCCAGCCGTGCCTGTTCAACCACAGCCTGATGGCCAGAACAGGGAACAGACCACGCTGACTTTCCCCTCAGCACAAACACTTGTGTGTGTTTGTGTACACACAGTATATACACACCTAATGTATTTTAAAGAAATAGACGCACCTCCCTGAAGATTGAAAATACAAAATTTCCGAGAGTTACCCAAATGTTTTTATTAGGACTTCAGGGTATAAAAAGATAATAAGTTGCTACAATTTCTATTTAAATAGCACATATTCTGCTCTGTTCAGTCTGCTGTTTTCACAGATTTGAAGATTTAATGGCACCCACTATAACCCCCAATTTTCAATATTCAATGTCCTGTCTTGCTCCTGTTTTAGTCAGTGGGAGTTTTGCTGTTATCTCAGAAGAGCAGGGGCGAGCATGTGGTTAGTATGGCATTTGCACAATATTAAAATAACCTCTCATGATTGGAACACTGTGCCATAGTTAATTAAATATATGAA
Source organism: Neopelma chrysocephalum (assembly GCF_003984885.1). Lineage (NCBI taxonomy): Eukaryota > Metazoa > Chordata > Aves > Passeriformes > Pipridae > Neopelma > Neopelma chrysocephalum. Next base: position 3,163,958 of record NW_020897720.1, read on the forward strand.
TGACTTGTTTGAACAATCTTCTGTTTGCATTCTGGACCGTAGCCATACAATCTGCTGATGGTGCCAGGGTTATCTCTGCTTCTGCTTAGACTTTCCCTGGTTTGTTCTGCTTACTGTGGTTTGTTAAGCATATGTTCTTGCGAGTGTTTCTAACCCCAACCTCCACTTTTTTTTATACTTATATAAACTGAAAGTGACAAGCCGTTTGTTTACTGTGGTTCTAAATTAATTAGGATTCTCCAAGGCGTATTTCATACTGTTTGCTGCGGATCCAGTTTACCGAGCGCTGCAGTAGCGCTCGGCACCTTACACGCAGCATTTTTTAGAGGATCTCAGAATATTTTGTTAGAGAAAGTAATTATATTATGAAAGATGGAGATACAGAAACACAGAGAGATGAGGTATTAATGCACAGCTATTCAGTGACACAACTGAGAAAAGAAGCTTGAATTATATTATAGTCATAACTGATGAGTAATTACTGCAATGATGATGCCACATGCTTAGTCTCATGCCCCTAAGCACATCTTGCTACAGCAAAGATTCTTCCAGATCAATGAGATGTAAAATAGAAGATACTGAGGTTCTTACTTTGTTAATTCCTTTATTTCAACCTCAGCTCAACAGCATTTGTCATCGCATTGACATGATTTGTATGGGACAACACCACACAAGATCTATTTTGCAATGGTTAGATCTGTACAACCCTGAACTCCAGTGTGGCCCCATGGAGAGAGGAGCCCTCTCTCCCATGTGGGAGAAGTTCATGGAGTGTCTCCCATTGCATGGCCCCCAGGCTGGAGCAGGGGAAGAGTGTAAGGAGTCTTCCCCCTGAGGAGGAAGGAACAGCAGAGACAGTGTTTGATGAACTGATGAACTGACTGCAGCTCCCATCCCCTGTCCCCCTGTGCTGATGGGGAGGAGCAGGGATGGAAAATTGGGAATAAAATTGAGCCCAGAAAGAAGGGAGGGGTGGTGGGAAGGTGTTTTAAGATTTGGCTTTATTTCTCGTTATCCTACTCTCATGTGATTGGTAATAAACTAAGTTCATTTGTCACCAAGTCAACTCTTTTGCCTGTGGTGGTAATGGCTGAGTGATCTCTCCCTGTCCTTATCTCAACCCATAAATCTTTCATTATATTTTCTCCCACTGTCTAGTTGAGGGAGGCAGGGAGGCATCCAGCCACGGTACCCCCCCCCCACACTGTTACTAAGTACTAGATCATTACATGCATGCAAGCAGGAGACAAATTAAATATAATATAAATGCACATTTTAAATAGGTATTATAAATGAAAAAGTCTGATTAAGAACTAACCATCCACTTAAAAAAATAAAAATAAAAATTATTCTAGTTTCATGCTCAGTTTTATTTGCTTTCTTTATACAAGAATGGTCCTATCTCTAGGCTTAAGATATTTGTTCAACCCAGACACAAGGCACAGCACCTGTTAATAAAGAATGTATCTCTTCCTTCTCCACGCAGGATTAGGCTGCAGTAGGAACATATTTACATTCTTCCCCTAGAGCTTGATACCAGTCAAAGGCTTGATTCAAACGCTGAAATCAGCTCGTAAATCAAACCCAGATTCATCAGAAACAAATCTTAAGTTGTATAATATTATAATGGAGATTCTGCGACAAGAAAGATCCAAAATGGGCTAAGAACTGTGGGGAGGGATTCTTTATCCAGAAGCTATAGCTAGGGAACAATTTTCTAGAAAATTACAGTGTAATTGTTTTCTGTAAATGGTGCAAAATCTCTCTCTGTATGAAACCCTTCCTGCCATGATCCCTTCCAATGCAATGCTCTTACCACTATCCAATCATTATCAACCCCCAGCCACGAGTAGAGACTTCATTTCAAAGAGGAAAAAATAATAGGGCTCTAGACATTCTACTACAAATCCTGCTACTAGTGTAGATTAGATTGTGAAAGACAATGGTAATGTAGAATCATAGGGAATACAGTGAATTTGCCTTAAAATCTGTGCAATATCCTCTACAAACCTCACTAGAATGAGCCTAGTTAAGTCTTCTCAGGAAAACTTCATCCCTTAAAAACAGCTGCACAAAACTGTGAGTCACAAGATGAGCTGGCTGTCCATGCAGGCCAGGATGTGCTGGTTGCTGAGGAAAAGAAAATACTCCACAGGGCAAGCAGAGCACAGAGAAACCCTCCCCAGCTTTCAGTAGCACTGAACTCAAACACCTTTAAAACAAGAAAAAGCACTTAAACTGATACGGACAAAGTGCAGACATCATTCTCTTGGAAAATACCTGTTTGTCCAAAGCAAATGCCCATGGACAGGATGATTCTGACAAAATTGCACAGGGAAAAACAACTCAGAAAAAAAAATTGGAAAGGCAAAGCTTTTTGTTTAGATCTTTCAGGAACATGTGGATCTCTGTTTCAAAATCTCTTCACCTCCTTTTTCTAACAACATTTAACGAAAAATAAGTCATAGAACTGAATAATTCCCAGGAATTTATTTTTGAGTAAAATTTCACTCTTATTTTAATGATGTTTTAAATGGAAGAAGTGTAATTAAATCCCTATTAAAAAAAAGAAGCATCTGGTTTTTGGTCTACTTGAACTGTAGGAGATGTTAACTGTATTCTTTTAGCCATTAAAACTGCTGTTACATCTCTTATGTCTGTAAACTTACTCAATTTTTAATCTATTTTTAAATGAAAAAATTATATTAATAAAATAATCTTGTTAGTCCTAATGTCCTTAGCAATGACCTAAGGAACAGAAAAGAAAGAGCATCTAACAGAGATCCAGCCTCTCGCAGGGAAAACTACACGTAGGTGCTCTATCTGATTAAGATGCTATTCCATTAGCCATTTTGGAGAGGAAGTCTCTCCATAATAATTTAAAAATCAGTGTCAAAAGCCATTCATCAAAATCCCTCTTCTAGTTTAGTTACTTATCCTCAACTTTATGTACACAAATCATCACTATTACTGTCAGAGCAGCCGTGAGTTCTTCAGCAATATTTGGCTTCTTGACAGTATTTATTTGGTTTTTTGTTCCAATTACCACCTTTACTGCCTGTAATAACAGTTGTCCTGCCTTGGTTCTACATTGCCTCACTCTGTATGTTCAGGAACAGCAAATTCCTCCACTTCACATTTTTTTCTCTCTCCAGAAAATCCATCACTGCACCTGGTCCCAGACTGAACCAGTAAATTGTGTGTTTGACCCTGAATGCTGCAGACCCCTGGAAATGATGATGGCCCAGTCCTTGACAAGAGCAAACTTGTCAGAGTTTGGGTTAATTTTGAAGACATATGTGCCCAGACACTCAACTGGGGTAGCATGTGGGCCCCAGTGGGTGAGCACTAAAGACATTTTTCACTACAGTGCAAATGAAAAGTAAGCTGTGAGTTGTAACTCTCCTTTTACAGTCCTTCAGAGTTGAAGTTTTCAAGATTCTTATTTCATGATTAGGTTTCAAAGATCAGAATACCATTAGTGATGAAGCAGCTATTGTTAGAACTGCATTCAATGCAAATCAAAGGAGACCAATAATATCAGGGAAGGTGCCTGGCCTGCAGGAACTTGCATTTCACAGTCATTTTTTGAAACTATGAGCAAGCAAGGAGGGGTAACAAAATGCCCTTTGCCTTTGCAAATTGTCCATAATGTAGGGAAGACATTAGAAGATGTGTCTTTAGGGTAAGAAGATTTGACAGAGTGGTTTTCTCAGTCAGGTGTTAAAACACCATGAAACCCTGGTTGAAATTATTTGGTCTGCTTTTTCCAAGATGGTCATACCCCAGAGTGCTCAGTGACTCACCTCCTGGATTTTCAGACTTTTTCTTTTCAGAGAGGGCCTGGCTGCTCAGCTTAAACCAGCAGGTAAACAGAGCACTCAGTCACCTGTGTTTTCAAAACACAATTTCTGAATAGTGCATTTTGTTTTTTAAAGCTGGACCAACTCTGGAAATTATATCCAAGCATTTCAAGCCAGGTAGAGAAAAAATAAGCAAAGAAAACCAGAAAATTAATGGGCAGTTGGGGATAATTTGATTTTAAATGAATTAAAAATACACAGGAACTCTATTTCAGCCCTGAACTAAGAAGGTATTTTTTTTTTCCTGTTTACTACTTCCTTCTTTACTTTCTTCACCATTAAACTTTTACAATACCAGAGGTCAGTGTTGTACTGATAAGAATCACTGTCATTACAAATTGGTTTAATACCAGGAATGTGTTAGAAAAAATCATCATCAGACAGTTTCCTATGACATTGCAGTTACACAAAAGGCCACTTAAATAATCTTGCACATGTATTTCTTAACTTTGAAGTTCTTACAATCTTTCAGCATTTGTGAGTGCAGATGTGCTCCTACAACTATGTCTAAACTTTCTAAACTAGTTAATGTTTCATTCCCAGAAAAGACCAGCACAGTCTTGATTGGTTTTGAAGCTTAGCTATAACACAAAAATAGAGCACTTGCCTGGCATTCATCTGCTATCTGTCAGCCTCCACTTGTTTTCTAACACAGTTCATTTTCTACCACTTGATAGAAATACAGAACAGACAGGCAGAGAGAATGTACCGAGGGAGAATAGAGAAAGAACAAAAGAATTATTTACAATTATGCCAAGCTTCACTTACGACAGCAAGTGAGAACCTTGCTCAGAGTCTGATGACACCGTTCTCATGTGACAACTTTAAAGTAAAGACAGTTCCAGAGGCCACAGAGTTCCAGCACATAAAGATATCTGGAGTTTGCCAAATATTGTCTATGCCATATCTAATGATTAATAACAAAAGCTTTTTCACCATTCATGACACTTAAAGTCATATGAGATACTCCAGAGGCAGAAGGCTTCCCTCAAGAATAGAAAAGGGCTTGTGTGACCCAGTGCTAAGACATAAGAATTTTCTTTGGAAATAAACAGACCTTCCTGGAGCCGGGCAAAAGTACTGATCAGTTATTTGAGATTAATAGAGAACATTTTGCTGTTATACTTGCTGGTTTCTGAGTACTTTCTCTGAATCTTTCAAAAATTCATTGTAATAAAATACAATTCCAATTTCTTTTCACACTGCAGCATATTTATTGAGCTGGACACTTGTGCTGCTGCGTGAAAATAAGAACACATAAGTTCCTTTCCCTTATAAAGGTGAGATAAGCTCAAAAAAATCAGCTATGCTATGTTCCAGAACTTAAAATTTGATGGCAGTGAAATTTATGCATCCAAATTATCCAGATGTTTTTTAAATACTACCCTTGGAATTTAGGTTGAAGATTTTATAAACACAGGGGATAAAAGGGCTCTTGAAGATTTGAAGATTTTTGAAGATTTGAAAGCACATTCAGGTCAAAAGGTGGGACACTCACCTGTACTGTTTGGATACTCCAGGAATTCCTCATGGATCAGAAAATAATAGATAATGAATCAGTACTGCCATCAACAGAGAGCAAAAGGCTGCAAGATACACCTCTTACTTCATCATATGGTTTGAAACATCATTCCTGACAACTTCAGACACTCAAATATTCCTGGGTAAAAAGAACTTAATATGCACGAAATCATTCACCAAGAACCAAAAGATAACTAATAGTATAGAAAAATTCCTTTATCTACAACCTACTGGTGGAACAGACATTGTGTTCCAATTCCAAACAGCACAGAAATATTTATTACAAATATTGATGAATTAGATCACATTTACATGCAACAAAATATTGCATAAAGCAACACGTTTGTCCCACTTTGAGGGTATCAGTTGGGGCAATTAAGGATCCAGGTCAGATATTAGAAGCACATTATTTTGCAGTAGAACTGATTAAATAGCTCTAAAGCTTTCCCAGATAAAGGACAGGACAAATATCCATGAGGAAGAACTAATATGTTGTAATGCAGGAGTACAATTTCTTGAGGAGATCTTTCAAACCTCATTTCATAGTAAAACTGAAAATACCAAAGCATTCAGGATACCACAGCAATATCAATGGATTAACTCCACAAGCTCAAAGCTTCCTAGTCATCAAAACTGTATTTGTGCAATTAACAATTAAGTTCTCTAAGAGCAAATAAGCCTAACTACATTGTTTAATAAGCTTCTCAGCTTACAAAATTTTATCAGTAGTTTTATTACCATTTTCCATCTGTAAATTTATAGCATGTTAAGAAGCTATTTCCTTCAAAGTGAGTGGTAAGAGCTGAAGAATAGACCTTAGATTCAATAGACCATAAACTTAGAAATCATTGTTCATACAACTATTGTTTTTAAACAAAATTGCTGTCATTTATATAATTGCTCTAAAACTCGAACTGTGCCGATTGGAATGCAAGGAGTATTTGCTGAGTCTTAAGATGATTTTGTTGTTTTTAACTTCTCAAGCCCCTGGATACCATTCCTTAATGCAAACCTTTCATAATTAAAAGGGTACAAATTATCTTCTTTAAAAACCACTTGCTCAGAACTCAAATAGCAACTGTTTTGCTCAGTTATTATCTTCAATGGTCTCAAAATAAAAAGGTTAGTGTTCCACAGTATAATGGTTTTCCCTTATTTTATTTACAAACAGCCTACAAGGATGAAACACAAGAGGAGCTCTCTAAATACAGACACTGTACATGAAACCTCTGCAAGCATTTTGGAAACTTTAGATGGTGATACCTCTGCCTTTGCTAAACTATGACAGCAACATACAGCTTTCGTAGGTGTGAATTAGTAGTTACAAAGCAAGTTGGGCACTCGATCTCAGGCTTTTCAAGTCCAGGTATTCACTCTGCTCTAGTCTTCTCAGCATAATGTCCCCTAATTTTGATGGTGCAGCTGTTTGCTGAAGGAAACCCATCAGGAATCCTGACACGGGTTCAGGTTCCCTTAGGAAAGTTTGAGACTGGGACCCACCACTGAAGAACTTCTTCCTCTCTTTCACAGGTGTCAGCTAATTCATTAAACTAGTTTAACTAAGGCTTCAGCTGAATGTACTACTCAGAACTCTCATTCTTTTTCTGTGTTTATATTCCAAGCAGAGAAATTCTTAATGAACTGTTCATCTTCAGAGAACCATAGAATCATAAATGACCAAATAAGCTTCAAAGTATGCTGTTGTAGGAGGAACAGCACCCAAGGAAAGAAATCCTATACAGTGTAATCCAAACACATGATGTTAAGCCAGTATAAGGACAGTTTGGTTTTATCAGCCTCCTTATCCTGGTGGTCAGCACAACTGCCTGAGATCCCCCCCAAAGGGCAGCTTGTCACTTCTACAAACTGTAGTAGTCTGCTGTTCTAGAGAACTCTGCAGAACATATGCCTTCATGTGTTATGTTTTCCTCTTCAGTTAAGTAAAAGGAAAATAAGGGTACTGTTAGAGAAGGTCCATCTAGCATACAATACAAAAACAGGTGCTCTAAAATGAGGATTAAAAAAAAAGACAGTTGCTCCCCAGATTAGTTTTAAATAGGTGTCTTGTTAGCAGTGTCCTTCATAGAGGCACTTGAAAGCAGAAGTGAAAGGTTAATTTTGCCATGTAGATCCTCCTGTTTCAAAATATATACCTGGTAATAGAGAGTCTGGCAGTAAATGAATAAAATTTTTACAAGTCAGACTATTAATCCTTTTTTCTCATTCTGAAAATCCTGCTCAGATGAGTTGAACTCATTAGCTGTGCCACCAAGAACTTTTGAAGTAAAAAGTCAGCACATGAAATTCGCATAACTCTAAATTGTGAGGTATGTAAAAATAATAGTTTTTCTTTGGCATTGTATTTTTTGAGTCTTTAACATTTGACTTCAGACATTTTGGAAACTCAAGACGGATTAGAACAACTACTACATGAACCAGAGTACAAATAGTTAGTTATATGCTCTTAATGCAAGTATTCACTCTCTAAAAAACTAATGAGAAATCTGATAAAATATTCTGAACCTGCAGGAACACCCTTTTTTATTATCAGCTACAAAAATACAGCTATGATCCTAGGCTGTACTTTCTTAGGTGTAAGCCATCACAGACTTAGGAAATTATAGTAAGAAAATCTACTATGGTGTCAGAAAGGGAAATACATTGGATTATAGACTAAGCAGTAAAAATAAAATAAAAAAACCCCTAACCCTAGAGATGGTTTGGATCACTTGGTTTAAATCAGCCCAATGACGCCTGCAGAACAGGACACCCATGGGGAGTTCTGGGCCAGAGCTCCGCATGGTCCTAAATGACACTGTTCTGCTTTGCCTTTTAACACTGTCATTATATGCAAAACACTCTTGGAATATAAAGTGTCAGACACGACAGCAGCTCACTCACATCCTTGGGTTGAATTGTAGAGGATGATGTTGCCGAGGCCAAGATAAAAGGACCAGACGTGTGAATGACACCCATGGTTACCCATCCAAGCCCCTGTGTGTCAGACTGCACTTTGTTGCTGATAAAGGACACAATCTTAATGCTTTGTGTGGATCATTGTGCACCAATATTTGTGCAATTAATTCTACCAAGACAAGCCAACAGTTCAAATCTATAAATATTTACTTCTCACCTCATTGACTTTCTATTTATTCTTTTGGTGTTACCATGAGGGAAGGTTTAACACTCCTTTTCACTGCCTTTGCCTGAGCAGCTTTACTCATCATGCTGTACCAAGGTTGAAAGAGCATTACAATGTAACTCGAAGAAGGCTTCTAAGGATAATAAATGCCTTTTCATTGACTTGAATAGCCTAAGCCCTAAGTGTATTACAAGCACATTCCTCTCCCCCAACCAGTGCCCTTAACAGCTGATCATTCCTGGAATGAAAAAACTATTGAAGAAATTTTTCTTAAGTTTGGGCCACATTTTAAAAACACTGGGGTCATCCTGCAGCTTGAAAATATTCCTTGGTCCTGGACTAGATAAACTGAAATCTAATTGCTCCTAAGGCATTTATGTAACATCCCAGACTGCATACTGCAAAGTCAAGGTAGTTATTAACATATATTGTAAGGAGAAATTATTGTCAGCAAACTGTCCTTTAGTCACAACACAAAGATTAACTGTTCTATTCTGCTATTCGAGAAAAACTACTTCAATTGTCAGTGCAACAGATTAAAAAATGAAATTACTACATGATATGAAAGTCCACCTGTACACACACTGGTGTGTTGGGCATGTCCCTTCCTTGAGCAATAGGAATTCATCTCAGTAACTTTTGAGCTATTAGGCTATTGAATGCTAAGGGATGAAAAGGCAGTCATTTCTACTTGAACTATTGCGTAACTAATTATTACTGCATGGTCTCCAGGGAATATCTTTACCAAAGATGAATTATAGACATAAAAGTCAGATACTGAAAAAGAATATTTCTTTTTGTCCTCTTATCCATAGTTTCATGAATCTTATATTAAACTCTTCTTCCAAAGGTAACGTTAGAAATATGAAACAGGCACTGGGTGTGGAAATCCTACTGAGGAACAATGCAAAGGAAAAAAACACAACAGAGAAATGCAAGGAAAAAAAATATCAACACTGCCTTTGGAGCAAATACCCCTGTAATGGTTATACAAATGTAGGGCATTATTTTTGGACATGATGAATTCATCCATCTTTTCCCACTAATGCACTTATTGTAGTTACAAGGTACAAATCTTGTTGTAAGTGCACAGATTCTTTTAGAAAGAAGTAGCAAGCCATGCCAGTAACAACATCTGCTTAATAGAAAGGTCTGAGCTGAAGTTTGAGTATTTATTGCATGGAAAAAGCATCATTTTGAAATTGTTTCCAGCTTTTAACTGGCAGATTTTTCTTTTCAGTGTTGAACTCCTTTTATTTTGCTGTTTTAAAGGGCTCCAAATGGTCGCTGTTCTATTATGACTCACGAGGGAAAAGTGCAGGTTTGAATTATGAAGCTCAGTCATTCTCTGGAGAACTGTATGTGTATTACAAGAGGGGTTTTTCACTGATTGATTGAAAACTATTGTTTCTGAGCTGCTGATTGCAGGAGATGTCAATTTACAGTTCCGCTAAAAGGTTTGCCACAAAATTATACATTGCATTTAAAATAAGCCCACAGTAAGTACTTTTATAAATTAGCATCAATGTAATATTGCAGAGTGGTTATATTGACACCAAAAATTGTATTTGTGAAGCTTTAAAGAAAGAAGCATGGTGACTGTGTCAAGCTAAAAGGGAAAAACTCCATTTCTTCATCAAATGAGGAACAGAATGATTCCATTGTTCCTACATTCTGATCTTGACCTGTAACACTGAAGTCCTTTGTACTGAGAAGTAGAGCTTCAACACAGAAAGCAAAAACATCTACCATATGTGCATTTCTTCTCTCAGAGATGGATGTTTACATTATACATCAAAATCCATGCAGCCTCACTCTGACCCTTATAATTCTTTATAACCTGGAAGAACAACAATCTGTATATATATATATCAATAGATACCCTATTTTGTAACAAAGTTAGTAGGATATATTGGCTAATACATTTTCTATCCTCAAATACAGTTTTCAATTTAGAGTTTAGCCAGAAGTACAAATAAGCCACAATAAAAATAACCTTTGAATTTTATGAAAAGCGTAGAAAAATGTACTAGCACTACATCTTCCCATGCGGTCAGTTTACAAAAAACTCTTTTAGCCTCTCTGGTTTTCTGTATCTTATAAGTTTAAATGATCTCATCCTTACGAAGATGTGGGTTTGGGCTGATGCTTTTAGCAAATATCATGCACACTGTATTCACCTTGCCATACATGTGGGAGGTTGGCAGCAGACAAAAACTCAAGACTAAAATGCCTTGTGACCACTTTTCACATTTTGTTAAAATGTTCTGACACAGCATTGTTAGAAAAAAGAACAGTGACATAATTCCCTCAGTGCTTTAGCTCATGGACTTTAAATGATTCTCTTGTTCGGCTCAGATAATGCAAACTGGAAGAGGTCAATTGGACAAAAATGAGAAAAGATTTGTGGGCCTGACAGAGAATTGGAGATGACATTCCCCAATATCAAGCAAAGAACAGAACATTCAAGCCATCCTTTGACTCATATATTTACCAGTTTAATCTAATAAAAAGAGGGCAAAAGGATGAAGAATGTATAACTCAGGGAACTGGTGATGGGCTAAAGCTGCTCTTCATCTGCAGAAGTCACTTCTTAATAAAGAAGGTAGCGAAGTCTATTGTAGACTTTATAGAAAACATGGAATATGTGAAGAGAAAGTGTGCAAAGATAGTGAAAACTCTTCATCAGGAATGCAAGCAAAACTTGAAGAACTCACTCTAAGTTGCACTGTACTTTAGAAAAATAGAAAAGCATATGAAATAGCAAGAGTGCATAGAAACCCTTGTATGAAAGCTACCAAATGAGATACCATTTTAGGATTAATTAACTCCTCTGACTAAAGCTGCTATATCAGAGTGCAAAGGAAGGCACTACTGGAAATATCTTACAATGAAAACCCAGAGTTTAGCCATTTTTGGTGCATATTGTGTGTAGTTGGCAATGCTGCTCTCAGGGCTCACTGGACTAACTCTACACCATGCTCACAATTTCACTTTTGGAGGCAGCTCATCTCACATGAAGGTGGCCCAAAAGTTTGTACACACTTGATGTTGATAAGTAACTGTTCCCTATACTAAAAGATGAAAATGAGACCTGGCCAATTATAGGTATATTTCTTTCATCACAACCCAACCTTTATAAGAAAACAGAAGAATAAATGTGTAGGAGTAAATGAAAAAATGGACTAAAATACTACATGGACTTGCCGAGCATGGATTTGCCAATTTTCTAGTGGTCAAATCAAGTAATTTTATTTAACTAAGATAACCAGATTTGTGTGATGAAAATGGAATCAATCTGATACAAAGAGAGATCTTATAGTATGTGTCTTGGGAAATAATAAGCTGCTGTGCAAAAGATAGACACTGCCATAAGAACTGTAAGAGATGTAAGAATGTGGAGAGAAAAGGGAGCAATAAACAGCAGTTAATGCAGTAAGGGGAACTTAGCAGCTGGAGGCTGCTACTAAACTTTAGTATTAAACAGAATGTACTGTATAATAATAAATAAAATTAATAGCAGAGAGAGTTCGTGCTAATAGAGTAAAGTGTTACAGGCAAATATTTTTCAAGTCTATCATGGAGAGATCTAAGACAGGTATTGAATCACAGGGGAACACATCAAAATTAGTAAGAGTTTGAATAATTCCATCAGATAACCCTGTGGGGGTTTTTCGTTCTATATTACAGCAATTTTCTGTAAATTTGTTGTCAGATGTGGTAGAACAGATGAAAATAAAATAAAGAAAAATAGAAGTGAAGAAATCAGAAAAAGAATCCCACCTTAAATTTTTTTGTTTGGGAATACAAGTGGAAAATACATGTTTCTACAATCAAGTTCCGCTAATTGTTTGTTATTATAAATTGTTGGAATATTACTACTGAATTATTATTTTTCTTTAAAAAATGAGGGTTCTTAATTAGAATACTGCAGTTTATGGTACTTTTAATTCTGATGACTGACTTAAAAGTTTTCTAAGACATTTGAATAGCTAACCTATAAAAGTAAATGCCACAAATTGCATAAATACTTATTTCATAACTGCAAACCAGGGAAGTGCTCAGCCTTGTTACAGTGCACTCAGGAAAGTCCAGGACTTCAACATTACTTGATCTTGAATAAAATTTTACAAGATGGATTATAACATTTATCTTATCTATGGAACTGATTCCATGGACTTCTTAAATAGGGGCTGCATCATGTAATAAAAGCACACTTGTGCAGTGATATAGAATTTGGACAAATTGCTCTAAAAATCCACATGTCCTTCACTTTTAAGAGCTGAATGGACACTACAAACTAAGAAAAGAAGCCCCTAAAGTCAGTAGCACATGGCATCATTAACAAGTGTTCACCTACTCTCAGTTCTACACTGTATAGTCTATTTTGCTGTATATACATATGTGTAATTTTTCCCATTTCAGGAATTATTTTATAGTGGTGAAAAAACTTATTCTAGAATTGGAGGTTTACTGCTATTCAAACACAATTATGTGTAGGAAACAACCCCTTCATTTATGGCAGGAATTTGAGGGCTGATTCAAAGACAGCAGTGGCTGTAAATGGCACAGCAGAGGTGTCTGTCTTTCACGTACCTGGTAGCATTTTGTGTATCTCCATTACTATCCTGGTACAGCTGCTTGTATTTAAATTACAGAACACCATGGTTGGAAATTCATGAATTTCAAAACATTTACGGTTTCCTAAACTTAGGCAGGGCTTTTGAAATTTACATCCAACTGTTTTCAAGGATTATTCTGTATTACATTTTCTGCATAACAAATTTAGCTAACATCCTTGCCCTCCTCTGCTTTCTCTTGATCACATTGTAAAATAACCACAGTAGTTTAAATACAACTGTGCGAATAAATACATAAGATTTCAAGCCACCATCTGAGATAAATATTTGCGTAATGTTTAGGTAAATCTCTGCTTAACAGACTAAGACCTCTTATCACTGACCAGATGGAATCCTGAATTTATCAAAGCATACACACCTTTGCTGGTATTAATTTATGTATTTAGAAAATGTAAAGCCAGTTTCCATTCACTGAGATTTTCTAGAAGTGAAAGGGCACTGAAATCATCCTTAAAAATCATCAGAGACAGTTTCATTTACTGGCAATGCTTAAAACCTGAGTGCACTTCATTTTGCCATTTACCACTATTCAGGTGCAAAATGACTCCTTACGAGTGTGATATTAGAGATTTTACATCTCTCTGGATGAAGATATCTTACCATATTTTTTTTCAGTAAAACATATCACTAGTCAAAAGAAAAGGTTCTTTATGAAGTTGATAGAAGACAGTAGGTTTCTTCCGAAAACTTATTTTGCTAAATATCTGATTATCTACCTAGATATGATATAGTCCCTCAACGCTCGCTAGACATCCAGCAGGAAAATACAAGAGCATTTAACTCAAACTTTTATGAAGTCTCAAATACGAATCAGCAAAGAAAATGTGACTAAATGTCAAATCCATTGTTTGTCCTACCCCCTGCAGCTTCTGGAGACAACCTGTTCCACTAACAGTGACAACTAAATACAAAGTGTGTGTTCTGGGAAATATCCAAGCTCCTCCTTTTATTGCAGCAGCATATTCCAATAGGACAGAAAAAGTATCCTTAATGTTACAGGAACTGAGGACAACTTTTTTTTATTTCATTCGCATAATGGTTTTCCTTGGTTAAACTGCAGTGGTGGCAGTGGGTCTGTAGATCCCCTGCTATATCCAACCTACTTGAACGAAAAGTCAGTCAGAAAACCAGGCTACTATTAGAGCACTTATTACTTCCCATGAATAGTACTTAGAGTGCTATTGATAAAAAGAGCAGGTGCAAGCACAGCGAATATTTCAGTATTTATTTATTTATTGCAACTAACGTTTTAAGAATAATTATTGTCTTTTTAGGCTGAGCATTCATGGGGAAGGCAAAGAGTGACTCGATTTTCATCTAATTAAAAGGCTTCATAAATGTTGCATAGAAAGAACCAGAGCAGATGACTGGTTTGGTCTCAGCCTATTTTTTCCCTTGTAAATATTTGGGTACTTGACTCTGTAAGCCTTAATGTTCTTAAGAGTGGTACATAATTACACATGGACAGACTACAAGAAGTGATGGGTAATACCAGCCTCAATTACAATAGCAGGAATTGTTTCCTTTATTATGCTCAAACACCACAGTGCCAAGGACAACATCACTACACAGAATGGAGAGAGAGATAAGATCACAGCCAAGGGCTACAGAAACACTGATGAAAGAAGATTCCCTCTCTAGGGCAAAATTCAAAGCTAATGAAACAAAAAGCTTCGCCCCCCTATAAGTTTGCCAGCAGATACTGCAGCAGAATTTTAAAAACTACATTTTTGTACAATTTTATTATTAATTTAAAAGTTTGTAACAAATATTTTGATACAAAATTTTATTTTTTAATAAGTGAAAGGATGTAATGAACCTTTTTAAAGCTCTGTCTTTCAAAATTATACCCTAGACTACAGTTAAGTAGAATATTCTACTATAATTATTTAGTAGCATGTCACATCTATTTATCACTGGTAAAAATCAAACACACAGGATGCAGAGCAGAAAGGACTGAGGCCCAGGATTCTTTTATAAAAAGAGCAGCATACTGAAAACACCAGGTAAGGAGCCTTTCTCTGGACAGACTTCCAGAAGTTTGCATCCTGTTCACTCACCTTGGCAGCACACTGAAACAACAAGTTGTCAGTTCAGTTTTACCCAGAGCCACCTGGATATATTTTGACCTTGGGCTATTCTAAATATTAAAAAATACTGCAACCAACCCAAATTACAATAAGCCTAATTCCCTTTCGAGTTCAGTGCTGCAATTAGTTATAATATGATTTAATCCTACATGTCTCCAGGTGAAAAAACCTGCAAAACCATATCATTACTTCATTTTATAAAAGCTATAGATAGAATAAATGCAATTCAGAAATGCACATATGTACATATAAATGTCTATATGCAAACATGTATAACTTACAGAAATTGAGGGTACACAATCAAACAGTGATGGGTTTGGAGTCTCATCTCAGTTGCAGGTACAGTTTTAGCCTGTTCCAAATACCCTGGAGGTACATTCTCCAGACAGCCTCATCCATGGGAAATTATATACCCTCCTGGCTGCTCTCTCAGCTAAATGAGCATGTCAAATGATAAACCTCAAGAACACTCTTTTCTAAAAGCACTGAGTGCTTCATGGGTCCAGTTTAGAGAAGCTCTCTGCCGAGGGCTGGGATGGTGACCCTCTCTGCTGAGGAGCTCGCACCAGAAGAGCAGCCTGGTGCCTTTGAAGAGGAGTTAACAATTCCTGATCCCCATTCTGGGAGGCCAGGCTGCAGTCTGCAGAGTGTGTTCAGCTTCCCCACCTCCGACTGCAAGGTAGGACTGCAGGGGAGAGGAGAAACCAGTGCAGTGAGGACTGGGGTGTCCTGAACACAACCCTGTGCTGGCCTTGTCCTCAGTGGTCACACAGGCTGGAATCTGTGAGATGAGGTAACACAAACACTAAAAACGACCTAACTGAGGCATATGAGCTTTCTGTGATGAGGGGAGACTTCAGTTTTCTCCAGAAGAGTAGCAAGTCTTCACATATATCCCACCGTCCTCAGGCTCCTGATGCTACTGCAATAACTGGTGTCAAGGGCAGAGGACTTTCCAGTCCACGTGCACAGGGCACTTTCATTTGCCTTAACAAGTGACATTTCTGACCAGTCATAGATAGAAGCAGTATTTGTTCACTTCCAGGTCGTGATGAAATCACGTACAACTATTTTTTTTTATTTACTCCAGTCAACAGATTTTTCCAGTGACTTAAAAGTGGCTCCAAAATATCTGTAAGGCTGAGGAAAATGCATTGAAACTAGGTATGATCTGAGGCTTCTTCTACTTGAAATACCTTTTTTCCAAAAGAAAATCTGGTTTTTGGAAAACGTAATGCACAAGAGAAGAAAGCAAGCCAACAGAAAGTTCTGTTTCTTTAAAAACTGTTAATTTTGTTGAATGGACAAACTAAGAGGGGTCTGGGTACCTTGAGTAATGGGAAGATCTTACCAATAAAACACAGGTGCAGGTCACACTGGGCAGCACAACATGCATTTAGTCCCCAAGACCCATGTGCTGAGCCTGGAGCCAGGTGCAGCTGTGAGCCTGCACATACTTGCAGAGGTCTGGGTTTGACAGTAGAGTGCTTTCCAGAATTGTGATTTGCACAGGGATGTATTACCCTGCATAGGGGACAAGATAAATATGATGGCATTTTGTGCAAGAAGTGACTGCTCCAGGAGTTGGACAGATGCACTGCCACAGTGCTCCCCACTCTGCTAATAACCCCTTCCGTAAGAAACCCTGGTTTCTCTGCACCCACAGCTCATTTGAAGTGCAGTCTGGATAACGTGCATGCTTCTAAACAGTTGCTGTTTTACCAATGATTTATTTGTAAAACCAAGGTGTGAAACCTTTCTGCTAGAGACAGACACCACTTGATCCCTGTGACATCTGATTTCACGTGGCTGGAATCAATCACTGATGTGCCCTTGTCACGTATCATTTTCTTCCCTGCCCTCCCCCACTGAACTGCAACCTCGCCCTCTTCTCAAACAGCTGCAACATTTTCATTTGGTGCTATGAGCAATCTCAGAGCTACTGCTGCTGTTTGAAGATTGTGGTATTACTCATTTACCTCTCTTCATGTTCGACATTAAAACGTATTTTTGGACACTCAACAACTTATTGTTTAAATTAATCTTGGGCAGATACCGACATCCATTTTCTTCCCTTTCTTTGACTGAGCTGAACTTCCTTTGATTCATGTGCTAATGGAAACAAACGATATAATCCACAATGAATAATTTTGCTCTGCTCGGGATGTGAAAGCAATAATAAAATAGTAAACACAAGTTATCAGAATTCCTTGTAAATGCTACAACTGCTTTCTTTGTTATGACAACAGATATTTATCTGCTGCCTACTTTTCATTTATATGCAACATAATGAAGTCAGTGAAAGTGTCTTTCCTTTCTAAAACAAAAATATCCAGGATTAACAACTCATACCAAACCATGGCTGATCATTTCCACTGTGTGTATCAGCACTGCCTATCAGCAGGTAAAATAAACTCCATTTAAAAATTCTCCTCTACCTGTCACTTACACTTGCACGATACAGATTTAGCAGGAGGAGGATTTTCAGAGTCATGTTTGTCCATGTATGACTCAGACCTAATGTATATCTAGTTTTATACCTAGAGTTAAGTAGAAAAGGGCTTTTCCAGAGTAGAAGTATATACAAGACTTTTTATATTACAGTATAAACAACACTAAAAAAACAAAGCTCAGAAAATCAGCTTCTTCCAATGATACCACTTGCTCACTTCACAGTGAGAATAGGAAGGGAATATTGGCTGCAACCAACACACTAACAGTTCCCATTCCTGCAAGAATCAAGCCCATGTTACAGAACTCTTCTAAAAATGCTTAAAAATAGCAAGTGAAATGAACCTTAATGTCTTATGGTAACCTAAATATGGCTGAGACACCCCTTGACCCTCTTAATGCCATATCAGCGTTTGTTCGAGGGGGCACTGAGATGTCCAAATTTTATAGCCATTTAAGACTGTTGAAGAATATGCTGCACCCTGGAATTCAAAACACAACTTTACAGGTTTTAAACAAGAGCCTGTGCATCAGCTCCTTCTGTCCCTGGTCTTACCTGAAGTTCAGTAAAGACCAGTTACTGCAAAATACTACAAATTACTGCAAACAGGAAGAGGCAAGTGGGGATAACAATTTCTTGGATCACCACAGTTCACTGATTTGCACCCAAAGATCTGCCTTCTAAAACATCACTGCCAAGAGATCTTGGACATCTTTCTAAACTGTGCCCCTTTAAGCAGAAACTGGCCCAGTTACTTTCCCAAGAAAACACTCTTCAGGTACTGATTTTCATCTTTCTAAGCTCCCCAAGCAGGACTTAAACACTACTGCCAGCAATACTCACTGAAGTTGTTACTTCATGAAAGAAATAAATAATTTTCAGCTGTATGTATTTGCTGTCTAATTAACTGTCTAAAGACTATTCAAATTCAAAGTGCACATGACCATGGAAAAATGCTACATAATGTTTGGCCAAAGAATTCCTCTTCTTTGCTCTCTTTCTGATTTTTTATTTTATAATACCAAACAATTCTTCATAATTAAATGAACCAGGTTATTACCTCAATCATTAGGTTCCAAATCAAACAAAAACACTCAAGTCATAATTATAAACTAATGAGTCTAAAACAAGAGTTTGGCAAAGAAGCATTTAAGTGTTAGGAAAATGTTCTTGAATAGCAAGATACGCTCTACTTATTCCAAGCAAAATGCTCCATAAATCTGTTTAATATTCACAGTAAAGCAGATAGAAATAAAACCAAGTGTTTTGGGTTTGAGCGTGTATAAAGGGAGGAAAACAGGCTGCTGAGGAAAGGGGAATAAGCAAAAAGTAATCTATGTCAACTAACAAAAACTGATTTATATTCCCAGTCTGAGAAAACGATCAGAAAGAAACCAAAATAGGATTGTTTGACCTATGTACCAGTCATAGCATATGCTTTAAAGAGGAAAAAAAAATAAAAATGAATGCAATGTATCCCTTATTACCTTCCATTGCTTTGATATGTCCAGAGAGAAGATATATGAGATACATTTCTGAGGCTGAATTTTTCACAAACAGTTTGACAAATTAAACAATCACAGAGATATAAGATTCCCACGATCTTAGGTAGAATTCTCTATAAGTGATATATTGTTTTCATTAGAGTTTTAAAAACAGTTTTATGTATAAAAATGCATTCTTAAGAAGAAGAAAAGAAAACAAAAAAATGTTATATAGTGTTTTTTTCCCCTCTGCCTACGAAGTGAAGTAATAAACCATTTGCAAGTTTTCTAAAAATTTTGTTGAGTTCTGAAAGAATAACCTTCAGGAAGATATTCTTACAGGTGTATTTTTTTCCCAAAGTGGTCCAGGGTGATATTTGATAATCCTAAAGATTAGAATCAAGGCTATCAGCTTCCACATTTTGAACATTTGATATTTTTGCTTTGTATATAATGAGATAATATTCTTCCTACTGCTTCCATAGGTCTGGATTTAAAAATGAAGCCAAAACCAAAAAACATCCCTGGTAATTTCAGTTCCTTCAGTCTGGGGATTAACAGACTTGTTTTGGGAAAAGAGATTATCATTTAATACTGAACATATTCAACCTCTCAGAAAGACTTGCTAAACCACAAGGTGATCAGCATGCCCCAAACAGCCTGGGAAGGGAGGCTGTGGGAAGTGGGAAGGAGCATTCACGTGCTGTCCAAGTGAAGGAAATAAGGGCAATATGCTCTGGCACCTGAAACAGGAAAAACCCACAACAAAGCAAACAAAAAAAAACAACCCAGAGAGAATTTCTCTAAGGGGAGTAAAAAGAAAACCTTAGAAAGGTCAGTATCATTAAGGTATCATTAAGTCCTTTTTCAAGCATGTCAGAGCTTGCCTGCTGAATACTGGGCACGTTCCTGTCCCAGGATGCTAAAATTTGCATGAGCTCTAAAGCCAAAGACACAGATTCATAGACATAAAAGATAGGAAGATCCACTAAAAGAGGCTCAGCAAGCCCCAGAACCACCTGCTGCTGGGAGCTGCTCTGGGATGGTGCTGCCATGGGCTGCTTCTCCCCTCATCTTCCACCCAAAGCACCACCGGAGATAATACCTGGAGATCTGAGGCACTGAAATAGCCATAACTGTAACAGACACGAAAACTATTCTTCTACATTTCTGCCTTCATTTGTTTCATTTTTTGCTTCACAATTTCCCTTTAAAATTAAATGTTTTGTCACCACAATTAATGTCTGCAGTAATGGATGTTAAGAGACATTTCGAGAGATCTGTCCTAACACAACTGGTTTTCAGCAAACAACTATAATCTATTTTACATACAAACTTAAATTCTATGGCTTAGACCTTACCAAGTTAATTAATGACTTTGTAATTATGCAGATTATAGGTGAAATACCCAAATATTTTACACTTACAGCCAAATACAAGTCTCCAGTTCAAAATGTGGTTATCCTGTAGCATTCCAGCATTCAGCTCTTAGCACTAAGTGCTCTAATCCATGATCTGATCCTGTGAGAGTAATATTGATGGACACACTCTTTGGCTGTTTAATGACACTTGAATAATTGGAGGCACAGAGATCTTACTGAAGAAGAAAGAATTATTGTCTTCAATACACTACTTGCCTTCTCACTCCTTCTAGAGGTGGTCAGTTCTGCTTGGTTTTAGGAAGAATCTGCACAAGTATCACATGGTTAACAGCAGAGCTGCTGTTCTGGATCAGCCAGTTCCCAGCAGAGGAATCAAGTCTTGTTTTACTTTCACAGACTACCACCCAGAGTAAGTTATTTTTTGTGCCCTAACTATATTAATTTCTATATTTTTAAATCACTTTATTCTGCATTTATTCTAAACTCTCAATCTCAAACAGTTTAGGGTGATACCTCTGTAAAGCTTCTTGTATCTGTCTGGTCAGGAGTATTAGAACCATGAAAAGCCTAATTTATCAGTCTACATCAACATTTAAACACACTCCAGACTGGTTCACCTGTTTCCCCCTTCATTTTCCTCTGGTAAATTCTAATCAGAAAAAGGCCATCACTAAGATCTAGAGAGAGCACCACAGTGACAGTGTGACCCAAGGAGATACCTGCACTGAAGATATCTTCCACACTAAATCAGCCCTAATTCATTCTTTCATCAGCATGAGATGATGAATATTCTCTTAAGAATTTGAATGTCACTGTCAAGTAAATAATGATAAAAGGGCGGCTATATTTAGAGTGTCACAAATATACAGTTTCAGAACTAAGACATTATATTCTGTTTGCATTTTACACAATATCACATAATCAGTAACATTTTCCTGCACATTTCAGGCAAATACCACCCAGATGTTAACTGTGTAAAAATTTAAAACAATGTCAAGGTTCCCTATAATTCTATAAGTAACATTTTATGATTCAGTTTCCTAAAATTACTAACATTAACACTGGTGGCTTATAACATTCATAATAGGTATTCATAGCACAAGACAACTTTATATCAAATATACCTAAAATGAGAAGCACTGGAGGGATCACTTCAATTTGGTGCTTCCAGGGAGGTACAAAACACTTGTGCAACAGCTGCTTATCTGGAATG
This sequence comes from Neopelma chrysocephalum, assembly GCF_003984885.1. Taxonomy (NCBI): domain Eukaryota; kingdom Metazoa; phylum Chordata; class Aves; order Passeriformes; family Pipridae; genus Neopelma; species Neopelma chrysocephalum. Next base: position 3,185,745 of record NW_020897720.1, read on the forward strand.
TAAAGGCTGAGTAATTGTGTTACAAGGGGAAAAAAAAACCCAAACAACTCACAACCCAAACAACTTCAAGAAGACAAATACCCGTTCTCTGGAAAGTGTAAAAAGCACAAAAGTACAGACTCTTCTACAAGGTGGATTTTCTTTTCTCTTTGTATTTGAGATAATTTCTGTAATAGAATGATGTTTCTGTGCATGTCATATAAACACCCCAGATTTATTGCTTAAGTGATCTCCTCAGAGATATTTGAATGTTCCCTACTTCTCCAGTCAATTGAAGTTCTGATGTTCCACACTGTTACCCCACTTGGATTCCATTAACACCTAATTTACAAGCATAAACCATGTAAATGATTGGAGCAGATGCAGAAAAATAATTATAATTTGGGACGAAGTCTTCATTTCCCAACCTAATTCAGTAACAATAAAATCCTCTCTCTAAAGAGTAGACAGGAAGATTTTAGGCACAAACCCAACTAAATAATATTCACAGCCCTGGGCATTTAATTTCTGGAAACAGCCCATGAATGGAAGAGTAATGTCCCAAATTATGAACCAAGCAATGCAGGACATTGTTCTCTACATAAGGATTACAATGATAAAATAATCATGGAGTAGGAAATTCTTAGTATCTCCAAATAAAATTTTTCTCAGAGCTTTAAAGTACACAATACTTGGCTTTGAGGGAAGTTTTCTGTGTGCTGAAGAAATTATCTGCTTGGTCCTACCTCAATCTACAGATCCAGAAGCTCTTTCTCCCTTTGAGGTGCTTTTGCACAAGAACTTAAGCTCAGTTAACTTATAAAACACAGCACAAAGTACAGAGAGTTTTGCTGATGGAAACTGTTAAAGAAAGAACAGTATTACCTCCCAACGAGTTTAGTTTTTCTGATCTCTGGAACTCCTCTCAAATAACTCCCAGAGGCACACACTTGGGTGGTAGAATAACTGCTGCCTCACCTATTAGAGCTCCCTTCCAGCAATAAGCCTGAACTATTTTAATACAAAGTTCTATTGACATTTATTCTATTCACCTCACATTTCTACCATGTCCCTTCTATTCCACTTCACATTTTGTACCTACATGTGTATCCCTGTCTCTGTACTGTACTAGCAAAATGCCAAAGTGTAACTTGATTCAAGTAGATGAGCTTGTGAGTTTTAGTCAGATGAGAGATGCTGCTACTCTTACTGCAGGGCACAACTATATGAACCACATCACAAACAAATACCACGTGAAGAGAGGACATTTTACAGGTATGCAAAGGCTGCAGAAGTAGGTCATAATCTCTGCAGTTTAAGTCTTACAGTCGTAGATTACTTTGGAATAAACAGCAATGGCCATTGATGATTAGCTCACGAAAAGAACAGAATTAAATTAAATTAGCAAAAAATTGCACAAAAATTTAAAGGATTAAACATTTTTATTATATTCAAAACCTCTTCTATACTTGCATATTGATTTCATTTATTAATTTATGTGTATGGCTATACACAGCATCCTTACCTACCATTTTCAACAAAAACAGATAATCAATACCATGATGCTTATTTGAAGACAATGAAGAAACACTGGGAATCAAAAAAAATTATCTACAAACCACCCACAATCCTTTCATGAAGTTTAAAACTAAAACTTAGAAAATAATGTCCTGTTTATGGTTATTTCACAGACAGAAATGCTAAATTAGTGTTTATGTTATTTGTGATACACTATCTGTGTAATTTCAGTAATAATGACTTTTATCTATTTCCTGAAATTGCAGGGAAAATTAAATATTCAATATTTTCTAGTTCAGAAATATAATTGCTAACACAAAAGACTATGTACAACATTTCATAATGCCGAAGGTCTTGAGGGGGATATGCAAAAACCCTGTATTTTTCAAAGACCTTTTTTGAATTTTAAAAATCTCTAAAGCTAATTTAGGATAAGCAAAGTAAAAGATTACAGGAATAAAACAAAAGAGGGGATCTGGGTAACATCCATCAAAACACATCTGCACACTGAAAACTCAAAGTCTACACCTGCAAAATATCTCATTCCAAGATAATCAGTACTTAGAGGACATATTGTGCGTGCTACTTGAAACCAGTTTAACCTTTCTAAGGAAACACAAAACTCATAATTCCCACATTTAGGTAAGTGTTGACTGCTGAGGTCTTTGAGCAGCTTAAAGAGAATATCACAGGTCAATGTATTAAAGCTGATCTCTTTTTTAATGAATTAAAGCCAATCTCTTTCCTAAGAACAATTTGAGAAAAATTATTTCTGAAGTAAAGAACTTGCCTTTTCCAGACTAGCATTTTATTTCTGTAAATAAAATCTCCCAGTGGCACTGTTTGAGATAACTGGCCAGCACTCAATAAGGTTCTGTGCCTATGCACCTTCTTCACTGGCACGGAAAAGCAGCAACCAGGACTCTGGAAAAGCAGAAATTTATAATCCACACAGAGACCATAGAACCCACAAAGAATGGCACCACTCAGCCTTACACACTTGAGTGAACTGTTGGACTTCATTTGACTGACATTTATTTAACTGTGACATCATGGAGAGAAGTCAAAACAAGTGCAGCCAGCGTGGATATAGAGAGAAAATCCTCACAGAATTCAAACCCATAAACTTGAGCACCAATCACCATAAGTACGTGAAATACTGCTTTAAGCAGTACACATGAGCAGAAGAATAGAACTCTGGCCTCAGCTCTCTTCCATGACCCAGAGAACCCCAAGCACAAAAGGGAGAGAACAACTTGGTGTACGTGAAATTGAAAAGTTTTATTCAGAGATGGCCTTGAATCTCAAGCTTTCAACAGCTCAGAAAAGTTCGGTTCTCTCTCTCTAATAGAATATATTTTTTGTTATTTATGCGAATCTTTGGTGACTGAAACACAGCATGAAGGTGCCTGGTTGAAAATTTAACACGTGCAAAATGGGAGCTGTCATTATACAGTGACTGGTGTGGAAGACAGTATTTTCAATATTCATTCTTTTGGATTTAAAAAAATAACAGAAGAAAGCAAAGATATTGGCTGTTGGCTACCAACATGTTAGCATGTATTTTTCAGCAGCTTTTATCCTAATTTAGAATAAACACACACAAAATTCAATCTTGAAAACTTCCACATATTGTGAAAATTGGTTCCCAATTCTGTGGTTTTTTTAAACTCAACAGCATTTTATATCAGCTCAAAAAGATGCAGCAATGAAATAGCATTTCATGGATCCTTAAACAGAGACTATAATTATCCTTTATCGATCATATGATTACTTTTAACTTCCTACTGTATTTTCTCCTGCCTTCATCCCTCTTCCTTAGTGACTTGTAAGAATTTGTTGAAATATCCTCTTTTGCTTTAACTTCTGACATTAGCTACCAGAAAAGTTCACATTTCTGTAGTGATTTAACATAGAATATTCTCTTGTTCATGTAATTATACATATTACTTGAATGGATGCTTCTGTTGGGCTCAGATCCTACTGTATCTTCCTAAAACTCCTGGATACCTTCATGATAGTACAGAACTCCCTGGTGCCCCTGCTGACAAGAGAGTGGGGGCCAGCAGACTTGAACAGCCAACTAAACTCAACAGTCCCACCATCAGTTATGAGAATTGTTTGGACAGATGGTCAAGCAGAGGAATAAAGAGGACTAGAGGGTGAAGGAACCTCACAGAGAGAAATTCAGTTCATTCCCTTTAGCTTTTATTTTCTTGGTTTTGTTCATTTGCCAAAAAATTAATAGAGTCTAAATGAAGGACATCACTTGCATATCTTAACTCTCCACTTCTGCACAGAAGGAATTGAATTCTGCTGCACTGACTATACACTGAAATCAGCAGGCAATCCAATTTTTTATTTAAAAGCAAATGGAAATATTTGTATACTACTTTTTATATAAAGAATGTAATTATTGACAATGCATTTGAGTCTATAAATTAAGATAATGTATGTCATTTGACAGAATCACAGAATAACTTAGGTTGGAAGAGACCTTCTGCTCAAAGTCCTCTCAAGTAGATCAGATTGCTCAGGGCATAGTCCAGTCAAGTTTTGAAAATCTTCAAGCTTGAAGGGACTACAATGCTGTTGAACAGATCTTCTAATTTTAACCACACTCATGATGAAAATATTCTTACATCTAACTAGAATTTGCTCCCATCCTCTCACTGTAAGACTCCAAGACTATCATTTCTTCTTCTCTATACTCTCCCATCAAACATTATAGACAGCATTAATATCTCCTCTTCCCCTTCTCCTCTTAAGGCTTCAGCCTTAAACTCAGCATTCTCTGTCTCTCCTTGTACCACGTGTGCTCCAGATTCTTAATAAAGACATTTAACATCATTGATCCCTGAATGACACTGCACGTACCTGGCACCAGCTGGATTTGTGCTTCTGATCACAGCTCTGTGAGCCCAGTCAATTTTCCACCTCTCTTTTCCATCCACTTAAGCAGTGTGCACCTCCCAGAACTGGCTAAGCTTATAGGAGACCACAGTGGAGACCTGCTGAAGTCAAATTATCCAACAGCCCTCCACCAGACTCTCTCCAGTATGCCCATGTCTTCCTTGTCCTGGGGAGCCCAAACTAGACACAGCACTCAAATTGCGGCCTCAAATGTGCAAAATAGAGGAGGAAGATCACTGAAGTTGCTGGCTGCACTCTTGGTAATGTGGCACAGTATGGGGTTGGCCTTCCTTCCTGCAATATCATCTCTGTTGTATTATATGATCTCCCAGAGCCTTTCCAGGGAAGAGTTCCCGCTGAGCATAAAAGACTGAGCTATTCCCTCGCAGCATTGCTGTAGCAATCAGTTTGTTTGATTTCGGCAGTCCTGAACTTTCCAAGAGATAGAGAAATGTCAGTAATCCAAAAAGAAATTGTGGGTAGAGAAGACAATGAAGGTTGCATAATAACCTGCCTTATTTTTACAAACGATTCAAAACATATGATTGAATTATTTTTGATACAACAAGTAAAAAATGACAATGATCCTGAAAGCTGTTCTGTGACTGAATGTAATGCCTTCTGTTGTCTCTCATACCCATTACTTAGACTAGACTCTATGGTAATCGTTCTGTGACAAACTGTTCAGCTTCCAGTTAATCCTTGTATTGCTTTATTTTCCATCCATGTTGTATCAATCTACTGTGGTATTTTGGAAGACACACTTAAGCACTGGGTAGAGTGCAGGGGATTTCATGAAATCCATTTCCCCTTAGAGGTTCAGTGTTCCATGGGTCTGTGTAAATTATTTTGCTCTCTGATAGGAAACAGATTTATGTAATATCATTGCCTCATTGGAATCTATGCAACATTTGAGGTATTTGGTCTTCATAAGGACTCCAGCAGGAGGCAATAATTCAAGTTTGTTTAAATGATTCTGAGTTGAAAAAGATGCAAGTATTTCTGATATTGACAAAATGGAAAAGCCATCAGTTCAAGTCGTTTTGGTTACTGGTGCGATTGATTCATGTGAATTACCTAAATTATTGAAGTCAACATCAAAGCTCCATGACCTAAATTTTTTATTCCAAAATTCTGTTTCTTTCAGGTTGTCTTTAATTTGTTTAAAATTAATTTCTACAAGATTACTTATTAATATAGCAATTTGATTTGCAATAGAGGAACTTGTAATAAAGAGAAAGCAGGATGAAAGCTACAGATTCTGAAGTAAATATTATTAATAACTTCTGGGATCAGAACAGGGAAAAAAGAACTTAATTAAGTAAAAGACTTTTTAAAGTAAAATGTATGGATTATTCTTACCCCTGTATCAGATTTAATTTTTTTTTCCTTTGTCTTATTTTTCCCCAGAGCTCATTCCTTAATTATTAGCTATGGTGACAAATTTTGTTTCCCATTCTCAGCAACATGAGGACATTACTTACAGTTTTTCAGGGAGGAAAGAACTTACTCCAGGGAAAAAAGCAGCACACAAAAGAGAACAGACAGCTCAGGTAGATCCTCCACAACCTGCTAATGACATTATTTTCCAGTAGGTCACAGAAGAACATGTCACTGCCACATGTCCAAAGCTACAGATGCCCCCTAAGATTCTAAAGAAAATGCAAACAACAGAGGCAGCACGGTTTATACTTCCTCTCTGCAGTTTCCCCTAGTTAACTATTAAAACAGGAGTTTCTATATGCACTGGTTGCCTGGGAGGATATCATCGCTTGGCTGAAGCACTCAACATTTCTATTATTAAGACATATTCCAAGAATCCAGTCTCTTACCACATTTAGTCTATGAACAGGCACAATTACCAAGTCATATCCCTGAAGCAGAAATAACAAAAATTGAAATAATTTCTTGCTGATTTCAGACAGTGCTAAAGGTACTTTATATTAAGGCAGAAAATGCTATGGAGGCTCTCCTAGATGAGAAACAACAGGAACTACCATTCAGTGGCACTTTCTGGACCTGGAAAGTCTCTCTGCCTGGCACTTTATGGCAGTGTTCAAAGATCCCAGAATAGGTAATGTCATGCACCACTGCCTGGCATTGCACAACTCACCCCCCATTGCCATTTCCAGTCTTCAGCTGTGATCAGCAGAGACATTTAAACCAATCCCTACTGCTCTGAGAAAAAGGATCATTGGCAAGATTGTTTTGCTTGTTTTCCATTTAGGCCTGAAATATTAATAGCTCACATACAGGGCAGTGGATTGTTAATGAGAGCAAAGTAAAGTATTTTGAATGGCTACCTACCTATTTATCTACTCCTCACACCCACACTACAGGCTATAGAGCCTGAACTTTTTCATTCTTGCTGCTCTTTTGTTATTAAAAATGAATTCCATTTTTATTTAGGTGAAGAGTGCAATATCATTAGTATTATCTGTACACAGTGTACCTTTGGGCTGGGGAAAGCAGGAAGGGAAAAAAAGTTAACTTTAATGAGCTCTTTCTGAATTTTTTTTCAGAAGCTGCACTCCAGCACTGTACACATCTGACACACCCGGTGTGCCCCCGCCCTTCCCAGAATACAAACACAGGTCTAGTTGGCAAATAAATGCCAAATTCCCTCAGAAGCATCATCCCAAAGGGAAGTCTTCCAAACTACCCACCTCTACAAGGTGCACCCATCACTAAAAATCAACCAACCTTGCTTGATAAAGGCATGAACCTGAATTATCCATGCATTGTTAATTTGCAGGTCATTTAGGGATCATGACTCTCATCTATTTTCCTGCCATCACTTATTAAGCCCTGGGTAAGAAATGGTGTTTTCATCAGTCCACCAGCTCATAGCCTGTATATAAAAAGTGCTCTCAAGGTACTAAATTCCATGTAACAGGTTTGACATTGCCATTAGATGGGAGAAACACGTTTTTCAAATGCACAATTTCACATGCCCATTTAAATATTTTCTGAGCAAATGACAGTCAGTAGCTCTTATCACAACAGACATGGTACAAACCCTTGTGCTGGTAAACCAACTGTGATGTAAACCCTATATTTTGAAATGCCAAACTTAGATACAGATGCAAAAGCAGTTCTCTCATGCACTTGACATATTCTAATTCTTTAGTTTTCTCTTCAAAATAAAAAAAAAAAAATCCAACCGAAAACAATGAACAAACTTATTAGTAGAGGGGAAATTCTGGTAGTAGGGCTGGAAATTTGACTGTCAAAGCTATACAGGCAGGAAAGAACACAAATCAAATCATAGAAATTCAGTGTATAAAGACAGGACCTCATATCCTTCTTCAATTCTCTACTTGATTTAGGATTAAAAGCACAACATCTCTGGTTTCATTTTATAAGATACTTTTTACTCGTGCTTTTATTTTAAATCTTTTTTCTGAAATTGTATTTTACATAATATGACACAAATTGCACACTGCAGAGGAAAATGTCTGTCTTGGTGAATGAAACCATTTTAATCTCAAGAGTTTTTATTACCTGTTAAAATCTATTTAAATACAGGCCTTCAATTTTATATTGCTTGACTTTTATGGAGGAGCTGTTTTACCAGAGCAGGATTTTGAATAGGAAAGATCACAATAAATACTTGTGACTTTGACATGTTAAGATCAGAAAACGTGAAGAAAGAACTACCTGAATTTTCAGAGTTATTCACATACATCAAAATATTTCCATAGGCCAGAGACTTTCTAATAGATTGTATTTGTTATGATAATGCCTTCCTGACATGTAGCAATGTAGAAACCATATACATCTTAGAGACACACAAAAACCCAAGCACCCAGGACTGTTAAATTTAAAACTGCTGAAGCATTTTAATATTTAATCGTATAATTCTATTATTCCTTTTGAAGCATTATTACTTGACTGATCACAGATTATTGAATGCAATACATTCACATATTAGGGAATAAAAAGGATAATATGTTAGACTACCGTTTCACTTTTGTTTTAAACAGATGCTACAAAGGCAGCTTGACTTGTGTGCTATAAATAGAATCATGGGCAATTCCTTTTTTTTTTTAACATACTGCAGCAAGAGGCATCTTTACTGCAACACTTGACCAAATTGCCAGCTCTAGAGTTAAAAGGATTGAAAAATTGAACTTTATACATTAGATTTTACAGCACTGTAGGCTCTTCATGCCTGATGTATGATAAAGGAAAACTAAGATTCTTATGAAAAAGTAAAGAAGCAAATCATTGCAAGACTTTAAATTACACTGAACATTCTGCATGAAACTTCAATCCATCAAATGGCCACTGAAAAATGAGGTAATTACCTACAATAATTTGCATGTTAAGAGCTAGTACAATATTACAAAGTAAAGTCCAGTTGCACATTAATTGTGAAAGCAATGCATAATTTCCTGATTAATGTTTCATGCCTAATATTCTTCCGTGCTCTGTCAGATGCTAAATAACAATATGGCCAATCAATCTACAGAAAGCACACTCAGGCAGGGACTGAGCTTAGTTTTCATAAATCCTGATGCAACAACTGCAGTTGCAATAGGTGATTCTGTGAAATTTATAAAACCAACTGCTCAAATGATATTTTAAACAATTAAATTTTTCAGTAGAGCACCTCAGACATAGCGTTGATTCTTGATATATGGAAGTAAAACTCTGCTTCTTCCAAACAAGGGACAACAGACTGGGGGTGGGGAGAGAGCAATGAGAGGGTAATATACTGTCACCCAGATGCACACCTTGGCTCCTGGGTGTCTGTCTGGTCAGTAAAGGCTAAGCACGTCAAAGAAATTATATGTTCAGTCTCTCCAGAGGAGGATTTCTATCCATGCTCCTCTGTTGAGGCAGGAAGGAATATTCCTCAAGGACTGCAACTCACCTGTCCTGTCAGCCAGAGACAGGGTGTCACACTTTTGAAAGAGCATCAAGCAAAGAAATGAAAGGATGACAAAAATAAGGAAAACAAAAAAAATTACCACTAATAAATAGTGCCAAAATGAGGGTAGAGTTAACTGTCAACAGCAGAAAACAAGCATGGCTTGGAATTTCTCTCTTCTGTATTAGCCAATTCAATGGCCAGATTTTTTGTTAGGAATTAAAACTGAAAAGAACAATTATAGGACCATAAAGTCTTTTTGATTTCTATTGGTTTGCTGAGAAAAACCCTCTTAAAGCTTTGACAGGTGAGTTACTAACTCGGTGTCATTCAAACGGCAAAATGTTTCCCAGAGCTTGGAGAGGGTAAATTCTCAAAGCAGAGCTTTAAAACACCAAACAGTCAGGCTGAATGAGCCAACAGGAAAGAAAACCCAGAACAGTTGAAAACCAGACCACTGACATTAATGGAAGCAGTGGCCACCTACAGAAAGAACAATCTTTAAATAAAGAATATTAGACTTTCACTGGGTGCTGAGGAAATTGTTGGAGACTTTGTGATCCAATGGATGCAGTAAAAAGGAACTGGGAATGTTTTAATGAGCTCTACCACCAATGTAACTGTGTGACCTTGAGCAAGGCATGTGAGTGAAGTGTGTCACTCTCCTCATTTGTACAAGAGGTATTATTCCACCTATTTCACAGCGGTATTTGGAAACTTGATTAATTTACAAAAACTGCCTCCAGACTCTTGGAGGAAGGTGACTCTTAATTGATCTTCCCTAAAGCAGACCATTTTGATTAGAATGAAACAACTGCCTCTTTCCAAAGCCAGACTCCAGGGACAGATTCAATGTGTCCATTTTCTAATCCTTAACTAAACAATAAATATTTGCTGGGGGTGATAAGAATATGTTTAGTTTTAATTTCCCTGCCTACACAAAGGCTATATGATCAGCTCTTCAGCTGTGAAAGCCAAGATTTCACACTATCCATGTGAAAAGCCATGTCAAAATTTAATCGACCTGATGGGCATATTTTGAACCATTCCTATAACACGAAATCTGTCACCTACTGATGGAAATAAAAAAAAAACAAAAAAAACCACCAAGACCCTAAAATGGCTCATGTGGTTTAAAGATGTTCTCAGAAACTCACTAGTAATTTTTTTATATTCTTGTACTGTCATCCTGTATTGCCTTCCAATCTCCAGTCTGATGTCTACAGAATCCTACTGGGAATCTCAGAAGCTGGAAAAGCTGAACAGCTCACTGCAGCAGCAATAGCAGCTCCAGTTTTACCAACAGAATTCTCACCCTTTCTCAAACTCTGAAGTACACTTTTTTGCTATTTTTGTCAGGGTTACTCATTGGATTTAGACTTTCAAACCTGGCACTTCAAATGGGTTTAACCACACTTCTGTTACTATTTCAATACAGGGTCAATCCAACTGTTTATTTGTGCCCATCATGACCGTAAATGGTTTTCCAATTAAATTATTAAACAGCAGCACTGTGTATTAACTACTGCAAACATTTGATCTTTGTACTTACTGTCCAGGTTCTGTGGCAAATCCTATTCATGTCAGTGGAGGACCACAAAAAATAAATACCCTAAGGCATCAGAAGCAAGAGAAAATGAGAGAAATCCTAATTTATTTAACTCATTTCATACATAATAAGCAAAAACTTTTGTTTTCCACTGCAGGGTGCCTCTAAAGGAAATTTAGAGATGTAAGTTATCATTGTCCTTTTCTCAGCTTTCACAACCAAGTTTGTACGACAAAATTATTATCATAACTATGTGACGTTGTGCTGGAAAGTTGCTTCAGAGAAACTTCTATAGGATGCTAAAAGAAATAGTTATCATCTTTATACTATGTCATACCTGAAACTCTAATGAATTAGGAAGTCACGCATGGAAATACAGGATTTCAAGGGTCACAGAAGTAGGAAAAAAATCCCAAACACTTCTAAATGCAGTATGAAAAATAGGAATTTCTAACCTAATAAAGTTTCAAGCATCTCCATCACGTGCATAATATTTTAAGAGCATGTGTCATTGGATGTTAGATTTTCTGGCTTGATTGAGCATATGCAATTTTAACACCATTCTCTTTATCTTTCTTTATTCACCATAACCTAATATGCTTTGATTTAGTAACCCACCTTGCCTACCCTTAAGAGCAGTTCCATGAGCACAGAAGGAATAAAGACCCATTTTGTAGATAATGTATGCCATAGTGTATGATCTAAATAAAGTTTTCCACATAGAACATCCTCACTTATCTTTTTAATTGCAAGTAATGGGAAAGTATATTCTATTTATCTTCAGAGGAAAGAATATTCACTATGCTGGTTCCCTCTGCAATTTATTGAGAAGGAAATACGAAATATGCAACTAACTCTGAGAAAGTAGGGAGGAAAAAGAACTCTAATTGATTGGCAACTATCTACAAAAAGGATTCTTCTATTACTATAGATACTTTGAAACTATTCTTGTTCATTGCCACTGCAGCACTTTCTTGCAGCTGGTGTTGAAGTAAATGAAGGTTTTCACAAAAAAATAGATGGAAATGGAAAAGATACACAGCAAGAAAAAACAGTACTTAAATGTTTTCAGTACCTTGTCCTGTAGAGATGATACTTTGCAAGGAACTCTTAGTAGATTAAGCAGTGTAAGTACTTACAAAGTAAATAATTACTCATCAGTACTTATGTAGGAGGGGATACAGTACTTATGTAGAGGATGGGATAGGTAGTTTGGGAACCAATAAAGAAGACACATTCCAAAGAAAATCCTTAACATTTCCCCAAGCAGGAGGTGTTGCCTGCTGTCACTGTCACTGTACCAGTGCCTCACCACCCAGCACACAGGCAAAGGGTCAGCTTTGTCTTTCCATCTTCTCTCCAGCACCAGGCTCACAGCTGCTGTAGAAACAAGGGCACTGCCTTGGAGGGAAGAGGCTTCTCTGGAAAGGCACAGAGGCTTTTCATTTTGGGGACAGGATTCTTAAGTGCCTGAGACACATTTCCCATGTGTTCGTGGGAAAGGAATATCACAGTTATGGTCTTGTCTAGTCTCCAATTACTCAGCAGTCTGCAGACAGACTCAGGAGAGCAGAGCCCAGAAGCAGCATTAACTTGGGAATTCTGTTAACTGTAGGAGAACTTAGAATGCCTTTTTTCCCTGTGCTACGCCCACTTTTACCTTCATGAGTTACAATGAATACTAAAACCTGGTTGAGTATTTCAATGTTTCATTATTTAACTACGGAATCTATGTAACAGCCTTCATCTAAATACACATCTGTGCATATTTACATATAGATAAATAGAAATCAACTTTCAAATGCCAGTCTAGAACAAACCCTAATGAGTTAGCTAACCTTCCACTATCTGCAAAAAAAGTTACAAATAAAGATAGAATTCTAAACCCTCAGGATTTATAATTTAACTATAAAGTAACAGATGACAGTGATTGAACAGCTGGACTGAACCTCAGGTTGGCTATGAGTTGTTTGCCACTGTGTTTCCTTTTTTATCATCCATTTTCTTGCAGTATCTTATCTTACCTCCTTGACTTGTCTGGGTTTCCCTCAGCCGCTCACCTTTTGGAAACTCAGTCTAATGCAGTAAATCTATATCTGGTCCTTTCATTTAGGCTCACAACCAGAGCTGGAAAGGTTCGGGGTGCTGTAAAATGAAGCACCCACACGTGCTCCAGCCAGCCTCTGACTAAGCAGCAGAACTGTTTCAATGACCAAATTCCAAATGCATACAAGAAAGCCTAAAAGGAAAAAAAAAAACACATAACCCAAAACCCCTCCCCATACCTGAAATCTGACTTTGCCCATAAGAATTTACATGACAAAATTGCCAAGCCCCATTCCCAGAGAAGGATTCTTCCCACACAGCCCCCACCTCGTCCCCAGTGCACACAATGCTCTGGCACCTTCCTCAGCTTGGTCAGGAAAACGTTCACTTAAATTCAATATATCATAACAAGATGAAGTTGTATCAAGTAAGCAGCTTCAGTTTGATGCACTCTTATGGTACAAACAGGTGTCATGTTTGTTGGAAAATAATGAAAGATGAGCTCAGTAACCCCCCATACCCTTCATAAGCTAAAGACAGTCAGCTTCCCTCCCACCCGACAGACTTACAGTACTAAATAAAACTGACAATTGCTCCAGCACACACTTACTCCTCAAGAGAGTTCAGTTGTGAAGGCATAAAAAAAAAGATAGCTTAAAGTCCTAGGGCTTATTTTTGTTCAGATCACCAAAAAACCCAACGTGTGAGGAACAGAGATTCAAGGGAAAGCGTATCTCCTGTAATTTCCACCCTTTGTATTCTGAATCACTGCTTTCTGACAGGTTCATACTGTATTAAAGGAGAACTGAATTTTCATGCACACTATAACTATGATTTGCTTAAGGACCAAGCAGACCCTTCATTTTATTTAAAGCAAGCGAGATGCTTAACATTTTTGTTATTAAAAAGGTGCCTTGAAATGGTTATTATAAGAGTATGCACTTTCCTAAAATGGACCCAGTTTTCAAGCATTCACTACCTTTGTCAGAAGAAATTTCATTAAAATATATTTTGTCCATGACAAAACCTACAGTTTTCATTTGGATGGGAAAGAAATCCACGTGATGATGGGGACTGTCAGTGCTTAAACATGAGGGACTCTATTCTACTGCTGTTCTGGTTTAGCCTGAATCACCTGTTGATGCTTTTATCCACAACCACAGAAACACTCAAAAATTCTACTTGAATCTGCATTTAACTTAACCATGAACTTATGTGAGCAATATATGACGCATTTTGTTGTAAAGTACAAGAGAAGATAAGAAAATAACCTAGATTATATATTATTCTCCATTAAGGAACCATTTTAAAAAAGCTTTGCAGATTTCTCTAGCTCTACAGCCACCTTTTACCACTTTCCACTTGTACAGCTTGAAAAGTAAATTTGATTAAATAAGGGAGACAGCAGTAGAATCCGACATCAAAACCAATCTCAATGTAAACATGGTTTTAATTGTAATGTTTATACTAGTTCTGACTTCTAAACCATTTTCACACTATTCCATTTTAGAGAAACAATCACAAATGTCAATGTCATTTTTCTATAACAATAGGAATTAGCAGACTCCAAGCTTCAAGCAGGGATATTTTGATAAAAGCACTGTTATGAAAAGAAAGGAGCAATAATGATAAAATCATTTGACATATTTTTTTCAAACTCAAGGTCAAAATATTTCTGAGATACAAAAAGCCTTCAAAGAAGAGAAGACAACAAAAGAATAACCATAAGCATGAACTGTAAGATTACACATATTCTTGCAGTTTTCTTCCCACCTCTTTCTTTCCCCTTATCCATCCTTTTCTCACTGCACCACTTGATCATTACTATCCAAGAAAGAACCACCCAACTGAGGGATGTTTCAGTGACAGCTGATCCACATGGTTTAAATGCAGCCTCCCCTCTGTGCTGGCACACAAAATTCTCCCAGCTGCCATTTATTCTCAGGAGGCTTGCAAGAACAAATTCAGAATTACTTGGGAGGGCTTAAGAGAGGAAGAACCAGAAGTCAGGCAGGCACTGATATTGAAAACACTGTGATCAAACCCAGCGTTTACAGCAGAACAAGAGATTAAAACATCAGTAATGTATTCCTGAATGCTGTTCTGTCTTGCAGATTTGTGCTGTGGTGCAATCAGACACCGCTCTCAGTTCATTTTGGTCTGATCCAATTTACAGGAAAGCTGCAGGCAACATCCTGACAAATTCAGCAGCACAGCCTCGTCTCTGCAGATGAATATACATGCACACAACACCTTATACTTCAGCCTGTTCTAAACTGGACTTATAAAGTAAATGACACTATGTACTGATGCAATAAAAATATATTTCTACATCTGTAATCTGATTGCTAAAAAGGTCCTGAAACCTTTGTCTATCTTCTTTACTTCTCTGATATTCACCATTTGTGCCTGAGAAGAAACGTGTTAAGGTTTTATATTGCTTCACTTGCTCAGATCAAGCACTTGATCAGCACATTTTGAACCAGAACATTGCTCACTTCCCCTGCATACCATTCTCCAAAACTGTAGAGAGACAGATGATTTATACCATAAAAAGTGACAAATTTCTTGGATATTGTCAATGGCAAGCCACAATGGCTGCAGAAAATTCTGGCAGGTAGTGCTTTCAGATAAAAAAAAAATCACAACAGGTTTAGCCATTGAGGGAGGAATCCTCGAAAGAAATGCTCTATGAGCCCATTAACTTTTAAAATTACTTGAGCTCTAAACTACTTACATGTTTAGAAAAAATCTTTAGCATGAACTGTCTGATTTACAGGCTCTTACCCAGAGCTTCCAAATTGTGATGAGCAGTCAGATGTCTAAACACAATGACATGCATCTCAATCACACCCACAAAACTGCAGACAAGGTAATAAGAATCTTACTGACACATCCTGGTAACTGCAGCCCATTGTGGTGGCAAGTAGGTACAGTTTAAATATGTACAGGTCAAGAGCCTTTTTTCAATCTTTTCTGATTCCATCCATTATATAGATTATAGAGGCAGAATGAGCGATATGTTCTTCTGCAGGTGTGAAGAGCATTGGGTCTTTTACATGTACTTGGGTTGGATTTACAATAGTTACTTAAATGCCTCAAAATATCAAGGACACAGAAGTATGCTTTTATCCATTATTTGTATTGATTTTTTTGTTCCTTGATTTCCAGAAAAAGCTTTAAATTCCAATTTTTCATGGTCTCTTGTTTTCACAAAACCCACAGTTTAGAAAGTTATTTATTCATCTTGCTTTTAAAAAATTCATGGGAGAAAAGGGGGGGTCTAGAGGGTATGGAGCAAAAACTGAGCTCACTTTCACACTCCCACAGTAGCTCTAAAGAAACTTCAAATTATTTTCTCCAAGGGCTTGTAAGATCACAAATGCATGAAATAAGAGGGGGTAAAAAACCCAACCAACCAAAACAAAACAACAAAACCCCAGAATATTTTGTGTATAGATGACCAGAAATATCTGTCAGTGATAAAAGGTTTTTCATTGTCTTTATTATTTTTTCTTTATATTCAACAGCTTTACTTCAAGTTATATCTTAGAGGACAAGATACTTTTAGTCATAAACAATATTTTGATGTATTGGTGTAAACACCTTTCACTTTATTAAGCAGTCTTCATGTAAAATAGAACCCCTGGCTACTGTAAACATGGTGTCAATTTGATGTTACCATATGTATTAGTGCAATAAAATAATGTAAGTGTTACATAGAAGAGTGACTTTACATTTGCAAACCTGCCAGTCAAAAACCTACTGTCATATTTCACTCAGAGGTGACAGAAGATCACACAACACACAAATCTCTCCAGATGCCCAGGCAAGTACTCACATGTGTTTAAAACCTTTCACCTTTTTCTTTCTCTTCCTAAGAAAATTTGGCAGTATTTAATTAAAGATAAAAATAGAGATTCAGAGCAACAGGCCAGAGCAATGCAAGAATGTCACTCCAAAACCAACAGTGTATGGAAAGCTCCTGAAAGTTCAGGCAGATGTCCCTAAAACCACATAGCTGTGTCCATTACAGGTTCTAAAGGAGACAGGCACAGTAACAAACCTGACACTGTAACCTGCCTTTGTGAGGAAATCCAGTGACACAGAAAAGCATATTTGACAAGTACACTGTGAGTTCTGCCAAGAAATGCATAGCTCTTGGTGTGTGTGTGGTGTCTGAGTTTCTTTCTTTCTTTAGGGGCACGCTTTTTTTCTTTGTATCTCTAGAAAGATAAATAGGTAGAGAGGTGATGAGTGCATACTGATGTAATTTCTCCCTTTCTAATCTCAATTTTCAGTCAGCTGCATTCCCCCAGTACTGAACAAGGCGTTTGTTGCTTCAGCTTGCCTTGAGCAGTACACACAGCCCTGCTCTGGGGAGCAGACTCCAGTTGCTCCTCAGTTATCCTAATGCCACTTTACACTACAATCACTGCAAAAAGAGGCCTTTAAGAAAGTTGAAGTTACATTTATGTTCACTGTGAAATCTCTTCCACAGGTTCATAAAATAATTTTCACATGTGTAGGAATGAGAGCTGGTTTGTTCACGGGTGAACCTCACACCAGAGCCAGCTGATGTCACCTGGAACAAGAGTAGGCTGCTGCCAGTAAGTGTTAAAACAGTGTGAAAACCTTCTTTCTTAATGTGTTTCCACAGTTATGGAATGAGGGATGGAACCTGTACATTACTCTCTATGTGGATATAGGGCACTCAACGGACAAAGAAAGAATGAGGCTTGTCTAGACATAAAGTTGTAAAAATCAGGGTTGGTGAATGCTACATTTTGGAAAAGTTTGTCTCCTAGGCAAAATATGCAGTGTAATGAGGAAAGATTTTCATTTTTTGCATGCATAAGTTCTAAGTGCAGTATTTATCATTTGCTAAATCACACTCATTTTTCTGCATTTTGCCAGCAGTTGCATCAATTGTCATTTAACTGCTCTAAATAATGTGTTCTCTTCCCTACTGTATTAAACTATTTCTACCAAGGCTAATGATTTTCTGATTTCCACATGCCAGTGAGCTTGGCAGTAACAAACGATGCCTCTCTTTTGCATGTTGCAAGTAGCTTAAATTATATTTTACATACCCATTTAAAGGATCATTAGTTAAGTTAATATCCTGGCTATTCAGGAGGATCAAGCATTTTAGTAAAGGATAGTCTCACTATACATCCTCTGTTACCTCTGAGAACATTTTTAACAGCCTTGGCTTGTTAAACTCACACTCACTACATATGGATAGTCTGTGGAAACCCTAAATATCTATTATATCTTCAGTTATGGTGGCTTATTATGTCTTTGATGCTGTTGTTGTTATCCCTCACCTGAGGAACTATGTACTTCAAGACAGATTCCATCAACAATTTTCATTTACTTATTCCTTAAATATTTTCTGAAAATAAGAACACAAAGGAAACAGCAAACAAAAAATTGTGTCAGATTAGGATACTACAGAATTGCTGAAGGTAAGTAGCAATCATAGAGGGACACATTTATAGGCAAAGGCTTCCAAAATCAAAATCATGGCCCACATTTTTTGGTGCTTTCCCTTAAACTGTGTCACCACTGACTTTAAGGATATGCATTTTACAAGACAGTATAGTATACTAGGCAGCAATCTGCCAGTGCAATAGTACCAGCACTTGGTGATGTAATCAGTTGACAAAATAAGCATTCTAAAATTGAGGTCTATTTATTTGCATTGAAGCCGTTTCACAGGACATAGAGTTACCACCTGTCTGAAATCAATAGCTTCCAACACAGTGACAATGGAATCTAAGGAATGCCTTTTGGAGCCTTATACAAAGCAAATACACCAAAATAAATTTTCTCAGTCCTCTAAAGTGAAAAGAATTTCGTTTTGGTTAAAAAAAAAACATTTTACTTAGCATTAATATCTACTTTAATCTTCTTTTATAGATGTAACTCATGTAAACAGTTTTAAAAGAAAACACAAAGACTTCCAGATTTGATAAAAATATTTTTTCTTTAAATGTTTAAAATTCAACTTTTCAATTTTCATAACAGCCTAAAATCTAAATTGTTTTGCTCAACAAATAGACTTTTGTTCCCCTTTCCTGCCAACAGCTGCATCCCCCCCTCTTCTTAATCCTAGAGAAAAAGAAGGGAAAGGCTGCCAGGGACTGAGTTAATGTATAAAGGGAAATGGTGTATGTAAATGTACTCTAAAAAGTCAAATGCGGGAATCAGTTCCCTTCACTGCTGCAGCATCAACACACAAGCAAAAAGTTCTGCTCCTGCACCTTCTCTTTGATTCCCACAAGGCACTTTTCTTGTTTTGGGGTCTGATTATCAGGTTTTTATTTGTCTACCTTCCATCTCAGCGTACACACAGATCCTACACATTTTTAACTTAAAAAAAAAAAAAAAAGCAAACTCAAAATGTGAAGAAATCACAAACTCTGAGAAACGACAGAGGAGCTAAAAGTGACCAAGTTGCTCTGCAAGGCAGAGCAGCTCAGCTGAAAAAAAGAGTTGATGTTGCAGTTTCTGATGGCCACTGTTTTTTAATCTGGTTTTGACTATTTATAACTCTGACAAAAATGAAACACTTGTGCTGAACTTTCCAGCACTAGTGGGTGGTTCTTGTTACCAGCCTTTGTTTTTTGTTATTTCTACAACTTCCACGCTATGCCAGGTAGGGAGGCAGATTCGTGCAGCCCATTCCCTGCCAAATATTGCAGCACTGCTTCCAGAAATATGTTTCCAGTGATCTCTAGTGCTGTGCTCCCCCAGCAGCTCCATCCCCAGCCGTGCTGCTGCTGCCAGAGGCCATTCCCTCTCTCCCTGTGTGAGCTTCCGGCACGGGGCAGGAACCCAGCAGGGCACACGTGGACAGACCCTGTCTCACCACACTCAGAGCAGAACACAGAGCAGATAAAACTGCCCTCCACTGCAGGGAGCAAGAAATGCAGTGGCTGGTGAACCATTGTCCATTTTGTCATTTATCAGTTTTGCAATTCCACTGAAGTGATACTGTCTGGTACCCTCCAACCAATGTCAGCTGATTTCAGTTTATTGTAAAAATACAAGCCTTTCTCACCAATACACTGTTATTCAATTTTAATATATATTTGGGGGTTCAGGTTATAAAACACCTAATTAAAATTAAAACTCAAAATTCAGGTGGACCGAAAAAAGGACTGATACAACTCGAATTCCTCTTCTCAGCAAACATAGAACCAGGAATGTCAGCTGGAGCTCCCTTCCTCTTGTGACTGCACAAAATAGCTAAAGCAGCCTCTTAAATATTTACCCACAAGTGATCTAAACTATTATGGCTCACACATCTGACTGACTGCTATTAGACAACTGCTTATTTATTACATCCTGGCCGTACTCTCTGTGCAAGGTTTGACAGCATCTCTGACAGACTTCACAGATGTGACGACACATCTCCCTTATTTCACACCCACCTTGTTTCTTACAGCAAATATTTAACCTATGCAACCATGCACAAACTTGCAATTGGACCTGGGCAATATATAGCTCCTAAATATTAAGGAGGCACTAACTGACATGGTTAATCTCTGAAAGACCATGAGTGAGAGAGAAAAAACACAACCTCATATATGTCACAGAAACACCCAAATTGATTCAAAAAGGCTCTAACTAGGAGGTCTTTTACCTTCCATTTCTGGCCCAGATGATCCTTTATTCTTTCTCACACAGACTCAAGAGCAATGACACACAGAACTGAGAAACCACATTGCTGCCATTACTGCACTGCAGGTTTTTTTCAACAGACTCATTATATTCCTCAGATTTTCAAATATTCAGGAAAATAACAATTAAGTTAATAATATTAAAAGAATTCCCGTTACTCTGGGCAGCTTTGAATTTTTCTGAATTTAAAATGCAAATGAAATCTGCAGACTTCTTTTCAGTTTATTCACAAAAAGATACAGCTGGTCTACAAGAAAGTCAAATAAGCATGTCTGTCTTCCAACATTACTCTTTTAGTCTTGAATTAAATGTTGGAAATTAAGAAAACATTGGTTCCCTCAGGTATAAACCAGAAGCTTTTTGTGTCTGTCAAGTAGCCACAGTAAAAGGACAAGCCTTGTTAAATTGTTGTGTTGTAAACCTACCATATGTTCTCACTGCTGATTTCTTAGCACATGGAATCTATAGCTTTTATCAAAAGATACAGTTAAACACAGGTATAGTCTATCTGGATACCAGGGAATGGCTGCATCCTTGTATGACAAAGAGGTGGGAATTTTTAAGTTAAATGAGATGAACTTAAAGTTCATCTTAATATGCATTATTAGTCCTTTCATTCTTTCTATGCCTTGCTTAGATCTAAATTGATTCAGGTTTCCCATTACTCCCCCGTTTAGTGGGGTCCTGCCATTTTTATTTTAGCTGTGCTTCAGTCAACTATACAAGTTCTCAACATTTTAACTTTCCTTGACAGCTTCAAAAACTTGGGCAGATGAATTCCCCTGAATCCTATCATTGAAGAGTCTCTTTGCCTTCATCTATTTAATTAGGTCAAAACAGAACTTCTTTCCATACTTGTTATAATCAAGGGCAAATTGGGTATCAAGATACATTGGTCAGAGGCAGTTGTCCCTGATTATTTGTACTCATGTAAATGAGTACAAAATGTATTATAAACACAAT
This sequence comes from Neopelma chrysocephalum, assembly GCF_003984885.1. Lineage (NCBI taxonomy): Eukaryota > Metazoa > Chordata > Aves > Passeriformes > Pipridae > Neopelma > Neopelma chrysocephalum. Next base: position 3,207,281 of record NW_020897720.1, read on the forward strand.
ACACTTGAAAAACCATTAGCATTTCCTAAGATGCTCTTAGGTGGCATACAATGTTTACCTCCAAATGGAGGAAACGGAATGAGGAATGATTTTTATTTTTCTTTTGGTCTCAGAAATGAACAAAGCTGGTGTACAGAAATGGTAATAAGGAGTTATCATAACCTGAGGGAATCTATTAAATTTCAATTAAGAGTATAAACTTCAGGCTATAAAACTGAAAGGGACAAACATCCCTTCAGACCAGAATGAAAGACATCTTTAAAAATCAGATCCTAAAGGACTAGATAGATTAAATCCTTGCATAAACTTAAAAATCCCAATTCACAACCAGCAGAAAATAGAGCTAGTCTAATTTATTCATGGTGTATTTTATTGTATTCAACAGAATAGAACATCATTTTGCTGTGTTGAGCTATAACCCCCTACTCATAGAGGTAGCTTTTGATTTCAGTTCCATTGCCTTGGGCAAACATGGCTGAGGATCCACAAGGCTGTGTCAGGTGCTGATTGATTCATTTGAAACTGGGAGATAATAGAAACTGCTCAAATTGACTGCAAGAAAGAGAAATGTGAATTGGGACATTAGGCAAATTACAAACCCGTTTTGTAATCTTAATTTTAAGAATTAGTTTAACATGGGAAACACAAGGATTTTAATTCAAAATTTTCTCATAAGCTTACCAGAGCCCATTACAATTTATCTGTTGGATTACATTCTCTAAATTTTGTGGAGATTAGAGACTATATGAAGCCTATAAAACTGGAAGTTAAAAAGGCATGTTCTAGACATTCATTTATCATTTATTCATTCAAGAAACTCAATTTCTTTGGTGCTCAGTGTGTGTTTTCCAAGTAGCAGAAGGACCTCATTTAACACACTGTCTTCATACAGTCTTTTTAGTAAGCTCTTGCTAAATTAAGCCCTCAAAGTTAGAATAATGCAATTAGGAAAACAGAGCAGGAACAAGAGTAGCAGCAGAGCCTTCTGTCACCAAAATACAAGTGACAATAACCACTGTACAGTGCCACTAAGTCGAGTGTAAAGGTGTAAGAGGTACTGTGGGTATTACAGCCTTGGCTCTGTCTGGCAAATGTACTGTATAAACAGTATAAACACATCTTGATCTTTAAATATTGATACTAAAGGGAGGGATAATTTTCCCAGCTCTGTCCTGTTCCTGCACCTTAACCTCCAGCTCTCATTGTACCATCAGTCATGTAAGAGATTAGTGCTTACAAGAAGTCTCTCAAGGGAGCATTGGGAAAGGACAGTAAATTGGACAGCTTGGCATAAAGACATCCCACCTTTCCAGTGCAGTTGTCTGTGAGATGAAGCTCCTTCTCATGTATTTTTAACATCAGGTTTGGTACCACCACACAACACATATGCAAACAAAATAAACCAAAACTGGAATTAAGCAAGAAATGAAACATAAACACTATCAGTTAGTAAAGACTGGAGTACTGATAAGGCACAATAGTTGTTTTCTTGGATTCCATTAAATTGGAGATTTTTTTCTTTGAAGACTTTAACTTGACAGACAGGGCATAACCTGCTATGAAACACAACTGAGACATAAGATAAAGTGTACACTGTCTTTTAGGACAGTTTGTTACTTAAGGGTCCAATATTTGGGGGACAAATTTTGGAATAAAAACTTGCATTTTGTAACTAAATACTCATATAGCAAACATAAAAATGTCTTAGAAGTTAAAGCTGCTGACACCATTATTCATATTTGTCTTACAGCTGAAAAATAACATGAATGTTGTCAGGAGTAACATCTGCCATGCAGACACTCAAAATAATCCCACTTGCTGCAGATTCCCAAGTGTGTCACACTCTGGGTTCCCCTGCGATGCTGGCAGGGTAGAATGATATTAAAGCATTAAGAGAGATGATAAAATTGCTCTACACAAGTGTTCAATTTTTTACTAATAAGGCTTTCTTACTAATAAGGGCTGTTTCTCTGTGTTATGGTTGAGGGTAGTTCAGACCCCAAGCACAGGGAACCCTCAAATTTCTCGTCTCTCCCTGAGGAGAGTTTTGCAGCCTTGGACCAGGTGAAATCAGAGTCCATTAACTCTTGCTAAGCCATTCTCACTCATTAATGACTGGTCATAGAACAGTTGGGTTGGATGGGGCCTTAAAGACCATCTCTTTCCAACCCCCCTGCCATGGGCAGGGACACCTTCCACTATCTCAGGTAGCTCCAAGCCCCGTCCAACCTGGCCTTGGACACTTCCAGGGATGGGGCAGCCACAGCTTCTCTGGGCAACCTGTGCCAGGCCCTCACCACCCTCACAGAGAAGAATTTTTTCCTTATATAAAAAATATATATACATATATGGAAATGTTAAATAGGTAGGATGCAAAAGTAATGAAGATACTGTAAGGATGGCTCTCTGAAACAGAACAATATACATTTATGTTGAGAGTGATTGATCAAGACTCAGAAGGTCCACATACAGAGATGAGAAACAGCAAAGATCCCCAGGCTAACTGGTATTAATCTATTACTCAGTAGTTTATTTATTTATATCCTATTCTCTCATAAAATGCATTGACTTGAAACACCTCGAGAATTTTGGTGGCAGTAACTGAACCTGAGTAAGAGTTGAAGATGCTGTGCTGTGTAAGATGCACCTCACAGCCAGGACTGCTAGATCCATGTCACTGTTGGCTTAGGGAATCTCTGGACTCAGTTTCATTCATTTCACAACAGAGACATGTCTGCAAATAGCATTGGCCTTTCCTGATGAAATCTTTATTATGAATATATGAATATATCTACAGACACTATGGACAGAAATGAGAATATTAAGTGCCCAAGTGATGGCCATAACTAAAGAAAAACCATATTTAAAAAAAAAAAAAAGTATTTAAGTTGTGGGCTTGCACCATAGTACTTAAAAAGAACATCAGTAGAGAAATGCAACTTCCAATATATCTAATTTAATGGTAGCTCTGTTATGCAGAGGCTCTCAGTACAGTTAATAGATATTCAGCTTCTCCTGTCTGTCAAATGGCTACTCCTTGAGTTGGATTTCCTTTATTCAAATAGGACTTTGTTCCTCTGCCAAACATGAACTGCATAGCTAAGTGGAACTAAAATACAAAAAATAATTGGGGGTAAATAAATTCCAAAGCTCAGTTCTTGCATGGCCAAGGGCAGAGTGCTGGATTAAATCTGACAAATTTCACCCTTAATTCCATTTCTCCCCAAACCACTTATTATTCTACCAGTGTTGATAGAGACAGCATCTTGAATGACACGTTTATCAGGGAGATTAGGTAGTGTCTGTGAACCTTTCTCCTGAAGGGTAAATGTCACCATGGGCTATTATTTGCATAATACATGAGGAAATGAAAAATTGGAGCTTCTTCAATTGTTTTTGAAAATGAATTTTTTTTGCTGCCATTCACATCTTGATGTAAATGCTTAAACATGCAGCATAAATGGCCATAAGCATTAATCACTATTCAATTAACACCTGTTCTTGTATTCAACCATATCTACTGTCAATTAGAAATGCTGTAGTAGTAGTAAGCAACAATGCTGTCAATGTTTGTAGGTTTTACAATACTGTGCAGCTGAAGATTTTAATTAAGAGGGAGATTCCTAAAAAACTGAGAAGGGGATATTGCATTTCACTTATACCTAATTAATATCAGTCCACATGGCAAAAGCTTGAAGGAATCACACTGCAAAGCTGAAAATCTGGAAAACCAAACAGTCTTGAGCTATGACAGCCTGAAAAACTATGGGGAAAAAATAAATCTGTTCAACACAATGTAGGAAAGTAGTTTCAAACAACAATTATATGGAAAGGTTTTCAACCCAAACCTGACTAAAATAGAAAACAACATGCAAATGTGTCTAAAATGGGTAAATGAAAGCTCTGGTACATATGCAGAAGCACTGAATAGTCATCTCTAAACCACAGCCTGGGCAAATTATAGCTGTGAATTAGAAATTGTTCTGTTCTAATCAGTGTGAGCTGGTGCAGAGAACAGGAAAAGGGACAGCAGCAGGCTAAGACTTTGACCCTCTTTTTGTACTTCCTTCCTGGACAATTGTGATGATGAATATCAGATTTTAGCTCCATTAGTTGCACATGACGGCAGTCTGCACGTTCATTCCCCATTATAACCTCCATTTGTCCATATTATTCTATTTTCTAAAATTACTGCATGTTTAATGGCAGCTTCACAGAAAATCCACCACACTGACACAAGCTGATCAAGCACAAGTGATTTCCTTCCTACAACAGTCATATCATGCTCTGCAGAGTTATTGCCAATGCCAGGACTTGTTGAGCCATAAGATCCTGTGATCACCATTATCCATCTGCACCAGTTTCCACAAGGCAGTTCAGGTCACAATAACCAGTGAATGACAGAGAAGGAGGTATATGCAAAACAGCAGCAACAAAACAGGATGGACTGTGAGCTCCTCGTTAGCAACAAAGAGGCTGGCACAGGGAAACAACAGCAGAGTAACGGATTTCATCGAACCAGTGAGAGCAGCAGACACCATTTGTGTTTCTCCATTTCCAAACGGCTCTCAAAATGTTTTAATTTCGAGGAGAGAATATTATTTTCACACCACCTTTCCGCAGTCTAGTCCTGAATGCTCCAAGTGTAACAAAACCCCCACAGGGACTGCTTTTCCCCCTTGCCACCCAAGCTCAAGCAGAACCTTTTACCCTTTTAACTGCACAAGTATATTTGTAACATGAGTGCCATGTAAATGTTTGTACAAGGGCAGGACTGCAGCTGCAGGAAAAAGGACAAGTCAGCTTGTCTTGTGCTTGCTCACATTAAATGAATATGGCAAGTGGTTCCAGCCCATGGAAAAAGGGAGGGTGGTGAAGTGTGTTTCCTAGAGCTGAGTGGTAAAAGGTCTGTCCACACCTCAGAGAGCCCCAGGCAGTGATGGTTCTCATATAATTACACAAAGGTGCCTTATTTTGTAATAATCAAGTGAGACATGAAGCAAGTAGTGCCACGAGCAAAACTACAAAATAAATGCTGCCATGTTGCCCAGGAGCAATGGCTCGGTTTGCTTGAGTGCACACTGCACAAACTCATGTGAACAGACCTTGACCATTTGATTATTCTAAATTTTTTCTGTGTAACATTTTAAGCAAATCCCTGGGCCATGCTCAGACAAACTGTGAGACAGTCCAGGCCCCACAGGACTGTAAGATGATCTTGCCTATAGCAATAGCCAATTAAGAGGCTTGGGTCATTTTTCTTTTTTAATTGAAGAAAAAAAGTTTAGTACGACACAGAAGACAGTATCATTGTGGGTTTCTTGTGAAAGTGTGGCAAGAGCTATAGCAATGACGAAGGGGCAAGAGGCCTTTACTATTATCACTGAAAACCAAATAAACCCAACAAATAAATTAAAAGGAGCAGAAACCTGCAAGGCCTGTGACATAACTATTAGATTTGTTCCTTGTGTGCATGCAACAGAATGAAAGCCCCTTAACAAACCCCAAAACATAAAAGTATAATATGCACTGAGGTTTTCCTAATGGTAGAATAGTTTGAGGTGAGAAACTTACGATCTCAGACATACAGATCTTCTTAGTAATGCTAATTCTCCAGATTTTGCTCCTGCTCACCAATTTATGGGTTTGATTATTATTTTTTGTTGTGGGTTTATATATTTATTTATATTACAGATCATTTCCTGCTAATACATCCCTCTAGGACATGAACTTCTTCCAGAAAAATATCCCATTAAGCCATCTTGATCTGCTAAACACACTACTGATCCCATACCCTTTACTACTGACCCACTCCTTGGCCTGTTGTTCTGCAACATCCACTAGTGAGGCTGATTCACTGGGCTTGGGTGTACAGCATTTCAGATTAGAAATTTGGAATAATTTGGGGGAGCTGTTTCCAAGCATCTCAAGATCCCTTTGAATTCTGAGCACATCCCCAAGTATACATCTGTCACATGTAAATGCAATATAGTCACTCTTAATTCTATTGTCTGTGTCTAATGGAAATGTTCAGTTGTGCCACCTCTCTCTTTGGAACTGTCCCTGATACATTTTTCTAATCTGACAGTGAACCACTGAAAATTGCTCTGAAATTGTTTTGTCAAACAATTTGTCAATCATGATGATGGGTTTTTTCCTCCAAAGTTGAGAAAAATTTCAAAGTATACTTGGAATGTTTAGGAATTAAACTACACGGGATGAATGTAGTCAATGTAGGACACACATGAAAATAATTTTAGCAATATTAAATTCAGGAATATGTAGCAGCAAGAAGTGTCTGATAGAGGAAAGAGACTAACTCTTACAAAAAATTAATGGAAAGCTCCATAGAGTGCAAAGCTTTCCTCAAGCAGAGATTAAATTTCCTTTTCTTTTTTTTTCCTCCTATCTGAATCAGTTCTTCCCTTATGTCTCTGTTCATGTTTTCTCACTGAGAACATGATTTCGCAGAAGTTCAGAATAAGTATTTCTGTAATTCTTCTATTCAGCATTCTACTCTACTACAGCTAAGCAAGAGAGTATTCACATTTTCACTCCTGGACAGGTGCTTCCCTCCAGCTGCACAGCAGTTGTTGTCATTCATTACACCTTTTCTCTGCTAACTCATAAGCCTCAGGTGCCATTGGCTCCTTTATTTGTTTTAGTTTTAAGAAATGATCACAATAAATATACAGTTATGTAAATACAAAATATTTAGGAAGTAAATGGGGATATTCTCTTACAGAATGGGAGAAAATCATTTAATTTCAACCACTGCTTGTCTTATTAGCAATGTTTCTGAAATCCTGAATACCTGCTACAGTGCATTTTAATTCCAAAAACCCCTTAAATACTAAACAATCTGACCTCTTCCTTCTCTGTTATCTCTATTTACTTGATATGCCCTGTGGTTTGACACCAAAAATTAGGTACTGATACTGGATTTTTCACAGTCTTTCTTATTACTTTCTTACTTACATTTCTCACACAGATAAATTGAGATTAGAAGTAGTCCTTTGTTGTCACTAGTAAATTTAAGGATGCTATTGGCAGTGCACTGATAAATACAGGAGGAACTGTTGTCAAAAGGTGCATGTCTTCTTCCATCTCCTTCTTGCCATAGTAAGGCCTGACAGTGGAGAGAATTTCACTTCACTTACAAAATTGATTAGTTTGGAAACAATCACTTGTGTAATTAAGATAGGTCAGGCCAAGTTTCTTTATAAATAATTCATCAGGAAACTACTCTATAAAAAGCTGGAGAAATGTCACTCCAGGTGCACTCTTTTAAACTATTTCTGTATAAATCAATTAAGGTGTTTTATTTTGACACCCGGTGTCAGTATTTACAAAACTTGGATAGACAAGTCCATCCCTGCAGCATGCATTTGCAAATAACTTTACTCATTAATGTTTAATTAAGACAGAGGAAAACTGTCCTTGATATTTTGCTGCAATTAGTGCTCTCTATACCCCACTGACTTTCCGTGATGAATTACTTTTCAAATGCAAAGTGAAGTGATTAAATAAAGCTGAAGATTCTCCAGCCATTGCACATTGCCCACCCTACACCTTTAAGTATATACAAAATGTACTGCTCAGCTGCAGCTGATAACTATTTGGTAAAGCTGTTATAAAACACCACACTAACCACCTAAATGGAAAAAAAAAAATTTTACATTCTTTCCAAACCTAAACTCTTAACAGTGTTTTCAATGTCCTGAAAATCTTCTTGATTTGGAAAAAATAAATGTCCAAATTCAGATCATATCCTGAAGGGCTCACATTACTTTTTATTTTTAATCAGTAGAGCATACATTGACCAACTGCAGTTCTAAACTCTTTCACATTTGTGCAATGCTAAACCAAGGGACAATGCCCACATTTCGTGGTATAACTGCCATAAAAATGCCTCAACTATTTGAAAAACCACATTTTAGTTCCACTACACATTTTGTTTGCAGAAATATTTTTCACAGTGAAACGGTAAAATGCTGATAAAACATTTCAGGGATGAGATGTGCAATATTTTCTCTCAATGCCCTGCAACAGAGCCTTTTGAAAAGGAAGGCTTTCTCCAAGCCCTTCATAGAAATTAAATCAACTTCATAAAACATTTCAATTTTTATGCAAAAATAATAAAAGTCTTTCAGAGTATTTCTTTCTTTTTTTTTTTTCTTTTTCTGGCACTAATTAAAAAAGAATACTTTCCCTCAAAACATTTTAGCTTTTCCAGTTCCAGATCTAGACAGAGCTTAGAAATCTGGAGAAAAATCATACACAAAACTGGAGACAGAAGGAGCTGGAGGGACCTCTGCCTAAGGCCCACCAAAAGGAAAAGAGTGACAGTGGTAAAGGAATACATGGGATTATTTCAGAGACTGGACTGTGCTTTGGGCTCAAAGTTTTTCCACCAGAATGAAAGCCTAAGCCAAGGTCTGAGCTTGGAAGGTTTCCATGTACAAGAATGGATTGCTCTGGATGGGGAACTATTCTTGGGGTAACCTCACTGGCTCCAGAGGAGATTGCATATACTGTGTTGATTACAGTGTGATTTAAATACACATAAACAAAACTTAAATATGGTGTTGAAAAGGCTTAACAGAGTCAGCAAGCTGCTTAGTCTAGGCTATTTTACCATTTGTTATTTTATGGCCAGACTATGTTGGGAATAAAGCACAGAGATAGTGATGATTTCATGTTCTGACAATTTTAAAAAGTGCTCTAGAAATCATAGAGGATAAGAATAGTTCTTCACATTGACTCACAGGTCACCCTTTGTTTATTAAGGCTATCAAACAACCCCCCTGATCTACGCCAGAAACAAACCAACTGAACTCAAACCAAAGGCCACCAGAGCCCATATGCTGAATTCACAGCCTCTCTGGGACACACTGCCCCTGCCACACAAAAACTGAACCACCTGCATTGTCTATAGTAATGCTGAAATACAAGTTTTGCCTCCTGCAATGAGATAGAAAGGTTGCACTATTTAAGGTTGGGAACTATGGATTTAAAGAAGCCTGATTTAGAGAGCTGAATAAATGCTTTCATCTGGGATTTATTTGTGTGGTGAGAGCTTGCCTTGGGCAGGGAAGGTCAAAAGCAAACCTTTGATCTGTTTGGACTATATCTGTATCCTGTCATAGGCTTAATTTGATGTAGGGACTGTCTCAGGCTTAGGGCCTCTTTACTATTCTGACTTAATAGGAATAAGTCAAATTCTTACACAGACATCCAACATCCTGCCAGCATCACACAGTTCCCTCTCCCAAGAAAGCATGCAGGACATGTATCGGTAGCTGAAGCAGTTGTAGTAGGACAGATCAAACTGATAGGAATTAAAAAATAAGAAATAAATTTTAAAATGCTGCTGGAGAAGTACAAGAAGCCAAATTAAATGGATAGATAACAAGAGTTACAAATGGAGATCTTGCCCCATAAAGAAAGACATGACAAGGAACAGCTGATCCTGTTTTGCACTCGGGTAGGATGTTTTTCCTCAAGGGCCCTCAACCAAAAGTGTATCAGTAAAACAAAATATGACCAAAGGCCTTTATGCTGAATTGAACACCTATTGCACTGCAGGACTCGGGACAGCCCTTACATAACACCAATAGTACTTAGGCTTTCTTAGGTGGATCTTTTTTTCCTGAATTTCCATTACAGCACAGAGAAATTGGTATGCAGCACTTATTTGCAGGTGAGAGGGACGCCAGAGGAATAAAACCCCTCATGTTTGTCTTTCCCAAAGTAGCGACATGATTTAATACCCTATAGTGAGTCAGTAAAACAGTTTCTTAATCACTGAAAGCTGGAAATTTCACCTAATGTCACAGGGTTCTCTGTGACAGAGTCTGTACCTCATGAGGACCACATGACTAAAAACCTCTATACATCCATTTACTTATTTCAGCAGTCTACAGTACTCAGCACATTTTGGTATGAATCTATGAAAGAGAGTGATTACAAGAAAACCGTGAAACATTTATCTTAATTTTTGTACAACTGCAGAAGTTGTACTTACAAGTCATTCTGCAGTTACAGTAGAAACATTCCCAGACCTGCTCTGCCCAGTGCAAACAGCACAAACAGCTACATGGGCCACCTACAGCACATAATCGTGACTTTGTTGCTATTCCCGATCTCAGAAAAGGGGATCCATATCTCCCCTGCCCAACCATGTGCCAGCTGAGCAGCCTAACCACTACTGCTTTTTGGCTGCCGGATCTCCAGGCCCTTTCACTGACTTCCTCTGTGACCAGTCTTACAAGAGAAAGCCCTAAACTTTGCCAATGTGGGACTTTTAAGTTCCAGATATAAATGAGAGCTGTCTGATCTTGTACCCGCTTCCAGTCTCTGCTTATTATTGATGAAAAGGCTGGTAAACATGATAATAGTAAAATTTGGGGGGGACATGAAAGTTCAAAAACAATAGTTCTGCCCTCTTCCAAATAAGGAGTCATACAGAAATAACTTTGCAAAAGTATAATTTCTCTGAAGAATTTAATTCCTTCATGTAATCTGTTCTAGTTTTGCTGCTTCTCAGCATCTCCTGTTCATCTGCTGTTCTGCTTCCCTTCCCGTGGAAGAGTAATGTTCATTCTTCTTAATTGCTGCTAACGATTCTCACCCCTGGGTACCCCAAAGGACATATATTGTCCTGATCCTCAACCTCTCTAGTTCTTAAACTAAGCCATTGGATCATTCAGGGGAGAAAGATAAAATCATGCCTGCGCTGACAAGTTCTTGGCTACAGTTTTAGGCCCAACATAACTTGGAAAAGTTGAAACCCTAGGGAAGTGTGTGTGAGGGAAAATCTGACAGACCCTTAACTGCAGCAGCCCTACTGGATGCCACTTACAATAACAATTCAAAGACCTTGAGCTATCAAGCAGGTTTACTGATGGAGAACTCTTATCAAAGTTCCTGCTGTTAGTTCTGACAGATTCACCACACACGGCTGCACATGGTTACACTCACATTCACTCAAGTATACAAGAAATATCTATTCCTAAGCCTCTAGGACTTTGCAGTAGTAATGTTTTAATTGCAAAGATGCTCAAGAGTGACTAATACCTGATGGTGAAAGTTTTCCCGTAGTATGGAGCCTTTTCTATGATTTGAAAAGCAAGCTAAAAGTATGTTGTATAGTTAAACAGTCTCTCCAACAACCCTGCACGTGTTTAAGGGGCTTGGCAGCATAGAAATACTTTTCCCCTCTGATGTAGGTCTTTACACTTCTGGGATTTGTTTCCTCTTGTATGTACAGTTGAATGGATGCTGAACTACTAATGAATCATATCAGCCAGCACTTCAGGGGGGAGCTTGCTCTGGGCAAATGCAATCACAGTTCTGCTGGCAAACTGTCTGGGCCAAACTGAGTCAAAGTACTTTCTCCAAACCCATAATTATTAGGCAAAAGAGCAACCATTTCAGTGTTACATCAGCAGAAATGGTAGAATTTGGTAGAATGCTTCATTCACTCAGAGTAACTGTGAAAAAAATATCACATATAATAGCCAGGGAGTATTGACAGTGTTGTGCACCAAGTGACATGTCAGAGGAGAGGAAGTATAGGCACTGGACACACTAGGCAGTCTGTGGAGATGCACTACTTCAGAGGACAATTTAGAGCACCCTGAATCAGACTTCAATGCTTTGAAGTGTCCATTGGAAAAGTATCTCTCCACTAGCTACATTGGGAATTTTTTATTCATGATTTATGAAGAAAATAATTAAAACCAAAAAGTAAAAATAATATGAGAGTGATACTGAGAGGGAGACTTATAGACTTTTCAAAATACAGGCCTTGAGGGCTGTCTACACAGCTATTAAGAGGTCTCTCATTTCTCATGGGATGTCTCTCCCATGGGTAGCAGACACATGCACACATCACTTGGAAAGCGTAGATATAACCACAGTAAGAAAGTGGGGGGGGGGGGAAAAGCAAGCTGAGAATTCCCCTGCTTGAAATGAAGAACTAACTATAACATTTTATGAGGCCTCCTACAATAACAAGTAATTCAATACCCAAAGTATTGGCTAATATAGTATGAATTTCTTTATGGTTTTGACTAGAAATCCACTCAGGCAAGGACTGCAGGAGTTTTCCACCTCCTGGTAATGCATTAAAACAAACAGATTTACAATTTCTTTCTGACCCCTTAAAGCTAAGTTTTTATGTAAACTGAATATCCACAGCACAAGACAATGGGCACTGGAAACCAAGGTCTACATTCTATTTTCAGCTCAGGCACTCAGACAGCTCAACTCAGGCTCTCCAACAAGTTCCAGGTGATTAAATAAAAAATGTTATAATAATCTGCTGTTTGTAGCTGTTTGTATCCACCTCTTTATGGACAACTTTGGAAAATACAATCTTATCAGGAACAGATAATGAATGCTAGTTGTCTGGATAAAACAAAATTATTATCCCCAGAGTGCAAAGCATATTAGAATTTTCAAGATAAAGTAAATATTGGGGTGTGAACTTCAGAAACACATATTCTATTTATTTCCTATAAGTAAGCAGAATTTCTCTCTAATACTTCAAAAAAACCCCCAAACTAGATATCTAAGTGAAGTATGCATTTTGTGTAAAATCAACTATTGCTCCTTGGAATTGTTGAAAGACCTTTCATTGAATGTACATTTCAAATCATTTATCCTTAGAAGTGCTAAATCAGAAGGCATATATAGGACCTAAACCAGCTGAAGAATACAAGTGGAGCTCTATTTTGTCCATGAATCACATTTCCAGCAAACAGCTGTAGAGATGGCAAAACCAAAAATAAATTTGCATCAAGTGACAATGCTGTTAAAATTCCCATTGTACGGTTGGTGAACCAAGAAATAGGTAAGTGCCCTGCCCAGGTTATCTGCAGCCTTTGGTGGGACTGTCTAATAAGTTCACATTTCCTGAGTTCCATATTCTTAAATGAAAGACCTCCCTTATTTTTGAAGCAGCACATCTTGGAAATTAAAGTCTCACCTCTTAGATATTTTACTTTACCTACACCCAAGTTATTTTTAGGGGTTTTCTTCTTCTATTTTTCTTATTAAGAGAAGCAACACCTCAGAGAAAGTGAAGTCTATTCACTAAGATCAAGATGCCTATGACATTTTTGACAAGTTGATTTTTTGAACACTCTGAATGAAGCAGTTGTTTTGGCTGGTATTTAGTTTTATGTTTTCTATTAATAGACTATCTTCCATCTCATTAGTCTTTCAAGATTCTGTGTGTTTGTGGCTTTTTAATGTCTTTCACTGTCAGGAATGCTTTGACTGACACACAGCCACTGTCTGAAAAACAACAGAATTCTGTCTTAAGGTGTCATCTTTTTCTTCTTACAGAAAATCCACACAAGGATTTGATCAGTGATTCTTATTTATAGGACACATTTTTGGAACTCATTATTAAAAATTGTATGCATATTTTATGGAGATTTTCCTCTTTGTTCCATTTTGTAACTCCAAGCTGAAACAGGCTGAACTGCTTCAGAAATAAAGTGAACATGAAGGAAATCCTTTCAAATCTATTCAGTACATTCAAATCCATTAGACAGAACAGCTCTCACATGAAAAAATAATTTAAAATTAAAAAAGGCTACTCAGAGAAATACATTGAAACACTAAGCATCATGACTTCACTCTTTGCAACTGTGTCTTATCAAGCCCTCAGTCTACATTTCCCTTAGTGTGAGATTAATGTTATTATTTGTGATGTTATGGATCAAGTCTCTTTTGATTATATTTTTGATTATAACTATTATGAAGACTTTCTTCCTGAATATTAGGAAATTAAAAAAAAAAAGAAAATAAAAGTGCAAACACCTTCTCCAGAAAATTCCTGGGTTTTCCACTTGCCAACTGAAATCCTTGAACAAATGGGTTTAGGGCATCGCGATGTAACTGCTCTGTAGTCCTGCCCTGGCTCCCTTCTGCCTGAGGGTCTCGTGTCATTAGCCTGAGCTCCTCTTTCCCTGCACTAAGAGCTACTACTCAGCTCCTTCCTGCCTTTTTAATTGTGCAGCCTCTTTCTGCAGCTCCCAGACTCTGCTCAAGGCTAATACCCTCAGATAACCGCAGCAGCAAAATAGTTCCAATGGGCACCCTTAAAAGTTTCCTTTCTCTCCTCAGTCAGTCGTAACCAGTTACTGGTGTTGCTCATTAAAAGTACAAGGAATATCTCCTCGTTATGGCTACAGCTTATCTAACATCGAATAGGTAAAAGGAAACTTTGCAACAACTCCCACTGGATTTTAATTGAAATAATACAATTAAACTTGTCACCGGAACCATGCGCAGACTTTGACTTACCTATTTGAATTGGTTCTTAGTCCATCACTTGAGGAGAAAAATATTTACATAAGTATTTTAACACAAACCTGTCAATTACATATGTAATGTCCACAGTTATTCCTTGAAGGTATCATAACTTTTAAATTGCTTCCTACTGAATCATTCCATGGCTTGTTGCCATGAGTCAGTTTAACTTCTCATCACTGCACAGGAGTGAAATAGTGAGCACCTTCTTCCTTTCATACTTCAATTGATTTATTAAATAAACATATACCTAATGTTTATTTGACATTGTAAGTAGTCAGAATTATCACTGCTCTGCAGCTCAAAATAATTGTCAGCAATGAATAATAGCTGAGATCTACTGCATTGCTGTCCTGAGGGATTGTCAGAGATATTTAGTCACATACATTGTATAATTTGGTAGGTACTCACTATTTAAAAGGGGATAAAAAATGGCAAGTGCATTTCACATTCTACAGATTCCCCATTTTGGGACTTTTGTCATGTATTTGCACACCCAGCCCATCAGGATCCTCCTGTTAAGCCCACAAAGAATCTGCAATGCAGAACAGACCTGAATGTCTTAGTGACCTACATGCTGTTTGTAAAACAGAACACACCACAGCCTGGAGAGCTAATTCCCATCTTATCCATGCATTAGTTGGGACAAGGCATGGGAACCATTCTGCACAACAGGACCAAGCACACTCTCCTGCTCAGCAAGACTACTAATGCTGAAAGTGAGAGGCAGAACCTTGAGCTTATATTTCCTCATGTGGGTTCTGATCCAATCCTTAGACAGCACCTTAAGAAAACCAAATATCTCCAATCACAGCAGAGATATCCCTCTTACCCCCAGCATCCTTCAGATTCCCCAAACTTCTGAATTAGATGCTAATCAACTCCATTTCCAAGCAGATGAACTGTTTTGAAGCAGGAGAAAACTACCCCTGTAGGCAAGATTTTGGTGGATTTGAGCTGTTTGTTTGGGGTTTTTTATTTTATTCAAAATCATTAGACAGTGGCCACTGTCTTTGAAGAGGGGATGTCTCTCTCATTCCACATTTCCTGGGAGATGTCACAGCTGTGACAAGGAGGAGTTTATAATGCCACAGTTCGGTGCCTTCATAATTTATTCTCTCTGATTTTATGCTCTTTTAGTCTCCTGCTCAACCATCCACTAACAAGCAGTGATATTAGCCAATAAATCAAAGACATCTGCTTGTCACCACCAGATGCTTGGTCACATTGCAGCCGATTATGAGACATACAAAAGGACAATTTCATGTAGAGAGCTCTGTGTAGGTGTTCCACTGATATTCTGTTTGATAGGAGACCAGCGTGAGGTGAATGTAGTATAACTCAGTAACTTTTATGCCTCCTGGCAATAGAAAAGTAAGCTGAAATAAAATCGGGAAGTAAATTAGGACCTCACCTTTATGGCTGTGTAATTTTGATCCTGCATCTATTCCTGAAGCACACTGACACAAGTTAGCATAAAAATAAATCTTTCCATTTGTCCATCTTGCATTGAGCTGGGCACAGAAAAAGCAGCTACTTTAATTTTCACAAAGGGCAGAAGAGGTGCTTAATATCAATTGTTACAAAGTGCATCAATTTTTCATGTGGCAGTCTTGCAAAAAAAATAATCCATTAGCCTTATCAGTCAAATGTACAACTAACATGCCCAGTGCAAAGACACTCTGATCTCTCTTTTTCTCTCTAATTTATTATAACAAACACCATTAATGGTAAGACCCAGTGACTATTCTGCAGAATGGAGGAGGAGAGCAAAACTCTTGCAGAAATGATGCTCTAGCTTTCTTCTCAAAATTAAACACTTTACTCCAATACTGTATCATGAAGCTGACAAAATATTATGCATTATTCCAATGTGCTATAAATAAAATCCATAGGAAAAGCAGACAGTTTGCCAACCATTTCTGTATAGTTGGTAACAGTTCTAAAAGGAAGCACAGCATTTGCTGATTGCTCTCTAGAGAGGAACCTCTCTCCAAAGGGCTGCATGGCTTTATATTGCTGGGTCACCAGCTGAAAGGACATTCAGGCTGGTTTTCTATATATCATCATGCTTCTTTTTAGTAGGTTTAATCTTTACAAAGTTTAATCTTTGTAAGATATGTCTTTTCCACAGGCAACTTGGACACACACAGTGGGGATGTTACCAGGGTGTCACCACACCGGTACCTTTTACTCACTCATTCTTATATTTTAAAACTTCAGTAGCTTTAAGAAGGACATATACAAGCACTGATCAGACAGGTTCAGGTACAGTCCTCTCTTGTATGTTGGTTTAATTTCTGCCCCTGCAAATCTCAGATTTGAATGTCTAAGAATTTCCTTTGCTGAACATGGATTCAGCCTCAGGCCATCCCAGTTCTGAGCAGTACAGTCGGGAGGACAATGACATCTAGAAGAGAATTTGTGATGTTAACACAATAAGCCCAACCAGCAGTTGCCATTCAGTTAATTGGGACATTAATTGCCACGCCATTCAGTGACTAGAAAATGTGAGCATATGA
The DNA here is from genome assembly GCF_003984885.1 of Neopelma chrysocephalum. Classification (NCBI taxonomy): domain Eukaryota; kingdom Metazoa; phylum Chordata; class Aves; order Passeriformes; family Pipridae; genus Neopelma; species Neopelma chrysocephalum. The sequence goes on from NW_020897720.1 coordinate 3,224,131, forward strand.
AAGAAGTGGTATTAATATATATACATTTTCAATATTCTAATGAACCATGTTTTAACCACAGCTCCAGCCAGAAGCAGTCCATAGTGAAATGACAGCTTTATCAGTAGCATGGCATCAATTCTCACCATAGCAACACTAGACAAAAAAAGTCTGTTCCATTTCCTGGTAGTAAATGATTGACATGTACCTTTTGTTTTAAGAAGCACTTACCTATGGCAGTTATCTTCCTATCTCATTGCCTGTTGCAGACTTACAGGTCAAGCCAAATGACCTGCAGGAAGAGAAGAGAAAAATTATGCACGGGCATAATACCAGGAAGAAAAAGCAACAGTGTGCTTGACTGTTTTACAGAAAGTAAAGCAGATAGTACAGAAACTGCCGGGGATCAGCTTTAGGTTTGATAAGTCATCTGGTACAGTCCCCAGATTTGAGATCTGATCTATTCTTCCCTGGTTTACATGAGTGAAATCTTACAGAACTCCAGCATTAACAATGAGCCTCAAATCCTACTTTTTTATCTAGTTTTTCTAAAAGATTTGAGGAATGTTAGAGAAGCACCAGGAATTATGCTCTTGGTCCTATTAGGATCATGATGTTTGGAACACATAAAAGAATAACTTTCTATTAAACTCCTGCTACTTTCATAACAGAACAAGGGAAGCAGATCTCCCATCAAGCATTCCCCAAATGCAGCTCCCCTGGCACATCCCCTCTCAAAAATGAAAAGACTTCCTTCTGCTATTGAATACTGGAGTTACAGCCTCCAAGTTACTTTTTGATTTCCAAATATACTCCTGAGAATATACATCTAGAGATACTTAGATTGAAAATTGCAGTTAACAGCTGATAGTCCAACATCTACATTCTTCTCTGAGAACTATTTTCTCTCCCTTCAACCATATTAGACAAGCACCTCACTTGCACTGAATTTAAAATTTAAAACATTTAAATCATTTAAAGCATGACCACATCCACTCCTCTTTTTCTTGAAAACAATTGTCAGAGGAATTGTCAGGAAAGCATTCAGAGTATAAAGCTCAGTCCATTATATAACGTAAGATTCAAAATAATGAGTTAGTTTTAATGTGACTGATCAATTTTGATGCTTTAACAGTCACAAAGCAAAAAACTTTGGAAGTAGTGTCAAAACAACAGTGATTAATGTTGGTAACATGGAAACTAGCATAGAAATAAACACTAATATACAGCACCAGTGCAATATATATTATATAAATATTAAAAAATGGTGGTCTTAAGAGTGAAAGGATTAGACACCTAATAATGGGCTTAAGATTAGACTCCTACAGAATGGGCTTAAGTATCTGTCAACTTGTTCTGAAAAATGAAAATATTTCTCAAGTATCTTGTTCCTAAAGCCTGAGATGTACACTCCAAATTGCCCCCAGGGGAATTATGTTCTTATGAACCTTAGACTTTTGGTAAAACGAGGCTGGATGTCAATTCACCCTTCTACAAACAGTCACAAACTATGGAGAGCAGTTCCCTGCTATACCCAGACAAAAACCCATAACTGTGGCTGTCCCATATTACAACCTACTCCTGGTTATTCTTATGACAAGAAACTCAGCATAGTACATTCAGTGGAGTATCCTGGGAGGCAAACCAGGGATACTCCTGAAATGTGTGTTTTATTTATGGCTTTCTAAATTACAGGTATACATTAAACATAAGTTTTCACGAGGGTTTTTGTCAGAGAATATTTTGTGAAACTTCTCTCACTGTTTCTTAAGTCACTCTTGTTTTCTGAATATGTGCTTTTCAGAATTAACAGCTGATGTACCCGTTTATCTGAAAATGTTTATAAAAATCTTGGGTTTGTTTCTCTCAGTATGTCCAACAGCTCCATCAGTAGTTTGAGCACAGTCTTTCCAAAATGATTATTTTTCACCTATTTTCAGCATTTTTTCAAAAGTACTTGTAGTCTCCTTTGAGAAAAGAAACAAGAATGATTTTATTTTTATTCTTGTTTACTGAAATTAAGAGCCCTTTCATAAAGATAAAAAGCCCTTTTGAAAATTCTAGTTCTCCACATAAAACCTTTCAATATGCTTGCTTATTAAGTACATGAATAGCTTCCCTGATCTCCATGGGACAGCAGATATATTTAAAGTCAATCATCTGTACAAGTCATTAAGTGACAAGAGCCAGCATCAAATGAGAACTGTGACAAAGGTCTCTTTTTTTCATCATGGTCTGGGATTTCCACTGCTATGCTGGGTTAAAAAAAATTGGGGTTTTTATAGGAGCTAAAGTATGCTTCAGAGAACCTCAGTTATAGCTTTTACAGCAAACACTGCTTAAAATTCTGATGTAATTTGTAAGCAAAGCACTTGGAATTAAATATGATCCATTAAGGTAATAGTAGAGTTCAGTGTGGGTTATTTTAATAGGTCCTGATAGCCTGAACATTAGTCTTTAAGTAGGCAACCAGTTGTGCAGATATCAATTGATCTATTTATGTTCGAGTTTAAGCATGTGGCCAAAGTGGCTGCAAGATCTGCAAAGGCTGAAGAATTAACTTAAAAGAAGACATAAAAAGAAGAGATTCATGATGGACACATCCTCCTACTGCATGGTGGGTGACTGCCAATAATTAGAGACAAAAGATGGGATTCTGTGACTTTAAAACAGAGACCAAATAAGGTTATTGTTAAATAAATCAGAGGAGTGAGGTGATTTAATGGCTTTTTAATGATCCTAATGTTTTCAATTCTAATGATTCTTTTTACATCAGCTTTAATCATTTTGTGAGACTGAAAAATGTCTGCATTAGTTTGGTTTTCTGTTCAATCTCCCCACAAGCCATCACAGAGGGATGGCTAACAGGAGTCAACTTTCATACGTGGAAGCCTAGACAATGGAATAACTGCTAAATTTATTTGGGAAAACAATACATGAGCTATCAGTACAGTAAACGATAACTTTTTAAAAAAATCAATGGAAACATTTCACTGCAGTGCAGGAGTTAACTGTTGTATACTCATTAACACTGTAAATTAAATTAAGTCTTTTCAGTATTATTTAATGTAAGGAACTTTAAGTATTAGAAGTGAATGTGAGTTATTTCATCTTTTAAAATTGGCATGTAAAGTAACCTCAAGTCATACAAGAAACCCTTCAGAGCAGACCACCTGCAGGACCTCTCTCTTGCATGCAGCTTTAGGAGTTTGCTCAAAGCCTGGTTTCCCCTCCAGGGAAGTGCTGCTGTGGCAGAGTGGAGTGCACGGAGCTGGGGACACACCGGGACAAAAGGCCGGGAGGAGGAGCTGCCCCATGAACTGCCCCAGCTGTTTGTTTGAGGCTTGTTTGAGGTTTGTTTGTTTGGGTTTGATGGTGGCACTGAAGGCTCAGGTGCCTCCCTGGTTACCCCAGGGCAGCAATTTTAAGGCAACTAGTATTTATGAACACACAGATACATCAGAATTAATATGTTTCTCTTTGGAGAACACTTATGAGTATCACAACTTGCACACATTCATCCAACTGATAAAATTTAGAACACAGCACATTAAATTCAGCTTTTATTGCCACTTAAAAATAATGCCTCTAAAAAAATGCACTTCCAGCTAAACTGTGACCCACCCAAAGCCAATTTCGGTGCAGTAGTCAAAGACTAATTTCTTAGTAACAGGAAATAAATAATAACAGCTGTCAGTATCCTGGTGAAAAATCCTAGGCTTTACTATGGAGAAACGAATCTGAAATTTGCCAGCTGGAGGGATCAGGGAATGTGGACAGACAGCCCCTGATCAGCCTGACTGGAAGCAAAGAGGGCCTGGGGATGAAAAGGAGAGTCTTCAAATGTGTGGAACAGCCTTAGGAAGAAATGTGGGAAGGAAATCAATCAGCCAGACTTATGGGAATCCTGGGCTCAGCAGAAATACTGAAGGAGCAGGACGAGGAAGATACAGGGGGAAATTTTGTTTCAGTGAGAATGGAAAAGGGGGATCTTATCTAGAGCAATAAAGTCTTGGAGCATCAGGGTGCAAGTGCAGACTGGCAGAGTTTTCAGAGAGCAGACCCTTCAGAAAGAGCAGAGCCCTCTGGACAGTAGAACTCCAGATATCAGCTGGTCCTCTCCTCTTCAGGGGAGTGATCACAAAGAGTTAATTTGAAACCAATTTTCTCACTTTATTAAGATCCTTGAGGTGAGATGGTTTGCCCCCCAATCAGTTTTTGGTTGAGAAGACACATCCAACACTTAATTGTGGATTTAGAACTGGTCACAAAATTATATTAAAACTTGGAGATAACAACCAACTTCAGGGGCTGAGACAATGCATTTTAATAGTTACGACTTTATTCCAGTAATTGTCTTGATAAGTAATTGACTTTGATAATTTCTGCATTTCTCGGTTTCAAGAGTAACTATTTCCAAGAATCTAAACATGTGAAACATCTTATGTGTCTTCATGTTGAATTTTAAACTGCTAGTAGAAGTAAAACAGAAAACAAGCAAACAATAAAACCAACCAACACCTCACAAACATTTAGTCCCCTGGCATGGCCTTGCAAAATAATTTAGACCTTTTATAAGCCAATGTATTTCAAAAGAACTAAAGAATAATTATAAAGAAAACTATTTTGACCTATACTATTAATTTCTTGAAAAATTGTGACATTTTAGCTACCATTATTCTTAGCTTTTACTAACAGAAATCCCTGGGACCTATACACTCTTTTTATCTTATGTTATCCCAGATACTTCATTCCATAGTGAAAATCAGAAAGTATCATCTTCATGGTTCTGTATTCCCCCAAATCTTCAGTGATTTGCATATATGTACCAAAATCTTTGGGCACATTTGGTAGTATTTGAGCACTACATACATGTCCTTTCTTTTTTGCAGGAAGGAAATACAAATTCAGTGTTCCTAAGATGATATTTGTATAAGTATTCTTGTTCATCCAAGTGCTATCTCAGTTGCTAAAACCACAGCCAAGTTAAAATAGACAATTCTCCATCTGCTTTTGATGCAGTAATATCTCATTTCTGAGGATACAGAAGGTATAGGAAGCTAATAGCTTATTTATATGACAATTTTGAAAATTTGAATACACACTAAATCTCTGAAAGAAGGGAATAAACACATTCTGGACAAACGCCTCAGCAAATTAAACTGCAGTGAAGAACCTGGTTCACATTTTAGAAAGAATGGTCATAAAACACAGATCTGAGAAATTAATATAGTCCCTGACAACTCTGCAAGGGAATTTCTCTCAGGTACTGAAAAGAAGCAGACTTGTTCTAGCCCTAATGTCCAAATGCATCATCATCTTTTTACAAGCTTATGAAATCTCCAGTCAGGTTTCTTCTGGAAACCGTTTCCTGCCAAGACAAATAATGACAGGTAAAAAGAAAAACTTAAAGGTGAGTGGCAGTAAATTGCCTTTAATTTTATGTATAGTTACATAGATCTGCTATCTACATGTGCTGAAAGCAGGCATCAGCCAATATAATTATATCCTCAAATGTAGATAGTCAGGTAATGCTCTCATTGAACTATTGAACCCAGACACATTTGCACTTTTCATGCAGTGGTTTCTCCTCAACCACTGCTGAGTTTCCTTTAACATTTATTATTTTATTTGCAAAATTTCTTAACCGAAATTACTTGGTTTAGTGCCACAAGTGGAATTGTTTTACAGGAATATACTGCAGGATCTATACTGGAAAAAAATATGTAATTATGTTGTCCCCAGCGATCTTAACCCACCAAATAAGTTTTGAAAACAGTCTCCTGAGTAGTCCAAAATTCGCATTCTGAATTTACAGGTATTAACTTAAAATGTTATTCTGCAAACAATCCTGGCTATAAACTCTGTCAGATGAAGTCTTTCTGAAAAGGAATCTCAAATAGATACGAAACCAAATCCTCTTTTATTTCATTATTCATTTGTACTTGTATCAGGGTGATACTACAAGTAATAATTCCTTCCTGGTGGGACAAAAAAAAAAAAAGAGTACTCAGAAATTGCTGTGGTTACATCATTGTCATACACCTCTCAATCCCAAATAAGAAGTGCAATTCAGTACAGGACAGCATACCAGCTTGTCTTATATTCCACCAAAACACACCCCCTACGAGTACAGGAGTGCTCCTATGGAGGTGTGCGAGTGTGTTTGGTAGGCATGGAAATGAGCTTGCTGGGTCCAAATGTGAGCATGTGGGAATCATTCCATGTACTCTTACAGATGGAGTCTAAATATCTTTAAGGGTCTACATATCTGTAACTAACTAAAAAGAAGAAACTTAGATGCAAACACAACTGCTCTCACAAGGACACTCGTGTGTTCAGCTTTGGTTTCCTACACCAGAGAAGAGCAACTCAGCAGTTACAGGTGCAGCAGATTTTCCAGTATCCCATTTCATCCCCCACCACTGCAATACCATTGACCTACCCCTCATACACTGCACACAGGAAGCCAAGCCAAGTCCTCAAAATGATTTTGCTAATGTCCCAAGGTCTCAAAAATCTGTGAAATGCAATCACCTCATCAATCATTCACCATCATTATTTTTTATATCTCCTATAAAAGGAAATGAAAGGGTAGATTACAAAACTATATATCCCTCCTTTCTTTCTGCCTAGTACAGCATTAACAAGCACTAACAAATGGCACAGCAGCATCTCCCAAACTAGGGACACGAGTGCAGTGATAAGCCACATAAAATATTCATAACTGGAACTTTAGATGTCGGCAGATGCACAACAACAGCACACAAGCTCTGTCAGGAATCGCTGGGAGATTGAAAGCATACTTAAAGGATTTATTAAAGCAATCAGAAGAGGCCTCTACTCAGTCACCATGATTGCAAGGAGTTTATGGCCATGTATTTAATCTCCTTGCTCTGTAACAAATAAGTTATGCTTTCTTGTGATTTGCGCACAAAGAGTTTTTTCAATCTTTTCTAGCACTATAAAGAGCAGAAGTACCATTTCTGCCTTGCTAAGCGAAGTATTAATAGGAATGCCAGCAGCAAGATGGCACATGTAATACATATGGAGGTTTAACATTATAAAGATTTATACTACACAGAATATAGTCCTATATTATAAGATAACATTATTATCTACTGTTATATGAAATTATAGGAAAAACCCTTTGATGACAGGGATTTTTTTTGCAGCATTGTATTGAGGGAGACCTGAGTTCAACAAAAAAACTGGCAGTATGTACCAATCTTAAACAGTTGTCTTAATAGTAATTAACCAAACAGAACACCAGGAACAATAGAAATTGTTAACACATGTCAGTTCATCTCTTACACAGAAGTGTATTAGCAAAGATCTTAGTTCATAAAAAACAAGCGTGTTTTAAGGTCAACTAGCAAACAGGAAAACTGACTGAAGGGAAAAACAATTACTTATTGAAACAAAAGAACAGAAGTAGGCAACTACACCAGAACTTCTGTGTACACATATACAGAGAGCTTACATTTATGCAAATAACAGCTGGCATTATCTCTACAAGATGGTTGACTATATTCTTATTTTGACACTGACCATTAAAAGCACTGAATAGCTGAGCTTGTTAACATAACCAAAAAGATGGAAGAATATACATTTTGTCTCTTATTTTGACTTGCTGCCTACAGCTTCTTGTAGTTTGCACTGACCTTTCCTTAAGGAAGCTTTAGAAACATTAGCTGTGCTCTGGAGCTCTTCAAAATACTTCACATGCAGAACAGAGCTGACAGACCCTGGCTTCCCCGCTGAGTTTGCAAGAACTATTGAAAAACTCTTCCTTATTTTGGATCATTTTTCTCTTAAAAAAAAAATCAGTGTGAACACAAGCAGCTTTAAAGAGTTTTAGGGTAGAGAAGGAAAGGCATTGCTTCATCTTAAAGGCAAAATGACATGGAATGCAGGGTTTGTTACAAGAACTTTACTGTTATCACCTTATGTTTTTTTTCTCTTAATCTGGCAGAGTTTCCCATTATCAGTGGAAATTGTTAACAAATATTTCCTTCATTTTTATGTACAAATGTGCATGAGTCTTGCATGCTTAACATAAGAGAAGGGACCTCCTCACCCATGGAAGAACTCTTCAGCAGATACTCTTAGAGATGACAATGTTTTTGTCCACTGCTTTTGGCCAGAACAGAGGTATAGAAAATAAATTTAGGTGCTTAAACATACTCTGGGGACTTTTTCCTCATCTCATACTCTTCAGCCCAGTTTAATCTTAATCTCATCAGATCACATGATGGATTTAGCATTCACATTTCACTCCCGCTCTTACTGTGCTACACCTTCGTTATAACTCAGATGAAGAAAAATCTACTGGCTGACCAAGGGAGGATGTCACACGCTTGCTGAATTGGGCACTTCTCCAAAACCTGTTCTTACACAGATTTCTTACCTCTTTCTATGAAGATTTTACATTTGGTATACATGCTTCCATACAAAGTAATTCTAAATATTTTACTATAAATGCTATATACTAGTTCTAAATGCTGTACAGGTCTGAAATTTCCCCAGGCATGTAATATCATAAGAAAATTAAAGAAATTCTTCCAAAAAAATTAAAGAACATAGTCATTACTTGTATTCTCCTGCATTTCTGTTCATACTTTTTCATTCACACTAAAACTCATTCTGCTAAACTATTTTGCAATGTAGCATTTCTTCTTCTATAACAAAATCTTAGAATTAAGAACTCAATGGGATCTTTCTTTCTCTGCTGACCCCAAGACTTTATGGTGTGTTCAATACATGCTCTGTACACGAGTATGATGTATGCATAACCATTTTCTGTTCCTTTTAGTCACAAACAGAACCATATCTTGCCTATCCACTTCTATTCTCTTCTGGAACAACAAAGTCTCTAAGAAATTCCAAGATCTTAGCAAGATTTAGCTTTACATCCTGCTCCAACACCAAGAGAATGCCCAGTGCACAGAGGAGGATGAAGACATGAAATTGTGGTTTGAGAAAGCTTACAATTTTGTTACAGCTGCACAAATATCCCCAGTTTCTAATCCTGCAGTGCAGATCTGTTCTTTTGGTTTGTCTGGAATACAAAACCTGTAATTTTGTTCTAAACTTTGAAACAGAATAAAACAAATGCAAAGAGCAAGTCAGACACAGTCTCAGAATTTCACAACCTCCTTCTCAATGTAAAAAATCAATCAAGATTTGCAAAATTTGTTGCAAATGAAAACACACGTAGCTGCTCTCCAGAGTTCTTACACTAACAAACCCCAGTTCCTCCTAGCAATCTTCTAACAACAGATACACAAATGAAACTCCAGTCACTTTTAGCCCACATCCAATGAATCCATAACTGTACATCATCCAGTGAACTTAAAAGCTTAGCAAAGTTGTAGGGGTTAAACTGTGTCAGAGAGATCATTTTCACATGTTCAGAAAAACCTCAACCTCTTTTATGTTTCAACTGTAGCCCATATTAAAAGCTTTTATTTCATATCAGAACTCCATACCTAACAGAGAAATTGTTATATGAAGACAAGTTTTCATGCTAAATGAATAATAAATTATAGGTTATGTGTCTCTTTGATTTTAGAGGATGCATAATTTACGACAATAAATAATTAACATATCAAAGGATTCTAATTTAACTGATGCCTTCAGCATCAGCACAGTCAAAGTATAAAACCTTCTGTTTGGTGCTTAAAATCCATCTTTGCGGTGGAGATGAGTTGCTATATATAAGTAGTTATTATGTTTTCCAATAGGTAATTTTTGCTTATCATTTAAATGTATTAATAAATATCAGAAAGTTCAATTTCTGACATATGATCTGGAATCATACTACATCACAGGAAGAAAAGCAGGCATAATTAGCACTATGCTGTTATAAACAGTATTTCAGCCAGAAATACTTAATGCAAGGTTTATTTTTAAGTGGTGTTAAGTTTTTCATTGGATGCCTGTAAAGGCAGCTTATAGTCCTAGGAAAAAAATCTGTCATAGGAAATAGCACATCTCTAGGTAAAAAAAACCCTAGTACTATTTCTCTTTGGAAAATAAATGCTAAATTTATGTTAGAATTTGTGTTCTTTAATTAGAGTAACATCTATGGCTACATCAAAATTCTTCGTAACAGGAAAGATCAACAGTGACCTAAAAGCACATTTTTTCTCACTATTCCATCACTGGACAGCTGATTAGAGCAATGTGCAGGCAAGTAATTCCTCTTGCTCAAGTTATGCTGCTCTACAATGGGTGATACAGACATTTCTGTGTAGGAGGCCAGGCTGGACCACAGCCGGGCATTAGAGACCACTGAGATAAACCCCTGCAAAAGCCACAGTCCAGTGCTCTGCAAGGAAAGCAGGCTGAGGGCAGCCCTGCTCACAAAGTACCACACGGGCTGTAAAGCAAGACTTGAGCCCACATCATCCCTTGAAGCAGAATGGACTGAAGAAACATTTGGGCCTTACAGAATAGCTCCCCCCTACATCAGTGAGAGGATCCATAAGTTCACCTCTAGTACACACAAAGAAACTGTTTCTTCCTCAAAGACTTCATGATCAGGTCATGATCCTGCAACTGGACTGTTGTGAGTGCAGCTTCTGGTTATACAGGGGGTCACTGTTATCAGGCTGAGCTTATTTTCGGGTTATAACCAAACCCAACAATACACCAATAACTCATAGAGTTGGTGGAGATATAACAAAACTCTCGTGGTTTGGTTCCTTAGGGGTTGGGTGGGTAGATCTCCCTCAGCTTGGGTCCATCACTGCAAGACAAGCCTGTGCCTTTACACCATCCTGACTATCCCTCTCTGTTCCTGCACAATTCCAGCACCTCAGAATTTCTCAGCCAATATCCGTCAAGAGCTGAGAAACTTATGTTTTTCATCACATCCAGAGGAAAGTGTGACTGAATAGTTGCTGTCCTGCATTTGTCAAAATCCTTGATATTGAATATCAGCTTCTGGGAGGTCACAGGAAGAAAAAAATTGTGCAAAAGATTGGAAAGAAAAATCTGCAGAACTATATATTAAATATACATGTATGCACACACGCAGTTTGTAAAAAGTATTTGTGTTGGAATTCAGAAAGATACCTAATAAAAGCATTTGATTTCTTTTCTGGGAGTATGTTTTGTGTTTGGAATGAAAAGCGCTGGTCAGCTGCAAATGGCAGTCAGGCTGTGGGCTGAGAGAAGAGAAATGAAACAAGTGGTGCAATTAGAAAAGACAGATATAATTTTCATGCCCAGAAAAATAAATAAAATATTTTACGTTGATGCCAATGGAACAAAGATTGCAGCAAAATTGTTTACATGGAGAGACCCTTAATTACAGCTATGTTAAGGAAAGCATCTCTGCAGTCCAGATGTAAGCACATGGAGCATTATGAAATACAGCTTAGAGAAGGAAAGTTAAAAGGTTGTCATCTAACAAAAACTAATTAGTGGCTATTTATCATCAAGTTTATTTTCTAACACACATATTTCAGTGTGTCTTTTTTGTCCCTCACTTTCATTTTCTGTACAATACTACTGATTTAGCCCAATATAGAAAGGAAAAGTATATTGAGGGGTAGAGAAAATGTGTATTTCCTGAGAGGATCCTATCAAATATCTGGATCATGAAAACATACTCTAATTGGAGATTTACAGTTTATGGTGTTCATAGTTGGATTAGAAATCAGTCTGGTGCTTTTCAGAGGTCCTTTAGCTACTTTCTTACATAGAAAATAAAATTAGAATCTATTGCACAACTTAATAGTGATAATTCATTTAAAGGGAATGAAAATTATTTTTTGCACATTTCCTGAGAAAAGTCTGCACTAATATAAGCTTATGTCTGTCTAACTGAAGGTGGGAATTGTCTTGAGTTTCTCCCACTAAGTTTACCACTGGCAGCAATCCAATGGCCAGTTGCAAATTGGGACACTCATACATATAAAGTGAAAATCAGATGCTAAGGTGTAAATTTCAACAAACTCTGCCATTTTATAATCCTGTTTGCAGAAAAAGTGACACTTGTCTTGTTAATATTGTTACATTGACTTTATAAAACACAATTTTCATTGACTGACTGACAGCTCTGATCACTAAACACTATTTGATTTTTCTGTGCCCAAAATGGGTATGGTTTGTCAATAGCATGAATGAAGATTACCAAAGGGCTGTGTTAAAATGTCTCAGATTGGCTCCAGAATTATAATTTGTCTTCTCCTTTAAGTACACACTGCCCCTGACTTTACTACATGTATATAAAAAGATGAAAAGTTTGCACCTTTATGGCAGGACAAACCACTTCTCACCTTAATGAACCAATTCCTCAGGTAAATATTTCAATAAATCAAAACTAAAATGGACTTGAAAATCCCAGTCTGGTCATTTATGCAGTTATTTACACCTGCATATTTCATTCATGTTTAGAATAAGGGGTCATTAAGCACTTTGTATCTGTATAACCAGAGGTACACACTAATTATGCATTTGCTTTACCCCAGCTCTAATGGCTGAGCAGCAGCTGGCTGACAGGTTCAGGCAGCAACACAATTTGGCCTTGTAGTAAAAAGGATTAATCAGGACATAAGCAGCACTCAGGTTCTGACAGGAGTCCTACAGATATTTGAAAATGCACTTTAAACAGCAGCATTCAAAGGGAGCTGAGGAGGAGTGCATGTCTATGGACCCTGCCACAGTGCAGGCAGCACAACATCAGATATTGTTCAATGAAGATTTTTTTTTTTTAGTGACCTGTAATGTGGTACAATTCCTTTTGCCTTAATGGAATCAGTTCTGATGCCTGAAATCTCAGCAACTGAGTGAACCCGTTTGGCTATTTCCCCGATTTTCCCTGGGCTGGAATGACAGCTCAGAGCACTCAGCACGCCCTTTATCTTTAAAGATTCTTATTTGTCTACCATTTCACAGCGAGCAGTTCTGATGAATAGTGCAATTAACCTTTCCATTATTAAAACAATTAATTGCAAAAATTAAAGACATGACAGGGGCTAAATACTAATGCATAAATTATCAGGTTCAGGAATTGTAATTATTAATCTATGTACACTAATTGTGAAATAAACAAAGATGACAAATTGTAATCAGAAGTCAGTGCTAGAACTAATGGTCATTTGTTTTTCCTGTGAAAAGAGAAATACACCATTTTACTCCTGACATACAGAATTAATCATACCAAGCCTTAAACTAGAGTATTTTTTCTCTTGTGAATGATTTAGGATCTGAATATAACTAAAGTTTAGTTTTGTTTCTACAGCAGCATAAGTTTACACCAAAGAAATTTACATTTCAACATAAAAATATCTGTCTAAGCTATGCCTGCAGTGAATCTCCACTACATTTTCATCTCATGTAGCTATAACTTGACTAAGTATTGTGGAATTCTTATAACAATGCGATATTACAATATTGCAAGGTACAACATAAAGAAGATATGCTGATCAGACACACGGCTATATAACTGTTGAAGATTAACAGCAACACTGAAGTATTTCACTTATGGGAGAAGTACCTGACTCATAAACATGCACAAAACTGTGCTGTCAAAGGGTAGGATTGCTGGGGAAGCAACACGGACACACTTTGTCAATAAAAGACTTTTTATTTCCTAAGGAAAGTGTCAACATTTCAACAGTTTCATAATTTTTCACCTTAAAGACAGGCGGGGATATAGAAATGAAGATTCTAAATTTATCCCTCTGTTTTGTGCCAGAAATAATGGAAAGAACATCCAACTTGAATCATCTGTTGTTTACTGCCCTCTAGCAGTTTTCCCATCTCCTTGTCCTTCTCCCCTCCCTGCCACTAAAAATACACCCTTCCTGAGAGCAGGACCACCTTCCTTTGGGTCACTGCCTTAAAAGCTGCAATGTTGCCACAGCAGGATTCAAACAGCTGAGCAATGGTCTCATGAGATAAGTGATGTTAGGGCATCGACTGCTTTCACTGAAGCCTGACAGTTGCTTCCTTCCTTCTATACTGTTCATAACAGGTTGCATATAACAAGTTTCAAATGGTTTTATCAATTAAAAAAGAAAACAACCAACTCAACCAAAACCAAACAAATCAACATAAAACCCCCGCCAAAACTCCACCAAGTAAAGGCACAGTCACAAAAAAGCAGCTAAGTAGTTGTCCCTATAAAGTATCTGTGCAGTGCCTGATGCAGAAAGGTTTTGATTGGCAGACCTATGAGATTCAGAAGTTGGATAACGATGATGTTAAAACCCACAATGCCAGAGACCTTTAACAGTAGAAGAAAAGCTTCAGAGAACATTCAATGTGCTGAAGGAAGGATGTTTTGATTTGAGAAGACCATTCCCTCACAGACCTGGAAAGAAAAGCAGACTTGTCCTCTTTAAATCAGGTCCCACTTCACATAATACTTATTTTTGCAGTTTGCCTTTGGTACCACACCCAACTCCAGTGTCAGTGACCAGATTACTTGTATTCACTGAAACCACGCTACCTACCCAAAAATACAAGTGTGAGGAACTCCTGAAGAGCTGTCAGACAATCATCACGTTGGCTCATCACTTGGCCTTGTAGTTGGCCAACTGACTCCAGAATTTCAAGTAAATTGTCCTGATAGCATGAGGCAGGCTTAAAGAAGGAGTTTATAACCTAATTTTGCATGATATCAGTTTCAAACCAAAGAAGCAGCTTTAGATATCAGATAATTCATCAAATTTTTCAACAAGTGCCTGTGTAATGCTGCTTAGTGCCATTAAAATTATAATTATTGCACAGCATGAAGCAGAAAAATAGAAGTCTTCCAGTTAATTCTAAATAAATAAAAAAAACCTATCTAGGTTTTTCTTGTCCTGTACATTATTTGACAAGGGGTTAAAGTCCTTCAGAACATCTTTCATAAGATATCTTTGCTCTTGCAGCTCAAACAAGTTGTGGTGTGCTGTGCAATGTGATATTTAACTTGGTTACAAGGTATTGCACAAACCACTGTATATTCCTAGAAGATTTCTTTTTTACAGTGTTATGCTCCATCCACCCTTAGTTTCAGCAGTGCTGTGATCTCTCTCTCATTCTTATCCTGTCTAGGATCCTATATTCTACTTCGTGCACTGGAAATGCAAAAGCTCTGATGCTGCAATGAAGAAGGTGAAGGGTGGAATGACATGAGGAACAGCTGTGTGTCTCAATTCAGGACAATGATGGAGTCAACTTTTCTCCTATTCCTGGTTTTGATCTTATATTTAAAAACCTTGTTTCCCAACTACCATGATTTTTGGCAGCAATACCAATTGATGAGAAAGCTACTCAAATCATCAGGCTCTTAATAAGTGTCAAGGCACAGGTGGCCATGTGGGGCAGCTTCAGAACCACTCATCCTGTTGGTAAGGCAGCACAACCACAGCAACCAATAACAAGAAAAATCTACTCATCCCTTTAGAATGCAGTGGATGGAACCAGTAAATGGCATTATTTTTATAATCACCTTTTCACAAGAACAATATCACAGAGAACATTAATTGATAATAAGTTCTCAATTAGGAAACCCAAGTTCTGGCAAATCCTCTTTCATATCTTCCCATTCTTTTGATTGCTTTGTTGTCTGTACACCGTTAAAAATTTTACATTTATTCATGCCAGAGATAGAGCTAGAAAGGGCAATGGTACAGTACACATTCTGAAAACAGCTATATCACTCACAACAAGGTACAGCTTAGGCATATTCCCACAGTTAATTATAAATGTTTGTGCTTGAATGTCAATGCAAGAAAACATAATCTTGTTATAATATAAAAAGTTATTATATAATGGTCTTTCCTAAAATACAGTTTACTAGAGCATGGCAGGTGGTAGACAGGAGGCTGAAAATTGTAACAAGCAATTACATTACAGAATTTCTTCCCTGCAGTTTCATTAGCTAAATTTCTTCCTATTTTAATCTGATCTTTTTAATAATGTTTCAGGACTGACACTCCAGTGGACATGAAACTCAGAATGGTCATGGTTGAATAAATGCATCTATTTAATTTTTCTCTTCAACTAGTTTTAAAAATTAATTTATCTGATTGCTCAGGCTATTATATAAAATTTGTTGGATTTTGTGTATTACTAATAGGCACCTTCCTTGTATTTCTGCTTGCTATTGCCTAAATGAGGTTTTTCTAATACTTGCTGATGGCTGATTAAAGAAATAATGAAACAGTGACAAAAGTCAATTCTGCACAGTTCCCATAAGGCTTCAAACAGATCTGGAGTTAAGCAGAAGGAAAACTTCAGAATGGTTTCCAAACACAGTTTTGGGGTACAGTGTTATTTTTGTGGTTCGGTTCATGTCCACACCACAAACCCACACATCCAGCAGCATTCCCATCCTAAGGAAGCTGCCTAAGAGTGTCGAGCAATCCCAGGTGTGCTCAGGAAAACAGATCAAATCAAAACAGAACATAGGAACTACTACATCAAATAGTTCAATTCTAAAATATCCTCATGAAAACGTCTTAAAGCTTTTTCAGTGTTTGGTGAGTTTTGTTGAGACAACTAGGAAAAAAAGTTTAAACAAACAAAACATATCTCAAATTTTTTTAATTAATTTTTTGCTTTTAATTTTTGAACCATCTGTTCCATTTCCCAAATCCTGCATGCATTTTGTTTCCAAAGAGACTTTTCAGGGGATCAAAATGTTTACATTATTTTTAATGGGGAAATAAAACTTCCGAAGGATCTATTTAACCTTTAGTGAAATACTTATAGAGGCTGATTTTGATCACAACTAAATCCATATTAGCTATGCTGAAGAGAATGAAATTGCTGCATCACATGAGTGAGTGGTGAAAAATCGATGTTGTTTTACAGAATTTTATAAAGAAATACTGACAGAGACACTCCTGGCTGCTCAGAATTAGTTCTTTCACTGTTTGGGGTTGCAGCAGTCAAGAGAATTAGTCACTAGAGAAGATGGATCAAACAAATGTCACAAGCTGAAGCCTTGTTTAATTTGGGAAAAAGCATCCACCCATCACCTTTTACAGTTGTGATTAATATATACTTCCCTTGCATTGAAGTTTAGTGAATTCCCTCGTTTTCATGCAAGTATTTAGAAATAATTAACAGTGAACTATTTCATTTAAACCTCTCAAGATCCGCTATCCCAATGCATTCCAATATGCAAATATTTTGGGTCCACGTGTTAATTGCACTGTTATCATGTGATAACAAATGTTATTGAATGAATTTAACCCAAGCTTGCCATGACTGCTGGTTTTGGCCTCTTGGAGCTGTGCAGTTCAGTAAGCATAGCTTGCTACATAGAAGTCATATAAAAGAGAAAAAAGTTACAGTAGATTTACTGCAGTTACTCCACAATTTTTCCTTTACATTCCCAAAGTAGATCAGTTCCCCTGAGCTGTACAAGTTCCAGATAAGGAGGGACTAAAACTTTTAGATTTCACATTTGCGTATAATGCTTTTCAAATCACTAAGCCTTGCCTAGAGACTTCAGTCACTTCAAACTCTCCCAGAACTCAAGTAAATTATGAGATTGAAGAGATTACAACTGTCATCTTCATCTTTTATGCTGGTAATAGATTCATATTTCAAATCTTGGTTATCTTTGCATACAGTTCAATGCTATATTGTCCTGCCACCTACTAATCAAGATTTGGGAAAAAGATGAATCTCCCAAAGTCAAACATATATTTCTTTCCTATCACAGCAACACAGTTTATTCCAGTTAAGCAGCTGATGCCACCATAAAAACTTCAGTTTTTAAGGGGATATTAAAGTTACCTATAAAATTTTGCCCTAGAACGAAACTTACTGTGCAAGGTTATTGTCAGGAACCTTTTCTTCCCCTTCAAATGGTATGATTTGAAAAGACATAAAACAAATGGCCTTTTGGAGACGACATTTCAGACAGTTCCTTTTTCCCTGACTTCTGTGGAAAACTTGGAATTCCATTTTTTTAATAATTCCCAATCTTGACAATTCTACATCAGCGCTCAAACCATTCCTGTGCTAATTCTTAACACAGTAACTAAGACTGCATGAAGATTAGTGAAAATGAAAAGTAAGAACAACAAAAAAATAAAATTGAGCATTTCATTGTCTTCCCTGACTCAGTTAAGTTTCACGTGCTATATTGCTTCCTTTCTTATGCCGCCAGACTCTAATTAGCTCTTTCCCTTTCTGGGACTCTGTTGTAGATCTCTGCTCTTCCCCTGCCCTTCCCATACTCTCCATTGGGTGAGAATAGTTTTCTCCACGCTGCATGCAAGTGACTCAAACTGCATCCAAGTCCCCTGTGACAAGGCCAGAGAGCCTGAGGAGCAGCAGCTACAGCCTGGACCGGTCACACAGTCCTTCCTCCTTGGGAAAAGAATGCAAGGAATAAATCCTGATCCACCCCTCAACAGCAAGGTTTTCCAAGTTCCTGCCTACTGGGACATAGGGGAAGGGATTCTCAAGTGGAAGAGGAAGCTCATCATGATTACAGCTCTTCCTGAATCAAAGTCAGTGCTGGACACTCAAAGACATCAAAGCAGGCCAAGGAGGAAGGAAAGAGTGTCTCATCTCTTATGGCCATGATAATTACTCTGGGGTTTTGGGGGCTTTGTTTTAGATGCATAATAAAGAAACAGCAAAACTCTACTTTTGAAAAGTTTTCAAAACCTCCACTGCCCTGGTAACATCTGCTGAGAGCACTTGGAAAACAGACTCATATCAGAATTGCACTTCTGATAGCTGATGAACTTGCCAACTTTGAAAAGCCACCTGAGTAATGAACTGTTGCTTTCTAATTGATGCCTTCTGTTTTCCTCACTTCTGTTCATTTGCCTCCCAGTAGAAAAGCAAGAAGATTTTATGCCTTTTTTTTCAGCTTAAGTTCTTTTCTGAATAAACAAAAATATTTTCAACATTGAAAGTTTCTTTTTTTTTTTTAAATGAAACAAAGAGGAAGACTGGAGCTCATGGACATTTGATACTGCAATACTCATTCTAATCTGATCTACCAATAAATGCACCAATCAAACAAGAAAAAAACAGAACAACACAGGCTTGACATCTTTCACTTGTTTGGTCCTATCCTAAGATTGTATAAAACAGGCTGTTCCTACAGCTTAGGAGAAATCAGCTTTACATGTATTATCTATTAGATTTTCCATTCTAACAGTTAACACCTGCATTAAAAACAGAGGAAAAGTTAGAGCTGGAAGAAGGAATTAATTATGCAGCATCATTTGATGGTAGGTTTTCATCTAACTTTATCCTCAGTGCTAAGCTGAAGGCAAGGACAACTTTCAGCTGCCCTTTTCAACACATTAGGCCCAATTCCATTTTCCAAATATGTTATCAATATGATAATTCCACACTTTCCCATCCGCAGACAGTCCAGTCTTCATAAAGGTAGCATTATTACTACAAATATACTGAGGGAAAACTATTTCAATTACTAGGAGACTATGCAACTCCAAGTCTATTTATTTCAATTTATTCAACTGTCTTGATACATGCATGCATAGAACTTTTATAAAGAGGGAATAAATTCACCTTGAAATTGTACCAAGTGACTTTGGCCGGGCCAGGCTGTGAGATGGAATCAGAATCACTTCTGAAATAAACCCTGACAATGCTGATCAAAACAAAGTGGCTACTCACTTATTAAAGTGACAGCTCAGCAGTGGTTTCAACCAGGGGATGGCGTGGCCTGGGGTGTTGGCCATGGCCTGGGGTGAGAGCTGCAGCTAAAAGCTTTTTAGCCAGTTGTGCTTTCTGAAGCTGCATCTGACGCTGTGACATTTCCTAGGGCTCCTGCACCTGCCTGGATGTCAAGCAGCTCATGTGAGCACTGTCACCCATTTCAGGTTGTTATTCCACAAGTGACAAGTTTGCCCTGAGACTACATGCAGGAAATTGATCCTTTTTCTCTTTGTTATGAGCAACCCAGTCAGGGAGAAAAGTGTCTCAGGTCAGACACAAGCACAAAATGCACAAGACACTAATTTTACAAATTTATCATCAACTTCTCAACAACCAAAATGAATCACCACTGAAAATACACTTTAAAACATATTTGAAGGTTTGAGCCTAAGAATTTCAGTTTCTAGTATTTATTAAACAATAGGTTTAGTGGTATTCTCCTTTGAATGTTCAAGTACAGGATTGCTATAGCAACCCATATCCTGCTTTAAAATCAATAGCAATTTGGGCAAGACAAGCTGTTAAACCAGTGTAACAGGTAGGAATGTGCTTCCTCACCTCATTGTAGGTGTTGCTGTTTAAGTTAAAGAAGGAATCACAAACTTCCTATATGATTTTGGAAAACAAGGTAGGGCACGAATAACAGTGACTCTGGATTTGAGGAAGGGCTTAACTGAAAGCAGCAGAGCTCATGAGCAAGTGAAACAAGGACTCCAGACTGTGCTCTTCCAGCTTTGGCAAAGAACAGAGTTGGGCTTGAATCTGTGCTTTCCTGAAAAGTCAGTTTTAGCTTTCCTATTGTGCATAAAAAGTCCTATAAAATGCAGCCACAGGAGTGCTTCTCCATCGAGTCATTCTGAAAGGAAAACCCGAAGCAGAGTTAGCATGACTTCATGTGCAAGTTTCACTGGTTTTCACTAAGAGCAGAAAGGGTGTTGGCACTAATATATAATGTCCATTTGAAGCTATTATTAAACGCTGACAGTTCTAAAATTAATGTAACTCAGTAAGAAAACAACTTCTAGTACATTTTGAATTAGCTGGTTGTCTACTGCAACTGCTTTGGTGCCTTTGGTTCCTCATAAACACTCTTGGTTGCACAAATCTCTCTGATAGGGCCCATCTCTCCTGCAGACTGAAGAACCCTCACCTTCTTATTAACAAACTTTACTTTATCCATGCCTTTACAAGGCATTCTGGATGCAGGTGTAGTATGGAACTTTATCGTGCAATAATGATGGTATCACCTCTATTCCTTCCTAATTCCTACCTTTAAATAACTCATCTGAGAGTTGTTGAATTCTGAACTAATTTAATCACAGAATCTTTCTTATGATTCCTATATAGCACAGTAAACTCAGAGCCCACTATCAAAAGATTAAAACAAGGATTTTTTTTTTTGCAATGTATACCACTTTGTATTTATGAATATGCCATCTGAGTGCCCTCAGTATGGAGAGATACTAACCCTTCATGGTTCTAAGCCAGATATCTGGTGACTCCAGATGTTAAGCTGACTGGCAGTTTTACAAAGGCTCTTCTGTCCAGACACCTCAAAAACTGACACACTGTAAAGCAAGTCTAAAATAGTAGAGAAAAAAAAGTGGGAAATACCAGTAAGCTTTGTTTTGTTCTAATGCCTTGAAACAGTTTCTGTTTTCTACAAATATTTATAATAAATTGCAAGTATCAATTTCAGAATAAACATCACTGTAGGCAAACACACCTTGGCATGTACCCCACAAAAGATGATCATAAGAAGTGCTTATTTCCTTGCAACAAGGAAGTACTGATTTCAGAAATTATAATGCAAGTCAGTGCAGAAATGAATACCAATTCCCATACATTTGTAGGCATTTGCACAAGTGTATCTAATAACGAGAAACAATGAAGAGCCACTCAGAATATATATTAACATTTTATATTACTCAACCTATTGACACAGTAAGATAAAATTACAATAGGTGCCTACCTTCTTCACACCTACAAAGCTCAATAAATGCATTCCAGTGTAACTACTGCAGAAGTTCCCTACTATCAAGGCACACCCTTCTAACAATAAAAATTATGCTTTGTAGGGAAAAGTTGAAAGAAAATTGGCTACAAGTAGTAGGTGAAAACCTAAGAAAAGCAGAGAATGATCCACAAAACAAATGGTAAAGATTGAATGAAACAGTAGTTTTTTGACGACTTCAACCTCTCTATTTTTATTACTGTTGTCATATATTGAGCTCTGGGAATTGAGTCCAACAAACAAACAACTCTCCTTTTAAGACACATTCTGTTGTGTGAAAATCCTTTAATGGATTTATGCTATATCTGTAGGTATAAAAGATGTCTACAGAGAGCCTCCCTTCCAAAAGAGTCTCCTGAAGAAAAATATTTAAGTTGTCTTGTTTCAGATTATTGTGTATTATTCTCTATTTGTTTTAGAGAAACTTACTGAAGATTACAGTAGTTACATCATTTTCTTAGACCATTAAATCTACAGTCTGGTTTGGAATTAACTCTTTCTTCAGTTTTCCTCTTGGCAAAGGAAGTTTATATCGCCCTGAGTTTATTCATCCCATCAATCCTAAATTTATCACCAGCAGGTAGATAACACTTTGTTGCTTTTATTGGCAATAAATAATTTTACTTAAGCCTTTCTGGGAAAATGTCCAGGCATTGCATCTGTGTTATAAGATTTTCAGAGACAGTGGGAGAAAAAAGTTCATTATAATTTTTGACCCTCGGTGAAAACAGTTTCCTCAGAGTTATTACGTGTTCCTGTCTGGCAAAAACAAAGCTTCATATTTCAGCCTGTACTCGTTTAGTGAATGACTTGAACTCTCTTGGTGTTTTCACATTTACAGAGCTACACAGGGGAAAGGAATTTCATTTGAACAAAGACTGCACAAATGCTGTGCAGGGACAAAAGAAACACCACCAAGCCTCCTTCCATAACCACCAGCACCTCCAAATTACATTCAGCCCTTCGTATTTGGAACAGGCACTGTCCTGATTTCCACCCCTCCAAAAAGGATGTCTGGCACTGTGCATGCCTGGACTTCTCTTCATACGTCAGACATTCACACCCGGCGAGGGCAGAAGTTGTGCAGTCTCATTCCAGATCACCTCAATCCACATGTTCTCAGAAGTCACACAGTGTTTAGCTGTGCAACATTCCAAAATGCCCATGATTGCTGTATTTTTCTGGACATGTAAACTCTCTTGGCACTAAGCCTTCATTATTTTTTGGTTGTTTAAGTTTTCTTTTTACCATGGATAAATCTTTGCTGATTTCCTCTTGCCATATGTTCTTTTGTGGTATATTCCTTTGTGCATGTGATTCACACTGATTGTTTTTATAACAAGGAAAAAATGGTTCTTGAGGAGAAGGATGGTGAAAAAACCTTTTAGGAAAAAGATTGCAGGTGAGTTGCTGACATGCAGACCCCTGTTATGCTATTTTTACTCCCAAGGGATACTACAAACTTCATTATTCTGGCAATGCCTACCTATGACTGTAACGTTTGCTCTCTCAAAGTCATGTTGCTGGTGTCAGGTTTCAACTTGTGTCAAGTTTCTCTTGAAATTTTTTTTTATAGTGCATAATGTCAGCTTTTTAAACCTCCCAACAATGTCCTCAATTTAGTTTAATTGTCTTCTTGCAGGTGTCAGAAATCAGCTGACAGTTGTTCTTGGAAGTCTTCCCTATTAGAACAAGGCACTCTGATCTTTTTACCACAGCTGACACACATGTACTAACGAACACCTTGACAACCACATTGTACCATTTGTCACTTATTTCGGCAGCTTTACAAATCACCATTTACATCACAACTGGAATATCATACTCCAAGGGAAAAAAAAAAGTTCTTTTATGCTCATTCCTTGTCCTGACTAGTTCATAGATCAGAGCATCTGATTGCATCTCATTCCTCCTTGCATGACACACATGAGCTCAGAAACCCACTGCTCCTTCTGAACTGATCAAAGGTGATGCCTCTTTTCTCCTCATACTGAAGTTATTCCTTACAGTTTTCATTACAATTCACAGAAACAAAAATATTCTTTCCATAACGTCCGGTTTTGTTACTGTGTTTGGATAAGTTTCCTGCAAGAAAATAATGGCAGCATGCTGTGCTTTAAAAACTGTGCCCGTGTTTGCAGTTAACTCATTCAGCCTCAGAGATGTGTCTACGCACATCGAGTAACCACTTCAGCTGAAAAGAGATTTGCAAATGCCCAGGAGGCAAATTGTTTCATTAAAGCCGATAGTCAAAACAACTTTGCAGAGGAAGGGTTATCTGTCTTTCCAAACTCCTTATTACAGCCTGACAGCTTGTGAAAAAACCTGGCTAAACAATCCCTTCATGTATGTTTAGCAACTGTCAGTTTTCTAGAATGTGGGAGGTTTTGTTTGTTGTGGTTTTTTTTTTTTACATTGCTGTTTAGTAGAACTACAAATCACAGCAGGGGTCAATTAGTGTAGCTGTAAACGTTTTTATGGTTGTCACCTAGCTTTTATCCTTTAAGGCACCATGTAACACCTCAAATTGAAATGTAAGCAGTTCCCTATTACTATGTTCTGACCTTTGGGCTACTAAATTTTTTTAAAAGAAAAGGTTAGTTTTAATTCGCTCTGTTAAAGCACATGGCCACATGTGAGAGTCTTCTACACCTGGGCACTGGGCTCTGACCCCCAGCACCAACCTCCTGCCCAAACCCAGGCTCCTGAGAGAACCCCCCTCCTCAAAATCCCTTGGCTTCTGAGTACAGGGACAGCTGGGACAGGGGTGGTTGAACATCCTCCCCTTTCCCACTGAAAAGCCAAGTTTTCTCTTTGCCTTAATAAAAGCAGTGCCTCCAAACAGCACAAATGGCACCCATTTCTCTGGAAGTGAATGTGCTGAGAGCATTAGGATCACATTCGCCTCCATAATTTAGAATTATTCAGAGAAAAGTGATAGGTTTCTTTTTTTTTTGTAGACTTAAAGGTTTACCTTCATTCACTTTTAGAAGGTTTGTGCAGCCCCTACAATCATGTTGAATCTTTCTGATTGCACTAAAACCAAAACTGACTCTCTTCACTATGTACCTTTTTCCCCTGGCTTAATAAGCATAGATCACAGTTTTGATCTCTGCTGATCTCTAGAGGATTAAGTTGCACCTTAGTTGGTAACATGCAGTAGCAGCCACCCAGAATGCATCAGTATTAAGGACTAAAAACATGCTTCTTTCTTGTTACTCCCATAGGACTGTATTTTGTTCTTCAGAGTCCGAAATTCAGTGAAAAAGCAAGGGAAGTGGCTGTTAATTTGAATGTTGTGTTTGAGTGCTTTTGATGTTTTACATCTAGACTCACATATTGCCTTTCCTACCTGATTCCCCTCATTCTCATCTGATTTACCCAGAAATACACCAAAAGCAATCCTGTCACAAATTCAGCTGGAGAGGCGTGTACAGCCAGCATGGATACAGCACACCCCCTGCCTGAGCCAACCAGGGGACAGACAACTACATTTCATCTATTCATTCTAGGTAAATTTCTTACATGTGAAAGCCTATTTGCCCAGTTCCTTTTAATGCTTCCAATCTCTTCCTTTGGTGCTTATGACATTATTTGAATTATTTTCATATAAAAATACTGAGATCGACACACACCGGGCAAGTCTGGCAGTGCTGGGTTAACAGCTGGACTTGATGATCTGAGAGGTGTTTTCAACCTAAATAAGTATATGATTCCAGGAGTCCCTAAAAAGCTGAAATTCTAATGTATTGTTTCAGAGTTAAAACACTGCTTTAGTGCTGTACACTAAGAATTATTTGTCTGTATGAAGTGGTGTGATTATTCACCAACTACTCTTTTCATGCATTCAAAATATTTCATGATGAACGGGGCAGCAAAAGGTCTTTTTCATTCCAAGCAAAGACAAACTGAAGCCTTTCAAAATTCTTCACAACAGTACTTTATGCCTCTGAACAGCTAACAGTCAGTGAGCAGGGAAATCAGTCGGGATGACAGAGTCACAGAATAAAGTATTTCTTAGTCTTTGAGACAAGGAAGGTAAAGAAAATTTCTTTTTCCTTTTTTTTTTTCAGTGTGTTGCACTTCAGCTTTTTCACTTAAAATTAAATTATTAACTAGGTCAGAGAGATAGACAGGCTAAGCATGTTGTGCACAGAAGTTCCAGGGATAAAAAAATTGATCATTAATAGTTACTTTTTATAAAGAATGAAAAGGTTCCAATATGAGATGGAGAAAGGTTTCCACCCAGGAGAAGACAAAACTGGACAGGATACTTCAGCAAAATCTGGGTGACCCAAAAGCAAGCTCTCATCTGAAGCAAGGCCAGCAACTGCTGCTACTCATCCACCATCTGGACAACTTTTTAAATTTTTTTTTTAAAAGATCTGTTCCACAGCTGTTTTTCTTTCTTTGATTCTGGTTGGGTTTTTTTTAAAGTATCCTTTTTACTGAAAAAAAAAGCACATGATCAAAACAGCATGATCAATTCTGTTTGTAATTTATCTTCCATTTTTCATAAAAATGGTGATAAGCATTTACTTAAGTAAAGACTTGCTTTGTGTGCAAATGACGACTACAATAAAGCACTTAGAAAAACAGATCAGCAGTGTTTTCACTGAGAACAGAAACATGTTTGATAAATAATTCATTTATACCTACTGTGCATAATAATCACTCTTCTTAAGCCAGTATTTCTTGGAAAAAAAATCATCAGTCAACAATTTATCTGGAAACATGACATGTAGCCTCTCTCACACTGGGAAAAATCTAAACATTCATAAATAAGGGATCTTGGCTTATTAAAAAAATTGAACCGCTTCAAAATCTTGGTTTTCTAGCAGGCTTTAGTTGTTACAGAGCACCTACTCCAGGTTCTATTTAAGCACATAAATGCATGCCTTGATAAGCCTTGTGCCTCTGCATAAACATCATAGCTGCAGACCTGGGCTGTCCTTGCCCGCCACCCTGACACTCACACGAGTTACCATCCGTGTTCAGGACTCGCTGCACCACACGGGCTAAAAACAACCCAGGAGAAAGGCAGGGTTTGGGTATTTGCAGTGATTACAGCACACAAATTTCTCTGAGGTTTAAGAAATCATAACATCCCAGAGAAATATTTTCCAGTCTGGAAGACGACTGCTTGTATTCACTGGCATCACCTTTCATATCTGAGTAAGTGTTGGAGCCAAACACACAGCTTCTCTATCCAAAAAACAAACAGAAAAAAAGAAAGATAAAGGAAGCATCTTTCGGTGCTTGGAGCCCACGTAGATTCAGATGTAAATTACTCAAGAAAGAAAAAACTGCTTGTAAAGGTGAAGTTTTGGTAATTAAACCTTATTGTATCTATTACTAAGAGTAACAGCTACATCAGCATATTTCACCAAAGGCTCCTGACTATTTCTTGCACAGATCATTCTCTGACTAAAGCAGTTGCAAATTGTCAAATTTCACTGTTGTTTTTTATACTGTTAGTCACCAAAGCAAGATTCCCAGCAGAAAATCAGGTTTGCAAGACAAACTGAAATAGTGTGATTTTATTTTATTCCATAACATATATTTAAGATTTAAACAGTCCCAGAAGAAGGAAAACAACAGAAAATCCTACATCCTTCAACATGGTCAAGAGGTGCATCCCAAACCAAGCTGAAATCAAGTGGTCTTTCAGCTGGTTTTGAATGAACCTGAGGTTCAGCCAGAGCCAGAATAAGCTTCTCAAGAGACCTAATGACACTCAGTAATCATAATTTGAATGTTGACTGGGGACCAGATATCAAATTGCAGTGGGACTGGGCAGTGCAGCTCAGTGACAGGCACAGGGAGAACTGCAGGAGCCAGGACGGTCCAACACACACAGAGATGGAAACCTGACTATTCATAAAACATGAAGGTTGGGGAAGGTTATAAAGCATAAAACCTTGTCAAAGCCACCAGCTGGACGCTTTACTTTCAGCATTTTACTGACATCCAAGGACAGCTAAAATGCTGTGTAACTGATATGTAGTTTATGCACAGTATGTGTTGCAACAGCATCTTATGTTGAATTGCTCTAATTAACTTATCCCAAAGGGTTTTGTCATGTAATTTCTTTATCCTCCACATAAGCACTCCAATAACAGGAGGATCACTGGACAAAGTGTGAACAGAAGTTCACATCAAATCCAGGTGAGGTAGTGCAGTCTCTCTAGCACATTCAGGAAAAACAGAGAAATCACATTTCAAAAAGAGTAAAACCATTTGGATGTCATCAATCTAAAACATATTACAATATTGCCCTAGTCTGGAAGTAGGATATAGCAATAAATAAGAAAGCCACTGAAGAGGAACTGGAGAGACCCCTGTAAAGATCTGAGGAAAATGGAGATAACTCCCCAAGAGCTTCTAACCAGATGTTGGCAATTTCACTTTGTTACTCTGTGCAAAGCAGATTTGTATTTCTATGACCTGGGAAAGATTAATGTGCTGCAATCAACAAATTACAATTTGAATAATAAATTCCAGGTTTCACCAACTGTCTCCAACCTTGATGAGGAAAAAAAAAAAAGACACCCATAATAAATCACTTGAGCAGTAACTTAAAAGGAGAGAAAAATACCGAACTGAAAGATATGGCAAACTAGGTGCAACTTTTTAAACTGAATCACAGCTATATTTTTATTACAGCAGGAGGATATGTGGCATTGATTAAAGAGACTGATAATTTAGTCATATCACGCTGGAAGGTCTTGGCTAGTTGCTATATGAGTCTGTCTTCTAAGCAGCTATCCCTTTGATCCAGAAAAAGTGAATCAAGGGATATTTACATTTTGGGATGGGCTATATCTCCTCAGTTAAATTTCTTCTTATAATTTTCCAAAAATATATAAAATGTCAGAAATTACTACCTCTATATACTTTTAATAAACAAAGTTTCTGAATAATGCACAATTTCATTAAGCCTTCAGTGTCTGTTATGACCATAAATTAACTTCTTAGAACTATGCACGGATCTAATTTCAGTGCACTGGAGTTAACCGAGATGAGGTAAGCCCTTGGCTGTCCACCCATAATTAAATTAATCACTGTATACAATTTTCTAACTTTGTGTAAAATATATTTTGCATGACTGGGTAACAATCTATTTAGCATATCAGAGGAGGCAAGGATTAATTTGGAAAGATTTCAGAGATCCCAGTCAGTCCTTAGAACTCTACTGTCTTATAAGCTAAAATTAATTCACATATGTCCTGATTGTTAATTCACTGAAAACATGCCATATGAAGAAACGTTCTGGAATGCTACAGTTCTTTCAAAGGGCAAACTAGGGAAGACATATATTTGCATGAAATAATAAACAGATTTGAAAATACATGAAAAGAAATACTGTCTACATGCTTGTACACAGGCCTGATGAACTGCAGACATAAACAAGGAAGAAACTTTGGGAAAACTGAATGCACCACAAGGACAAAAACTGTCAAACCTGTGGTTACAGAAGATGCATGAGCTGGAAGTGACAAGCTGACTAAAGAGATGCAGAGAAGCGAGGAGGGTGAACTCACACATCGTCAGGCAGTTCTACCAAGTTCAGAGAAAGGACTTTTTCACAGGTACACTCAAAGTGCAATTTGTACCTCAAACTCCATACATCAGTGAGCTACTTTACATCTAGATGCAATTTAGTTCTAGAGATTTAAAATCTAGGAAAAAAAAAAATCTTGTTATTGTAATTGCACCAATGCTTGTAGATTATACCCTTTAACACTGCTTATTTCATGCATTCTTTGGTCATCGTGGTTCGAGCTACAATTTTGACCTTGTTGTCTGTTCATATATTTAGGATTATTTTACACAACTCAGACAATCATGGGTGTTCCTATTACCCAGGATTCTCAGCAAAATTAGAATCCATTCTTTAGTTATGTGGTCATGCATTACTTGTATTTTATTCAGTGCACCAACATTAAGAAATTAACAGAGAATTGAAAGAAGTAAAAGAATTTTAGTGCAAGGAAGACTCTGGCATAGAGTCAACTGTCAGTTGAGCAAGAAAAAGTGTAACAACATGTAAGGGGCAGAATAAACCGATGTCCTGATGTCTGTAGAGTTTTGCTGGTTCCCATCCCACACTCTCCTTGCACAACCCTCTCCCACCTTGCTGTTGACAGCTATGCTTCTGTAATATCAGTGGAACATAAACCTCAAACAATTTCTGTACACTGCAATAGCACTTCAAAACATTAGAGAAGAGGAACATAAAACCCCTGTGCAGGACAGGGGGTTTTGAGTAATTTCTATAGAGCTTTGTGTGGTTAAGAGGGAAAGAGGGTATTTCGTAAAGTATCAATAAAAGGATAAGAGAGGATGACAGCATTGCCTGACAAAAGTCAGCAAGATATTTATGAGGACAATTTTGACATGGAACAAAATTCTTTTGGTTATTTCCACCAAGGGCTTTGTAGAGAAAAAATAAACTGTACCATATGCTGGGCTTTGCAAAGGATTTAAGGTTCAGTTGCTACTACAGTTCCCAGGTATATTGCTGAAAATCTCAGGCCCGAAACGCACAGAACAGCACATTTAATAAAGGAAACGAATGTACTTATATAATTTTTCACTAGCCCAAGAAACTACTCAGACTCCTGCTCGTGCTCTCCAAACAGATGGTGTTTGCAGAGTAACTGCAGCTCAAATGCCGTGGGTAAATCGTGATGCTGGACTTCAGCACCATCTCAGAAGCACTACTTAGTTGATGTTATCAAGATGATTATTTTCTCTTGACATCACAGAGAGAAAATAATAGAGGAGATGCATTTTAAAACCAACTATTGCCTGAAGATAAAATGGTGATCTGACCCTGTTAGCAATTTCAGTCAAACCCTGAGAAGCACATCCTTAGCTATGCACATACAAACACACAAAACACCCAGCACAGTTCTCAATCCTGCCTGTTACAGGTTTGTTTGGACTTTTTATTTGACACCTATCATTTTATTACTTAAAGGTACTACCGAATTTAGTAGTGAAAACCATGTATAAACCCAATTAAAATATTGTTGAAATCACAAATACAAGACTAGACAATAGAATCCTTTCTATAGTGTTTTGCGGATTTTTATTTCAAAACACCACAAATATTTATAAATAATGTGTTTTTTCAGATTCACGTACGTGGATCCCAAGTCAGAAATTGTTACTATCACACACAAAACTTCACAGCCTGTTACACATTTACTGCACAAGAGTTTTCAACTGCAGAGTTACTGCACTGAGGCACTAGGCAAAAATTCCTGAGCATTCCTGTGATCTTAATTATACTTTCCTGGACAATGACAACTAAAGAGAGCAAAATAGATCTCTCGAGGAATATTTCCAGGCATCCAGAAAGTTACTACAGGTGATCTATCTTAAATAATGGCCAGTAGGCACAAGGGTAGAATACAAGAATTGTTTGAACTTTCTTGGCATCTAAAATCTTTTACAAAGACATAAAACCTTTTCATTTACACACGTGTGTGAACACATATATATATGTGATATATCTGTTACACATCTATATATGTTTGAGCACATATTTTTCAAAATAAAAATTTCTCACTTTTTTCTAAACATTTCACAAATTCATCAAAATAGTTCTCAACAATTATTTTATTTGAACCAAATGGAACCCACACAAAACAAATCATCAGCTCCATTTGTTGTATTTAGCAAAGACTCACATTTTCACTTAATTGGAAGACTATTTCCCTTTGTTTTCTCTCCCTATGAGCAAGAATTTCAGTACATTGCATTTGAGAAAGGGCATTATATTCTTTAAATAAAGGATGCCACTCAAATAATCACTAAGCATTCATGTGTAAGGCCACTGTGGCTTAAACATCAACTGCGAGAATCACGACAATTGTTTTTACATACATCTTTCACTGAATTTTAGAAAAATTCTGTTTGTGAATAAAACTGCCACTTCCAGGGTAATTGCAAGAAATTACTTATTTCACAATCTAGGGCAAGTGAAAGGTTTTCAGTCAGCATCATATTCCACATATTATATTACAGTGCTCTTGTAGCTGTCTGAGGAATCCATCAGAATCTGACCCAGTATCCAGGTGAGTGTTGATAGTGGGCTGTCAGGCGCTCTTCAAAAATCACATATTTAATATTTTTGGGTCCAAATAATAATTAATATTTAACTCAGTATATTGGATATCAAATAAAAGCCTGTGCCATATTAGTTTGGATTTAAAAGTGGGATATTTAGTCTTTAAATGCGAACACTACCTATACTGCTTCAGAAACAAAACATATGCAAGAAAATGATCAGTCCTGCAGTAAAATCCCTTTCTTCTTTCACTCTCCTCTCCTCTCCTAACCCTTCCAAGAAAAACCCAAGGCAAAAAACCAATGACATCAAATTAGGAATTCACACAGAAGGCACAGCAGTGTCTAAATTCCACACAGAGCCTCACCAAAAGAGCCAATTTTGGGTGAAAAATGACAGTTAACAACCTTTAAAAGAAAGAGCAGAAAAATAGCAAGTGTCATAACTTTGAATGCAGCAGCTACATTTTTCTTCCCCGATTTCCACACCTGGTCTGTAGAGTGCCAGTAGCCATAGCAACCCCTCGGCGTGCCAGGGCTCCCACACCACCGAGCTGGATCTGCACTGCCTGGTGTGCAGGCTACCAAAACTACCTGCATTCATCAGGATTGTCCTCAAAATCCCCTCTCCTCTAAGCACATGGTAGGGGGCTTTGTCTTCATAAACTCAAATTCCCGACCTCTCTCTCCGGTAACTGGAGGTTGAAACCCCTTTCCTTGCTGAGGGCACTTGGGTCTGTTCAGCCTGGAGGAGACTGAGAGGAGACCTCATTGCAGTTACAACTTCCTTGTGAGAAGAGGGACAGGCACTGATCTCTTCCCTGTGGGGACCAGTGACAGGACCTGAGGAAATGACCTGAAGTTGTGTCAGGGGAGGTTTAGGTTGGATGTCAGAAAAAGGTTCTTCCCTCAGAGGGTGGTTGGGCACTGAACAGGCTCCTCAGGGCAGTGGGCACAGCACCAAGCCTGGCAGAGTTCAAGAAGTGTTTGCATGATACTCTCAGGCACAGGGTGTGACCCTTGAAATGTATTAGAAATTTTAACGAGACAGCTGGAGGATCCCTAAATATAACCCTGTGCCCCACTTCATCCCCTGAACACTGTATGAGCATAAGTAACACTAAGTTTTGCAAGTAGTTGAACCTGGCAGAAATTGCACGGATGCAAAAGGTGTCCTTTTCATGCTCAGCTACTCGTATCTCACTACCCTCTTTGCAGCCTCCCTCGTGCCAGCCTTCAAACCATTCTGGAACGACCCACACAGGGAATCGATGGGTTTCAAATCAAACCAGGGAATGAGGAAGAAAGGCAGCTTAAACCATAGCAACATTTCATTTGGTTCATTTCAAAGTCAGCTCAAACGGATGGAAGGGAAGGAAAAGCTTCCTCCAGAGGCAGGATTAGATTACCTTTAAGTGCTTGTGGAACTATAACATATACTTAACATTTCAAATAGTTTGAATAGGTGTCTTCTGCACATTATAATAAACCCTAAAAATGTCACTGAGTATAACTATCATCATGTCTGCTGTAGGTACAACACTATGTTGGTAAAACAGTTGATTCTACAGATAGAGGTTTTGCTAGTTCCTAAATAAAATAGAGGTATCAGTACAATCATGTTAACACATTTACACTGGAAATACATTATTGCAGTGAGCCAATTTGCTCATAGAGAAGCCTTATTAAAATTAAATTTGACTAATATTTCTATCAAGTAGAATTTCTAATATGAGGAGAATTTCTACTAGAAAATCAAGACTGCCCATCTGGGTTGTCTTGGCCTGCATTTTCAGGGGTACACTGTGTGTGTGAAGAGAGTGAGGGATTAATACTGGCTCTCTGCCAGTGTATTTGAGAAGCACAAATGAAGATCATTCTAAGCAGGAAGTTTACTAGGGAATTCCATGTACAGTAGCTATAGGGTCCTTGCTGTATATTTGCAAAGGAAATTTATATTCCAGAAGAAAACAGAACGATGCTCTGTTCCACTAGGTACTCTGCAAACACTGTGTAGGAGAGAATTTTTCTCCTGTATATCTTATTTAAATGAAACATGAGAAAAGAAACAGCCATAATACTTTAAGTCACTTGGCCAATACCACTTGAAAGGACAGTTGCCAGACCACAACTTACTTTCATTTTTGACATTATTAGACCAACTCTGAACAGAAGTATGTCTGTGGATTTGAATGCTTAATTTATTGAGTATATAAATACTAACATTGTTTTAACTCTAAGCCTGTGCTAAACAATTAGGACTTCCACAGGATACTCGAAATGAAAAATCAGTTATATGAGCAAAGAGAAAATCAGGATACAGAGCATCACCCTGACACACAAACCATAGACGTGTCTGTGACCTGGTGCCTGTAGTGGGAAAAGGAAAAGTGCAGAGAACAGTCAAACTTGCAGTGTGAGCACCACCAGAGCAAAGCCAGCAAGTGTGGGGCTGGTACAGACAACTGTCCTGGTGAGCAGGCAGGGACTGAGGAGCAACTTAGTATTTAAGGCATAAAACCAAGTTACCAGGTCACAGAGGTCACAGGATCAAGTTGAGAAATCTGTTCCCCTCATCAAGAGGGAGGAAAGTCTCTTCATGTTTGAAAAGGTCATCTCTGAGCCTCCTATGGCCTTTTCCTTTCATAGTTTTGGAACGTTTTAAACTATAATTTTTTGATCATTATATATTTTATATGTAAATCAGGCGGTTGGGGTAGAAAAATCAGTATAACACTCTAACAGAATAATTCTAACAGAAGGTGAAGATTCAAAGAGATGATATGGAGAGCAAATGCATAGGCTGGTCTGAACAGAGCAGTTTATCTCCTGCTTTATTCCAGATCTCTATTGTGGCAATTTTCACCACTTTAAACAGCTGGCTTGTAAAAAGCATAAAAGTGGCTACATCAGTCAGTAAATTGTTAAAATCTCTTATTTTGATGCAATGCCTGCTGACAAGATACAGGAAGCTACTTTCTACAAATGGAGCAAGCAAAAGCTTCAGTTGCTCTGACATTCCCTACCTTTTTCATTTCCTTGTTTTCTGCCACTTTTATTAGGCAATCAAGATTAAAGATTTATTTGAAACTGATAAACAAAAATCATTCAATTTAGATTTTTGTGCATACTAAAAGCCAAAGCGAGTGCTGCAGCTGAATCAAAACCAAAAGAATTTCAAACTACTGTATTTTGCCTTTGTGAAATAAAACAATTTAAGAAGCTATCAGCCAAAGCTGTTAATCAAATTAACTGGAAACTACAAAGGTGAATTAAAAGAAAAAAAAAAGAGTATGAGATATTTTACAGTTAAAGCACTGAACAATAATAAGCTGCCACCTGTTAACACATTAATAATGCTGTTAAGAATGTGATGTGCTTGACACTGTGCCACAGATTTCATAAGCCTATGCAATTTCTTATCTGTCAAGAAGCACTTTTTAGCTACTGGAAGAAATGTAAGAAGGTAGAAGGGGAGAAAGATAGAAGAAAAAAAAATACTGCATTAAGACTTGAATGAGATTGTGAAAATCCAGTCACTTGACTCATTTACCATCAGGCTTCATATATTGGAAAATATATAAAAGCCCAACATTGCATCAGGAAATGGATTGTACTGAGTGACCTCACAGAACTTTTCCATCTGTGCCATTATTAATATGATGCAGACACCGTAAAACAGAGCTGGCAAAGAAATAAATGTTCTCAGAGAGATGATGGATAAGAAGGGAGTAGATAATGCTGATAGAAACAATTACTTGGTATAACAAGCAGAGGGATTTAGTGAAAGTGCAATGATGTAATGAGGAACATAAGTTGATATCCCTAAAAGTCAAATTATTACATTTGTAGAGCTGAAATGTAACATCACAGAAGGTTTTCAAGCTGAGCAAATAAATCAGAATGAATAATTTACCTGATACTTTGCTCAGAAGATGTTCTCTAAACTAATGACACTTTCTCTGGATTTCTTGCTTTAAATTCCTGATTTCCATCATTTTCTGTGAGATTTGGACTGTAGGAATTGATTGAAATGTTTTGCTGTACTAGATATGTGAAAGTCACATTGGTTTTGGGGTTACATACACTAGACAAAATTCATTTAGTATTTTCTTATGCCTTGTGAGTCAAACAATATTTACAGAAAAGTATAGCTCGAGTCCTCCAGACAGTAATCAGAGCAAGGTTTATGCAGAACTTTAAAAATAACACATTCACTATTGTAGTGGGTTGCTGTAGGACAAGCTTGATTGTTTATTCAGCAAGCCTGTTCAGCAACCTGTAGTGTTAAAAATATATCTATATATACACATATATATACATACATATAAAATTTAATTTGCAGAACTTTGTACCTGAGCACAGTAAAAGGGGACCTGGACTACACCAGGTGCCCCAGGGGGAAACTTATAGAGGAATGGATGTTTAACACATGTTGATGATCAAAGCAATTTTTAGTGTAAGTAGCAGATGTGTCAGAGGACAAGACCTTTTTTTGATAAAAAGTAATTTAGGATAAATGAGGATCAGTTACAGTGACACTGTGAGCTACACAACACTGAGGGAAGATTGTGCATGCTGTACAGCAGCTGTATGGACACTGTAGGACAGCAAGCCGAGAAAAATGTAATCATATTCAGCACAACTCCATCTTAGGGAAACTGCAGGTCCAGCAAGGTCAACCAAGTGACACCAGTGACAGCCTTAGGTCCCGTTCCCTGCCTCTGTCAGGGAAACACCACGTTGCTTCTCCTACAGAGAGCAAGTTCTCCCCTCCTCGATCATTTTCCTGACACCGTGGCCTCAATCATTTGCCCTGCCGACTGTTTAAGCCACCTCAGCTGGGAGCCTTGACAAGAAGAGCCAGCAGTTCACCTCTACTAGCAGGTCAAGCCAGGGAGAAAGCAAATTACTGCAGAACTTTTATTTTCAATGCCTTAATCCTACCATTGGTCTGCACTGTCAGCCCCTTGGGGTTCTGCCTAAGAAAAAAATAGGGAAAGTGAAGACCACCTTAAAAATTCTGCTGCTAAAGTTTCTGGGGAACTCCTTAGGTAACTTTGTATTCACTACCCACTGACTAACCACACACACCACCCTCCATTTTCACAGCAAACAAAGGTATCTGAGAGCACTGAGGTCTCTCAAGATGACAGCAAAGCAGTGCTTTATTAAAGTGAGAGGGAGGCTTTGATTAATTTTTAGCATCAATGTTGCTAATTATTAATTTCTAATATCTCCAAAATACGCTGTGGCTGACAAAGACAGCTTTGAAACAGCAATATTTTCAACATTAGCTGTAAATTAGACTCAAATTAACGTGCCAAGAATTGTTCTAAGTTTGCAAGGATGACTTTTTCAACAAATTTGCTTTGGTAATGTTTGGCCTCTTCTGCTTTTTTTGAGAGAGCGATTTTAATTACAGATTCACAGAATATGCTGAGTTGGAAGGGACCCACAAGGATCATCAAGTCCAACTCGTGGTCCTGCACAGGACCATCCCCAAGAGTCACACCCTGTGCCTCAGAGTATCATCCAAATGCTTCTTGAATTCTATCAGGCTTGGTGGCCATGACCCCTGCCCTGGGGAGCCTGTTCAGTGCCCAACCATAGAAATTGAACATCAAAAGATGTTATGAGACAAAACCCCTTAATTTTACATTCATAATGAAGTTTGTTCACAGCAGAAGTGTTTTAAGTGTTCATTCACCCTACAATCAGGAGCAATATAATACACGTAACCAACCATAGCTAAAACTACAGCCTTGACGGTGTCTATACAAATGAAATGTTTGTATAATCAATTTGCCATTAATACATGAAATTAAAAAGACATTCTAAGACGTTGGTATACAAAATGAAATGTTTCTGAATAACAGTTTAGCAGAATAACAGTCTGAATATTCAGTTTAGCAAAATTATGGTCTACCTGTAGACACTGCAGAGCACAGCAAAAGGAGTAAAACAACAGGATTGGTTATTGCAAATGATTACTTCCCTAGAGTCACACAACTATGAAATAAACACAACTTCTGTGTAATATTTTCCTTTTTTTTTTTTCAAAACCAAGGAAAACCATGATGCAACCTGCTAGATTTTCAGAAAAAAAAATAATAAATCTTTCAGTTTAAATGCTTGTTATTTATCCTCAAGCATCAAGTTTCAGTAACAACTATTGCTGCTGCCTTCCATAACCCTCGTGCACTTCTGTGCTGAGTTCCTGTGTAAATAGAAATGCATTTTAGTACACGTCCAAGGAAGTGCAGATGCATCTTTAATTGTTTCAGCACAGAAGGGAATTTTTTAATACAGTTATAATCAGCTTAGGCATGAATTAAATGATATTTATGTACTGAGTAACAAAGCTCATTAAGCTTGCATGTCATAGCCATAGTTATCCACCTAAGATCATCCAGAATTTTCTTTCAATTGCTGAAAGAACAAATATTTAAATTCATAAGAAATGGGCCCCTAAAGCCTTACACAGTTATTAAAATACAGATTTTTAGCCCTTGCCCACTTTCACTAGCATTTCATTCCTTTTCGGCCATTCCTTAAGCAGCAAGTTCCTATTTAGAAGGTGATCAACAACCTCAGAGTACACTCTACACCATGTAAAAATTACATAGACTCATGGAATGGTTTGAGTTGAAAGGGACCCTAAAGCTTATCTTGTTCCAACCCACTGCCATGGGCAGGGACACCTTCCAGTAGACCAGGTTGCTCCAAGCTCTGTCCAACCTGGCCTTGGACACTTCCAGGGTTAGAGCACCCAAAACCTCCCTGGGCAACCTGTGCCAGTGCCTTATCACCCTCACAGGGAAGAATTTCTTCCCAATATCTAATCTAGCCCTGCCCTTTGTCAGTTTAAAGCCATTCCCCCTTGTCCTGCCACTGCTTACCCTGGCCCAAAGTCCCTCTCCAGCTCTCTTGGATCCCCTTTAGGTACTGGAAGGGGCTCTAAGGTCTCCCAGGAACCTTTTCTTCTCCAGGCTGAACAACTCAACTCAGCCTGTCTCCACAGCAAAGGTGCTCCAGCCTCCAGTCATCTTCATGGCCTCCTCTGGAATCACTCCAACAGATCTATGTCCTTATGTTGGAAGCCCCAGGGCTGGACACAGTACTCCAGAATCCTGAACTCCTAGATCCTGATCAGAAGTATCCAAACCTCTTTGGATGAAAAAACTCCTTGAAAAACCTCTCTTCAGGAATTAGCCAAGTCTTACATACTTCAATGCTTTCCAAAAGCAAAGAGGGACAGTATCAATCCCTTTCCTTAGAGGAAACCTGTGACACACTGTGTCCATAAAAGCTTTCTAGTTCTCATACACAAAAACTCTCATAGAAATTTTAGTTAAGGAATCCTTTGGGTTTGGACATGGCTTTTGCAGTTCAGGCAGGTGAAAGCTTCCTTAACAAAACAATATGTTTTGTATCAAATTTGTCTAGTGTTAATAAAGCTGCAGAATCCCATAGGATGCAGCTGTAACTAAGGGATGTGCTTTATCTGCTCTCTGTTTCCAGCGTGAAGACCCTGCTGCCCCAGAGTTCCTTTGCATTCCAACAGCCTGGCCACACACCTTGTCAGGCTCTGTCAGGTCTCTCAGGTTTCAACCAATAACCACAACAGCAGGCAGAGGAATAGGGAGGGAGGCAGGAAGTGGGAAATTATCTTGCACTTTCAAACAGCGTCTGGAGCCACAGATGTCAAGCTTCATTCCCTTTGCCCTCTGTGTGCTTGAGAGGGACCATCTTGGCAGCTCCAGCTGCAGTTGGAGCTCAGGTGTTACCCTTTTACTCTGCAAGTCAGACGTTCTCCATGCACATTCTCTGTCTATTCAAAGCCTGAATCAATACCTCCATGGCTAAGAACAAAGTCAAGTTGCACAAATGTGTGCTGCATATAGCAGTTTTCTCTCTAAGGTTTTGGCATCGGACACAACATACTAATCACTCTGCAGTTCCCGTATATCATCTGAAAAGCACCTGCATTTTCAAGTTCAGTACCTGCCACATGCCTTTAGCTGACAATTAAGCAGTTATTAGGTTGCCTACAGGATTGATAAGGAGCAATGATTTGATATTGCTCGTCCTTAAAATCAGTTTTTGATGAAACACAACTATACACGTGTAAGTGAAAAGTCTAAAATGGTATCTATGCTTAAGTTTGCTGTGGTCAACCAAGTTTATAATGGTTTTATGAGTGCACATTATGATAACTATTCTTGACATCTTGTTCAGTTTCTAAAAGTAATTCGTATTAAGTATTTTTTCTCACTACCTCAGTTTAATTTACGACTTCATCTCTGCTGAAATAAAATTTCTGCATACGTAACAAACTTTGTCTCCCAGGTTTTAAACATCGACAGACTATCTTTAAACTTACCGTTTTCTGACAAATTATGATTTTTGAGCCTATAAATTGTGGTTTCCACTTTTTATCCTGCCTGCAGCATTTTAAAATGCAGCAACAAGTCTGACCACTCAGCACAATATCTTTGTCAGAATTTATGACCACAAAGCTGCACAACACCAGAGATTACTTCAATCTAACACAATAATTAAAACATGATCTCCATTATTTAAAATGCTAGGCATGCACTATTTCTTACACACACAGTATTACTGGCATTTAAAGACGAGTTTCACAGACCTACATAGATTTTATATGGTTTATACTGCTTTTTCATGCAATATATCTTGCACTGCTGGGTTTGACCAGGAGTAGCTGGTCATCCACACTATGGACCTGTTTCCTCTACAGTTTCTGAGGTGAGATCAGGCAAGACCTGGCCAAGAAATGAGAAACATCTACACATTTCTTCTCTAACATGCAATTAGCAGCTCACTAAGACATTCAGAGAGCTGCATTAAGAGCAGTGATCAGATCACATTCTCTCAGACCTAACACTTTCAGGCAGACTCTATTGACATGTTTGGCTCCGTGACCTTTCATGACTTGATTTTGGGAGCAAATTCATCACCCTCAGGAGAACAGCATTCTGGAAGTTGCCAAGTGTAGCTGAAAACTTCTGTCAGTGTGACTGTGCTAGCAACCACAAAGTGAAATCGAATACCAGCTGGGTTCGAACGCTTTAGAGAATGTTCCAATCTAGCATTTCATTCCTTTGCCCAAACAGGATACCCACAGTATGTCTAACAGCTTGGACTCAGTTTTCTTGGCCTGAAATAATTTTGCATCCTGGCAGGATACTTCATTCACTCTGCAAATCTCTTTCGCTTAATGTTTCCAAAACACCTAATTTTTCACACCACACTTTGCTCATTATTTAGAGGATCCTACATTTCCAGCAGGGAGAGCAAAGTAATTTGAAATAGTATTGCATTATCATATGCCTGTGATTTTACAAATCTGCATAAAGTTGCTTTTTGGAGAATTTCAGACTTCAGCTTCTACTAAGCTTTTTATTCATTGTGAAATCCGCTTCCAACATGAAGCTTAAAAGTTGTTTTGGTTTTACAGTTTTTTTTAAGAGAAGAACAGAAGTAACAGATATTGCAAGGTTGATACAGGGCATAGCTAAGCCCTAAACATTATACCAAATACTAGATCTTTAATTTCTCTAGTTTCATTCCAATCTGAACTGAATCAAAATGTATTTGGATTGCCTGCTGCAGAACATCCCCATAAGTAAGAAAAACTCATTTTCTTCTTCTTGTATTCAATGGTGAGAATGCTCAACTGTCATTAAACAAAACTTTTGACCTGCATTGGTTCACACTGTAATTTTGAGCAGAGAAAGCAAACTGAAGAGTAAGGCAATAAAAAAGAATTTATTCCCAAGTTCTGTAGTTGAAAGGGAGTTAAAAATGTTAAACTTGGCATCCTTTAAACCCAATAAAATGAAAAGCATGAGCCAATGCAGGAAAAATATAACAAGAGTATAAATAAATGAATCCCACACACACTAATGACAGAGTAATTTCAAAGTCTGATGTACTTTTCTAACCAAACTGTGCAAGCACTCCCCAGTTATTTTTGGCCAGATACATTCCCTAGGATTGTGCCTACTTCTGGAGTTGTAGAGTAAGCAATCATTTTCCATTAACATTTTTACCAGGACAAATTATTCACTTAACTTTGCTGAAGGATAATACAAGAAGCTCAAAATCATGATTGACATAAATGTATTCCAGTCATTTGTGGATTAGAGCTTCTTTCTGGCGATTTCAGGGAGATAGAGATTGGTTCCAAAAAGACTTATTACCCATACCATATCCTTATGCATAAAGATACAATAATCACAGAATATGAAAAAAAAAGTAAGGTGGAAAGGGTGTTAGACCATCTAATCCATTCATTGTAGCTTATGACTCAGAAAGAAATTTGCATAACCTGCTCTAAAAGGTTTTCTATATAATGATGCTTCCTCAGTTTCCCAAAGCAATATTTTAATGCTTCAGCTCTCTTACTGTTAGAAAAGGATTTCATATGACTAATACAAATTTTCCTTCAAGATATATTCTCTGCTTTTTCCAAATAAATATCAGAATAGATCTTCATTTT
Source organism: Neopelma chrysocephalum (assembly GCF_003984885.1). Lineage (NCBI taxonomy): Eukaryota > Metazoa > Chordata > Aves > Passeriformes > Pipridae > Neopelma > Neopelma chrysocephalum. The sequence goes on from NW_020897720.1 coordinate 3,266,397, forward strand.
TTCTATGCAGTGGCTGACCACAAATTTGAGTTTTGATGAGTCTGTGCAGTTTCCACTATGCTAACCCAAAAACTCCAGTTCCTCTCCTCTTGGAAAATACTGAGTTTGCTGCTTATGATTATTCTTAATTCTCCCCTAGACCTTCTCCAAGCAATACCAGTCTTACTTTTCCAAGTATGATGCCCAAAACTGAATAAAGTGCACTTTACAAAAGGTTTATGTTATATGATTTAACCTTATGCTTCTACTCATGAGGTGTCACTATGGCCGTGTTTGTGTGTCTTTGTCTTTTTTGGGAACCACTGAGTATCTGATCACTCTTATGCACTCAGATACTTTCCAGAGTTTATTTTTCCTAATTACATACCTTTTTATCCTCATAACTAATATGGTCAACATCCTTACCACAAAATCCTTGGTTGTTTGTTTTTCTTTCTCCCAAAAAACAACATAAAATTGTTCTCAAGCTCATCAAGACTTCCCTGAAATCTAATGGTATCCTTAAATACAGTGATAATTCCTCCCTGTTCAGTGCCACCTGCACATGTACCATTCATAGTTTCTATTTCACTATGCAGACCATGTCTGAAAACACTGAGCAGAGGCAGGGTTAGGACACAACCTAGGGAACTCACACACAATATCAGTATTCCTCAATAGGGACTGTGACTTGCTAAAAATTTCCCTCCATCACAGCAAAAAGGTAGAAAGGTTTAAGCTGATTTCCTTTTTAATACATTCACATTGCTTTTCACCAGTCTGTTTCCTCATGTGCTTACACACAGCTTTATGTAACAAGCAGTGAGAAGATGCCAACTAAGTCCATCATTCCCACAGCAGGATCAATCTTCCTCCAATTTCTCCTGCAGGCTGACCCTTAAGACCCCAGTACAGAAGGTCCTTCATTGAGACATCAAAGTTTAGACCTTAGGATTTAAACAGAAGGTAATAAATGAGCTCTCATGCTCATACATGCAGTGTATCTATACCCATACCAAGCTCAAGGCTGCTAATATGTGCAAGTTTGCAAAGAACTTTTTACCAGATAATAGACTTATATCCTTAAATTCAGCTTGGTACATCATAAAAGAGAGCTCTTCCCACACAACTGTTTTAGAGTTGATCCTTTCATTTTATTTATGTGAGTGGTTAAGATTTATCAAATATTTTAGGTGAAATATTTCCTACAGATTTTTTTTTAAATATCCCTGTTATGTAAGCGGATTAAGAAGTTTATTTTCACTCCTGAATTGTAAACACCAGTAAAACAAAACAAACAGAAAATCTACTGACCTTCAAGTGGTCAATTTTTTCCATCGACACATTTGAAAAGTACTGTGCAAACACCTTTTCTTACTTATAACAGCAGGAATGCACTCTGTACTGCAAAAGGCAGAACAAGTCATTATGACTTGCTGGGGAAATAGAGGGATATTACAAAACAATCAACTTCCTTTATTGATTTTAAACTTTGCTTGCACTCTATATATGTAGTTCAACTAGCATTGGAAAAGGGAATGTGCTCCTGTGACATCATTTTTCACTGCCACGTGCTTATTTGTTGAAAGGTCATTTCTAAATTAAAAATTTGAAAGCAAACAATAAAAAACAACCTTGATGCAGTTTGACACTATCATAAAACCCCATTTTAATTTATATTTGATATAATGTTTTCCTAAGTTCTTTTTCTAACACTGTTTCATTAAAGCAGTAGTTATTAACACTTTCAAGCAAGAGTTCATTCAGACTAAGTTACAGTGGAATTTTATGACTCTAGGTAACACATTTTTTAAAATGGAATAATCCAGAATCATTCAAGCTAATTCTCTGAATCCTAAGGGAAGTGATAATGCTTCATCATGCATTTAGCAGTCTGACTGTGGCATGCACACAACTCAACATCTTCAGCATTACAAATGCTTAATGAAAACAGTTCCCTAAAAGTTCACATTTAGATTTTATACACAAGCAATACTTATTTTTTAATCCTCTGTCCACTTACATCTCTTACATATAAAGAAATTTTTTACAACTTCTTAAACTAAAATAAATCATGCATGTCACACAATTCAAAATAAAAGCCGTTGTGCTGCTAATTTGCTGCATTTTGAGCATGGATGTTGTTTGGAAACAGAGGAAGCTGTGGAATCAACAAAATTAGCCCAGTTCTACTGGTCCAACTTCACAATAGTCAGCTGACTGCCCCAGAAGATGATAATTTGTCCCAAATCATTTTAAAGCTATAGAGGCACACTCAGTAATGTTATCTCTGACAGAAAGGGTACCATGAAGTCTGTCTGAGAGCATCAAACAGCATTTGCACTTAGTGTGAAAAATCTAAACCTGCTTTTTTTTTTCCACATTAAAAGCCCAGTCTCTTGAAGGAAATGTATTTTTAGCCTTATCTCAAAGAGGGGCAACTGAGCAGTTTCCTACTGCAGCACAAAGTTTACATAAAGATGATTCTATCTGTGAGTGCTAATCAAATGTCATTTGTATATGATGAGAAGACATTATGAAGGCTCAGCTCTATGGAAACTGAGATCAGTTTTGTTATCTTCAGGCCATAGTTATGAATAATATATTGTCCTGTGTGCATATAGCAGTGATTGATGCACTGATTAATGTGTGTCTCTTCTTATCCCATAAAAGGCCAGAAACTAAAAATACCCTCAGAAGGCCCCTTTCTCCATCCAGTTCAGTAAACTCATTTCAGCTTCCATTCACACAGATCTCTGCAGTCACTGTACAGATAAACAGCATCCACAGAGCTTTCTTATTGAAAAACAAGTGGCTTTCAGAATTCCAAAATATTAATCCAAATCCTGCACTTGTTTCACACACTGTGAGCATCAAGGCACAAATGTACCCTCTTGAGAAAGATTTGAGAGAGGATCTACATTAATTCCCATGAATTAATGGGACTGAGGCTTGACTAAGGGCACAGAAAGTGTTTCAGAGCAATTCTTTGTTATATGAATAATAGGGATAGAGGAAGTTGTAGGAAAGTCAACAATTCTGATGAAGTTTAGACTTTGGAAAACACCTCTCAAATTCATTACTGCATTTTGAAAATCCAGCCTTAAAATACTTTTTTTTTTTCCTCCCTGAATTCTGATTTATCTCAGTAAAGGGTATAAACAAGGAGTTTAAGGTCATTTGCTTTACTTAATGCAAAGGTACCAAACTCTTTCTGTTCTACTGTGGAGGTAGGGAACAGATTTTAGGTCACAGACAATACTTACACCTTGGAGAGTGATTGAATGGGTAGTACTAAGAATTTTATCATTGTGCAATTGCACCTTCTTGGATCTCAGTGTCCAGCCATGCCTTTTACAAAACACTACAGCACGAGCTCTCTGTGAAATATGTTTTTGCTGGTTGTTTATACTGTCTTATATGTATTTACACACTTCTGCTTCTGTCATTGATTTTTCATATCTACTACAGAATGTCAGATGACATTAACAAGCTGTAGAGTCAGATACTACCTATTTCAGATATATCATAGTAAGAGGAATAATACTTCGGTCTCTCTTGCTCCTCTGCCCCCAAATTTTACATATTAATACATAGAACACCATAAATATTTTATATATATATACAAAAATAGTCTGCTCCAATTACCTTCTGCTTTCATTATTAATTGAGACCTATAACCCTCATTCCAAGTAAAAATGCTAAAAAAACCATTCTGACCTTAAAGAGCTGCTAAATAAATCAGTTAATATATTTTTGTCTTAAAACTGTCACAAGATATGGATTTCACCTTATAAAATTAGCACTTTGAGGAATAGACTCTGATCACTTTTATACTGGTTTTATAGTGATATTGGTGCATTATGTTCAGAAGAGCTATTCCTGATTTACGATCTGCACCTCTGCATTCTGAAAATGCAAAGAAAAGCCAAAAGCAAACCTGCCTTGACTAAACCTGGGACTAAGTCCTTATATTTGGGCAGGAATACCAACCTGCACCCAAAGTGCCTCAATGATCTGGGCTACAATAATGCCTTCCTAAGCAAAGGTTTCCATGGACAGCGAAGTCTTGTACACAACAGTCCTGATCATAATTCCAGGGGGAATTCCAGGGGCTGACTTCTCCTACCAGCACTCGGTGTTTGACAAAGCCAGGAGGGTTAACTGAGGTCAACTGGAGGCAGCACAGGGTGGACTCGAGGGTTGGCCAGATAACTCTTTGGGATAGACTTCATGCAGACTCTGAGAGATAAGTATCAGTAGAGATCAATACAGCAAAAGCAAAACCTCAAGAGTTAAGAAATCATACAGCAGCAGCTTAGGAAAAAAAAATCAATTTTTTTTTTCCTATCCAGAAAGCTACTAGCAAGATTATATTTGGGTCAATGTCACTCAGACTTTCCAAATCACTATGCTTTCTTGGGCCTTATATCATACCTATTGCTCCTGCAGTCTCATCTCCTCCTCCCCTTTTCTCTCTAAAAATGAGGAGAGCTAACAAACCAGAACCGAGCGTAACTCGGTTTTCTTCTGTATTGCAGGTTTCCACTAACCTTCATACACGACTCTGACCATGAAAGTCACTACTGGTGTTTCATTCACATGATTTAGTGAAGCCAAACAAAATCATTTAATAGTAATCAGAATAACTAGTTAAAGAAGACTGTAGAATATTATGAGTCAAACAAGTTAAAAAAAAAAACATTGCTGTAGTGTTCTCTACACTCTCTACCTTTACAGCTCCAGAAAAAGAAGGAGCAAACAGATCACAGAATCACAGAATATTCTAAGTTAGAAGGGACCCACAAGGATCATCAAGTTCAACTCTTTAGTGAATGACCCATGCAGGGATCAAACCCACCACCTTGGTGTTATTAGCAACACATTCTGACCAACTGAGCTCATCCCAGGGTCAATGGTCCCTCAAAAACACTTTCTTCTCTCCCCTTCCCTCATTTCTCCCCCCAGCCACAAACAAACAAACAAACAAAAAAACCCAAACCCAAACCAAACAAAAAAAAATCAGCAATACATCTGAGACCCAAAGTTCAGATGGGAATTTCCTCTCTATAAATTAAATTACCCACAGATTCAGCTGATATTTGCATTAGTGCCAAAGGAAGGGAAGGGAGTTCACCCATGCTCTGCTTGAAGAACATCCAGCTGCAGAAAGGGCCCTCCCTGCCCTGTGGGACAGCCAGAGTCACCAGGGAGAGGCTCTGCACAGTTTTAAAACTTGCAAAGGCAGAGATACTGCACCTCATGGCACAGCCTTACTGAGATTTCAGCTGGAGCAGAGTCATTTTACTGCACTTTTTATTCAGTATTAGGGGTCTTGTGCAGTTTATAATGTACCATGTCATAGCATAGCTCTCTCAAGCAATACCTAAATGAGAGGTGATTTTTTTCAGCTTAACAGAGTTTTATTTTCCCAAGTTGTTATACAATCCAGGGCAGCTGCCCTCCTAAATCAACTAAACAGACAACACAAAGCAGCTTCCTCCAGTTCACTGATAATCACACCAATCTTTAGCTTAAAGAAGCTTGGATATGTCCTCTGTTAAAGCATTCAAAAAACTTAAGACATGGACAAACATTTTCCTGTGTTCTGATTTTTACCCAGATTAAATGAGAAGTATCTTTGAACTCCCTTCAACTACAGCTTCCTCCTGCACATAAGTTTTTCTCCTATAAAGAACAACCTTAAAAGAAAGTTTTCAGACATCAATTTGTAGCGGAAAATGCAGTCAAAACTGTTTCATATGCTGCTTATAAATAAAATTCTCTCTTTACCAGACTATTCATCTATCTTCTGTTTTCTTCCTAGCTGCCATCCAGAGCTCCTGACACATGATTTGTGGAATCCCAATTATTCATCTGATAGCACACAACTGCATGCTCTCAGCTATTACATTATATAAATTGTGCCTTTGTGTAAATTACACATCACAAAAGTTCCTGTGTCATGTATTCAGACAGGCATCTCTTGATTCACTGTTTCTTTGATTTGAGCGCTTGTATGATACCCTGTTCTCTCTCCCCTAGCTAGAATTTTCTTTTTTTTTTTTCCTTCAAACTTGTCCTGATTACAGTTTTATTTCTCTTTTCATCTTATCTGAAATTTCCAGAGCAAGAAAGACTATGGCTTGGATGATTGACCAGTATAATGAAGAAAAAGGAGAGAGAAAAGAGCAGACAAGGTTTGGATTAGCAGAATTTTAAAGGTTTGAACTGATATGCCATCAGCTTTTGTAGTGTTGATACATAAGCAGAAACTTGCAACATTTCCTGAAGACATTTATTTTATCTTCATTGCTTTTTATGATCCAATCTTAATCACCCTTAAATGCTTTGGCATAGAAGCCCTGCTCATGTGCTTTCCTCCACATTAGCCCTGGTCTGATGCTACTGGGGCAAAGCACAACTCACAAAGGGCCCTAATACAAGTGTCAGTTGTACATTATTACCTCCCAGCCCACCCCTTCTCGTCTCTCAGGTCTATAAAATCATGAACAACAGCACCCATGATTTCAGCAAAGTCAGTGCACCTGCAGAAATGCTGTGGACTGAGATGTGCTAACAAGTGCAGTGCTGTGATCACAGTCGTGCTCCAGACCTGGCACCAGCACCTGACAGAAAGGTGGCACTGGAATCACCATCAGATCACATCCCAAACCCTCACTATGAGCTGCTGGGATTTGCACACAAGGGGATACCTACAGTTTCTTTCTCTCAAATTCCTCTAAACTGGGCTTTCTACTGCTTTGAAAAACAGTATCAAAAAAAAAAAAAGACCTGGCCACACAATGACAGACAACAGTGCTGCCCTCAGACAATAGTGCTGCCCTGTCTGCTCTATATCATCTGCACAGTTCTCTCTTTCCAGGGGTTTCTCAGACAGAGCCTGTCGTGGTACCCCTGAAAGAGCAGCTCTGCCAGAAAGGTGTTCAGTGGCAGAAAGGGCTCAATCAGCTCCACAGGCACAGCTCGTTCTGCAGGGCAGGCACCGAGTTGGATGGTTACTGCCAATAATAAACATAAGAGAAAAGTTCAAGGCTTTTTGGGGTTTTTTACCCCTAAAGAACAGCAGTTTACTCCAGGAGTCGTGTCTAGAAGGCAATCTCCTCCTGGTCAGTTTAAAAACTGCTACCCAGTGGGGGCACAGCTTAAAATCTAGTACTTGTATGGACTGCTAAGCACTGTGGGATGACAGAGGTAAGATAATGTTAAGTCATCAGCTCCTCTATTTCTTCAACAAGAGCTTCTTATAATACTAAAACATTATTTCATTATTTCCACAAAGGCTGTACAATGAAACTCAACTTGTAGAGGAACTACCCATTTAACTTCACAAAAGTATTAACTGTGCCAATTATTTCTCCCTAAATAAAAGTGTTGATAAATATGTCATGAAAAATATTCTTTACAGTGCTATTCCCCCCCCCAAAAAAAAAGGTAGCTCTATTTCGAGTTGTATGTTAATTCTGCAGGTTTTATTTTCCCCCACCATTTTGTTAACAGACCTTCTGTAATTATGAATAATCAAATGAGTGTTAGCTACATCTCTGACAAATGATTTATGGTACCTGGAGAGCTACTGCAGGTGACTCTCTTCCTCCGTATGATACTTAGTTATTAAAACAAGATTTCCTTTCTTTCAACAAGTGCAGAGGAAGGGAATGGGAGTGATTTCTCATCTACTTGTTCACTTTGTGAGGAATATTTCCTTCCCTTTCCTTCCTGGGAAGGGCCATTATTTATAGCTATCTGAAGCATCCATATTTCCACTAGAATTTAGAGTCATTGCTTAGCTGATAATATTAATAGCATTTGAGATTGAAGCTGAGAAAGCTGAAAATAACTTATCCCACTGATGAAACAGCAGTTAGAAGGAGTAAAATACTGTACGAATTTGCACTGAAAAGGAGCAAAGAAAGCTTTACACAGTTGTGCAGAACAGGTATTAAAAGGCACTATTTTCCGTGCTATTCCCCTATTCATATTTTTCAAACAGTTGGCACTGAATCTTGCACAGGATAAATATTGAATTTTACATCAATTGCTTTAAAGTTTACTTTTTTTCCTGGTACTCAGAGATCTTTCTTAGCATCTCTTTCATTACAAAGACAGCTCATTCATAGTCTGTGGATTAACCACCACAGGCTGAATATTGTGCCTGAGAACATAAGCTGGTTTAAATCAGCATCAGCCTTGCGAAGGTGTTCAATAATGTCAGTTTTAAGAGACAAACCCCCTCTCATTAGGTCTGTAAAGCTGCTTTACCCTTTTGGCACTGTATCATTAGAAATAATAATGTACAGGGCTGGCCAGCTAAGAAACTGCTGCTTTTAATACAGACCATATATTCTGGTAAGAAAAAAAAACCACTTCATAACAGAGTTTGCTGCATTAACAATTTCATTCCAGGGAACAAAGCTGGTCCACATCTCTGGTCACAAGTATTGACTTTCCTTTTCCACAGTGAGGTGAGTGACAGCACTTGAAATGCTAAGTGCCACTCCCATGGGATGGGAAGAGGACACAGTGACACAAACTGAAGTGCTTCTCTTCATGTGAGTGGGATTGCAGTCCCTGAACTGAGCGGGGATGTCAGAATGGAACTGGCTACCTGTGAAATCTTTAGCTCAAAAAATGGAACTATATAGAATTCACCATGGGTCATATTTTGACAGCAAACTCAAATGTAGGTTAAATCCCCTAAAAAAAATGTTATTGAGGTGGAATATTGAAAGCTGGTTTGGGTGGGTTTTCATCACTGTCACAGACACACAAACACAGAAATTGATGCAGGGCAAATCATCCTATTTTCACCATAAACTACACTTCATCCTCAGAGCAGATTTTTCATGAAATTGAAGCAGGTAATTTTTTACACTTTTTTTTTTTTACAAGCAAAATAAACATAAGCAATTTTTGCAATAATAAACGTTTTTATCTCTGGAAGCAGAGTATTTAGAAATGCATTTCTTTTTCTGCACTAGCTGACCCAACAAAAAAAGTTGCAGTTATTTATCAAGTAATTTTGTAATATTCAAGTGAACAAAAGCTTAGAAAACATGCCGCTAATGAAAGAGAGGAATAATTCTCTTCATGAAACAATCTTATCCTAAATGTATAAAAATGCACAAAAGAGGCAATAAGTACACTTTTCTACCTGAAACTATTTTGATCAGCTATTAACCACTCTCTTTGAAAAATACAAGCTTGGATGCCAAACTCAGCTCTGCTTTTCCTAAAAGTGTTTAATTTTAATTGTTTGCATTAATTGAGGAAAGCAGAGATAAGCAGCAGCATGGCTCGGAAAAGCTATACTAGTCATACATATCAGCAGCACCTGATACACCCAGCCCACTAAAAAAGTCAGTATAATATTAATGCAAATGTTGTTGTGAGAGCCACCATTTATCAAACACACAAGCTACTGCTACAGGCTGCCAGGAGTCACTGTCAAAACAAGGAAAGAGGACACTCCAGAGGGCTGCAAGAAAAGCATTCCCCATCTGAGAGCTCAGTGGACTTCTGGTGTCTCCTGCCAACAGAAGCAGTGAACGGACTTTGGAGGGTACAAGGTAAAAACATGATCAAGGTTTAAGCACACAGATACAAGGTACCAATTAAAGTGCATGCCAAGGGAGAGGAATAAAACACTTTTCCCTCCTTTGGGGTCAGGAATCCCTTTACTCCACTAATCAGACTGTTGCTGATGTCACCTCTTTTCCTTGGACACCATGGGTGACAACTACTTTTTCTGCCCATCCCCAAGTGACAAAATGAACATCATTCAACCAGGTACACAGCTGTAAGGGCAGGGCTTTCCCTAAGGTATCAGTTACCACCAGGAAAAGCTCATCTCCACACCTGACTGCCAGGATGGGAGAAAATGGCCTTGGCATGAGCTGGGGGGCAGAGGTGTTCCCTCCTCCATAACAGGGACATTAATTATATTGGCTCCTGCAGCTCTAAGATGGAGATAAGCAGAGACAATCTGATCATCTGACTTAAACTTGTCAGCTGAGAAGTAGAGTTTCACGTTGGTAGAGGGGAAATAAATATTGAAAATCTCCTTTTACACATCCAGGCAAAGGCAACAGTTATACAGTTATTAAGTGAAGCACTTGGTCTCGGTATCAGCAGAAATTAATGAGCTCTGCAGCCATCCTTGACCTCACAAGCCAAAGAAAAGTTTCTGACTTTGAGACTGTTTCTTCTAGCTACTCGATTATACTCACATGGAAACTAAAATACAAAGAACCCGAGACAAAGCTCGATTCAGAAAAAGCAAGATGTCAGATTTAAAGACTTGATGAGAAGATGTGCTTCTCTGCAGAAATTGTAAACATTTAAGAACTTATCTACCCTTAAATTTGATTAAATCCTTGACTATCCCACTACAATGACCTTGTGGACAAGGGCATAGACAGAATATGATAATCACAACATGGGCAGGGTACGCCATCTTTTGCAGAGTATTCTCCAGTACCAGATTGAACGGAATAGTTTTTTGTGGTGGCTTTTTTTTTTAACCAAAAGTAAAATCTTATCCTCACTAAAGATACCTAAAGAGCATTCTCACAACCATTCCAAGTCTGATTATTTTTATAATACAATTCTGGAAGTGTTTGCTATAGGAACTCTTAGAACAAATAAGCATGAAAGATTTCTATTTATTTCTAGATTCTACCCTTTGGAATTGCAGCAAGAGCCATGAAAACAAACTGTCCCTAATGCATCCTGTAATCTGAAGGAACAAAAGGAAGAAAAGAGGATGCCATAGACAAGAGGTGTGAGCATGTCAGAATGCCTGAGGTTAACAACATTATAAAATAAGCATTAGCATAAACAAGTCAAGGGAAGTGCTCCACACTTACGCTCCTTGAAGTATGCGGCTTTTTCTCCTCGAATGTGTGCACATGTGTGTCAAATTGGAGAGTATTCCAAGGACTGGTGCTTCAAGAAAACAAACATTTCAATTCCAGAGACCTTTGGTCTTAGTCTACCCTTTAACTCTTCTGAATCTGTGGCTAGATAAGTACATTAACTTAACTTAGAGGGGAAAAAAATCACCCATTTCCAAGGAGTTTTATATCTTTTCCAAAGCTGATTTAGTAATGGGAAAATTAACCCTTATAGACAATCATGCTCCAGACAAAACTTAGGTCCAAGCTAGATATTGTAGTTCTGTGCAGACAGAGAAAAAAGATTCAGAGAGATAATATTACAAGCAATGCCTCAAAGGCAGGGAAGGTTTCATTATCTGTTTCCTCAGCATTCCATTCTTACATGTTTGTTAATTTTTTCTATATGAACACATCTAATGATCCGGAGAGTTAAAAGTTTCACAAGAATACAATTTAGCAGTCAGAGAAAGATACCACATCTACATAGAATATCACAAAAAGAATATTAGCTTTAAGAGACATGGTCAGTGGAGTTATTACAGATCTACACTTACTACAGATCTTTGCTTCATATTAAGAAAAGAAGAAATGAAAAAATAAGTGTTTAAATAAAAATTGCTAGCACTGCAGACCATGAATTTGGAAAAAAAAAATATTGTAGAGTCATCCTACAATAACACAAACAAAGCCAAAAATTTCTTCATTAGCCTTTCTACACGCACCTCAAATGGGAAAAGAAGCATCATCCCCAGAGCAGCCCTACCCCAAATCAGAACCCTGACCTTGGGTCTCTCTCTCCTCACCCAGGCTGGTTCTCATAAGTCACAAAAGCCACCATGATAAGAAAGAGAGTACATTTACGAATTTCTCTAATCTCTTTAAAGTTTTTCAACAGTCCTAAATTAAATCCCTTTCACCCTTATCGCTTTATCCATCAGAAAATCCGAAGGATATTTGGATTCTGACATCCATTGCACCAAAGATCTTTCATTACAACACACAAACAAGCACTTTTATTGAACAAGAACCCAATTACTTAACCCAGTTTCAGATTTCATTCTACCCTGCTGCTTCCACCTCGACATGGACCTACTAATCTCTTCTGACGGGCATTGCTACATATCAGTTCTGATACACAGAGATGATTCCTAAGCCTCCCTTGCAGAGAGCTACTGATTAAATAAACTCAGATGCCCATCTCTGCTTCTCTGGACCAATGAATAACAATGAGGAAATAAAGTTGGGAGATAGAGACCTTTTTCCCTTTAATATGAACAGCATTCAGAAATAGACAAAAAATGAGGGAAAATAATTCAGTAAAAGAAACAGGAATGGAAACAGCTAAGTGTTTATAGTGCCCTGTATAAATGATTCATTTATTATATCAGCTAGAGGTTATGCTTCCTCCTTTGTTTCTCTGCAGCAGATTAGTAAACAGTTTCCTTGCTCCTGTAATGGATAAGTGATGGTATAACTTCAAATTTACCAAGCTGAGGGTTATGAATATTGGAACAAAAAAACTTCAACCTGCTCTGCAGAGCTCCACAGCTTAGTTAGCCACAGTGATACATTAACTCCTTGTTTTATTCCTTTCCCCAAAGGGTGACAGAATCATCACATGCTCCAGGCATGTATTACCCAGATCACAAGCATACAGATGAAAGTTTGTTGTTAATAAAGTTGGGAAAATAGAGTAAGTATGTATAGAAAAAAAGAGGGAGGTCAACTATATAAACAAATGACCTCTCTCTAAATCAAATCAATTATTAGAAAAAAAGTTGTTAGATCCAGACTTCTACTAACTTCAACAGCCCCTGGCCTCAAACTCAGTGTTTTAGATACAGAACTCTCAACAAAGAAGTGTGCTATTCACCTGCTTATATAAGTAGCCTGCTGTCTAAATCAGACAGTGGCCAGCACACAAAAATACAAGGATCTGAACAAGGACAAGGAGCCATTGCAATATATCACGAATAAGGACATTGATATAAACATGGAAAGTAAAAAAGAAGAGCTGGATAAGAACAGAATGAGAGAGGGGAGATCAAAGCAAGCAAGCCAGAGAACTAAATAGGATCAGTGATAATGTAATTATACTGAAGAGGTAGGAGAGCTCTAACATCACTTGTCTCAATCCATGGGGAGTTATGAAATACATACCAGTGAGAGCAGGATCACAGAGCCACTGTGATCCATTCCCTTCCATTCCTCTAAGATTCATATTGCTGTCCTGTTTCTTTCTAGAAAGAAAAAAAGATTCTAATATTTGACAATGTGTTTCCAAAAGAAATTTTAAAACGAGCTTTAGAATTATAAAAAACACAAAGAGCTGAATCTAAAGTATTTTACCTATTAAGTAATTTCTTTTGCTTCTATCAAAATATCTGCTTATCATCTGTGTTACTGAGGTGCTTTTCTTCCATTCAAGTGTGTATTTCCAAGAAAAATATCATAAAGGAAACGTAAAAGTTGGTGGTGTTTCTGTGTTTGATATTTGTTGACAAAGAACTTGTGTTATGGTTTTTCCTGCCTCTGTTTGGTTGCTGTTTTTTGCTGACTTGCTTTGTCTCATTTTTATCTCTGAACTAGGGAGAATTAATGACTTTCTATATTTACTTCGAGTTACAGACAAGCATTTTTTACGGAAAAAAACCACTTACTTCAACCACGAGCATGGAGTAATTTTTAAAGAAATACTTTTTAATCTCAATATGATTAATAATTTCCCTACAGAAGGAACCCAACCTTTTGAACAACTCCATCCTCTGCCTTGAGTTTCTAATCAAGATCTTTTCAGGCAAAGAAAGCTACACAGAAAATACAGTTTTGTGAAAAACCCTTTAACACAATAATCTCTATCAAAAGATCATTTCAAAAGATACCTGCTGTCTTTCATCACTATGCAAGACATTTAGACAATTATAAGTGCATTTCAGAGTATCTTCTATTTACAGTATTTTGACCCTTTAAGGAGCAACTAACACAACTAGAGCAACAAGATATTCACATTATCATTGTAGATTTGGCTGCCCCCCTCTTCTGACCCTACACCAAGGAAAAAAGCTTTTTCAAAACAGAGCTTGGTATATATTATCACAGACCTCTACTCAACCTGTATTGTTTAAATTTTGTATTATTGAAGCCACATTTGTTTGCCCTCCTGCTCCCTCCATGCTTTTATCCATCGTGTAGTCAATGGCACAACTATTCTTTATTTGCAGAGTGGATACACACTGCATATTCTCCACATGGAAAGAGTGGGGAATTTATAGTAGTGGACAGAAAAGAGATGTAATGAGAAAAGCATTTTTGCAATAATTAATTTGCTAAAAATATGCCTTCCTCCCCATAACACACACACACACACCCCGATTTTTTCTTCCTTTTGTCTTTGGGCATGGAGTACTACATCTTTTATCATTTTTGGAAACAAATTACAGCACTTGATTATATTAGTTAAACAGAGGTTGATTGATGTCATCAATGCAAATTAATTACGTCTAGTTAATGTTTCCATGCCAGATTCCCTCAGCTAATAAAGTGATAGGTAAATGAAGTGTCAGAAAGGACCATTATCTTTGATTTTCAAGGTCAAGTTGTCAATACAAAGTTTCAACACGAACTCACTGGGCAGGGATAAGACCCGCTGAAGGAGGTCTTTTAATCATGTCTATTATTTCTGCCAGCATAAATGTATTACCTAAACCTGTGGTAATAATCTTCACAAGCAAACATTAAGCCAAAAACATCTGCTTGTTATCGTTGCAGGTCAATGTGAGAAGCTGCAGATCTATTTGTGCATTTACATCAACAAAGTTCTAACCTTCTTCTGTTTGCAGTGTCAAACATTAGTCTGTAGAGGTGACCAGAAATGTCACTCATGTTCCATCTGTTTATGACTAAAATATCCTACTGATCTACACAGAGTGCAGCCAATCTGCACGTAGGACAAACACCTCCAGTGGCTTTGCAGCCACTGTCTGTTATGTCACAATCAGAGGTTTTCCTTTGCAAGGTGTAACTTTCAGACTGGGTATAAATTTACTTAGAAGTCTTAAAAATATGGTGGGTGAACAGAGTTCACACAAACTGTTTTCCCCCATCAATAACAGGTATTCATTAGCAAAAACTTACAGGAACCCAACAATCTGTTTGTGTCAGCATGTAACTCAGAACTTAATGTAGCAGTAGTCTCTTTGTGAGATATGGAAGTGTTCAATAGTCCCCTGATCTGCTGGCTCTATAACTTCAAGGGGAACTTACCAAGTTTTCACACACTGGAAAGGGAAAAACTCAGCAAAATACATAAGTAAATTCATTAATGACCAAACCCTAGGATGATGTTTAAGCGCTTAACTTTGCCTGAACAACAATAGAAGGGGAATCTCACGTCTGAGCATCTCTGAAGCGCAAAACTTGGATTGCTGGGGGGTTTTCCAGGAGAAGCTGAGGGGTCCCAGGGTTCTGTGTGCATCCATGAGACACAAGCTTGGCCAAGCTCAGAGCAGTCTGTGCACTTTGCAGCAACACCTGCTGTGCAGCTGTGGGGGATGTTCTCTACTGCTCATCCCGGCAAAGTTCTCATTGACTCCCACACAGTTTTTAACAGCAAGAAAATTGAGTTAGCTCTGGGAACAGTGTATCAAAAATACTGATAGTGCAGCTACAAAAATGATTAGTTTGTTTATTTGGTATATTTGCCTGCAGGAAAGCCTCTCACCTGATCCTCCAGGACTAAAAGATAAGTGAAATGGAGAAATGCTCTTCCCCTCATAAAAGGAGAAGCTGAGTTGAGAGCTTCTGCCTTGCTATGAAGCACCATCAGTATGATAAACATGCAGAACCTATTAGGTACTCAAAGAGAATCAGGCAATAAGAAAAACATGCTTAACAAATATAATTGTAACCCACAGCACTATTTCATGTTGAAAGATATGCATGGCATCCCCTACCAACATATGGCCATACATTACAAATACAGACATGCATCACACAGAAGACCCTCATTTCTGTCTTCCAAGATACAAGCAAAGCCACTGAAACATAGGACATTTCTGAATTTGCTTTACAGTATCTGTACCATGGGCCTAAATTCACATATTACACTAAGAGATCAAATAAAATATACTTTAGTATAAGTAAAAATCTTGAAATAATTGTAGCTCATAAAGACATAACAGGTCCAAAGAATACCCTCCTGAAGAGTCTCGTAGGCTGTGTAAACAACCAAGAGGAAGCCCCAGGTGAATGTTTCACCCGACTGCAGTCAGTGCATTAAACACGACACAGAATGTGGCCTCATAAATCTGAAGCTGTAGTCAGATGTTCACTTCAGAAACAGTCTCACCAGTTAAAGATGCAAATTAATCTCTGCAGTCAGTCCAGCTCCTTCCCCAGAGCTGGAGCACTCCCTGTGTGAGCACTTCCAGGCATTCCAGTGCAGTTCCTGAGGTACCTGGACCTGCTGTGGGAAGCCCTTTAAGTATCTGCCTGGCTTGAGGACGTAGCCAGCCCCAGACTGCCAATGCCAACACCATATTCTCCAGCACACAGCAAAGCAAGTTCAATGGCACATCCCTTTCTTGCTGGTCATTTGGAAAAGTGCTGTTGATCCTTTCTAGGAGGCAGCAGCCTCCCTGCTTCTCAATTCCAGTGCATAGAATAGAGACTGTATGCAATTATAGATGATGTTACAACAATATTTTAATTTTTCTCATAATAAAAATATTGGAATTCAGGATATTGTTAGCCTCAAGTACTACCAAAAAAGTATTATCTATCTTCCTAGTTTTGACTTTGCTATTACTTTTTGATTAGAATTCAGCTGACAATACAGACTGAAACAGAAAGCACACTCAGATCCTGCAACACAGAGAAGTTAAAAGAACAAAAAAGGAAAGAAAGGAAAAAGTAAAAAACCCCAAGCCTTTGAGGGCAGGACATGCACACATACAACTCCTGAAAAAGGCAAATATAGCACAATACAATATAGTCTTTATGCCAGCTAAGAGTTTTTCTCCCATTTAAGCAGTCACTTTTCTGCCCAGTGCTGCACTTCCATTTTGAAACATCCCATTGAAAGTGTTCTCTGATATGACCCTTTTAGGAATTAATAATTCATAGAGGTATCACTGCATGGTACAGTTCTAAGATTAGATAGCACTGAGAGAATCTATTACAGCATAACGCAATAGCCAATAAAATATAAAAAAAAAATTACACTATCTTGCTTATAAATCTAATATCTTCAAGATGCATTTTTATCCTTCTACCCTGTTTCAAGAAGGCATCAAGAAACAAAAAAGGGAATTGGAAAAAGGGCTTTCCCTACTTGAACACATTTTAGCATGTACAGGTTCCCTAGCAAAAGCATATGTACAAATATATGTCCTCTCTCTCTCTCTCTCTCTATATATACACACACACACAGAGCATATCAACATTTTATCAATATCCCAGCCCTCTGGCTTGTTCAAACAGAGCCATGCAATGAATGCAAAATTTAGGCATCAATAGAAAGGCAAGAAAAGAAAAACAAATACTGAAGTATTTTCACTTTTGTATTTCTACTAACACTTTTTAGTAATTCTACCTACAGGGCTGCAACAACAGAAGGCAGTTTTACCCAGAGGCTGACAAGCTGAATGTATTTTATTTATTTATTTATGGCTCGAAGTGCTCAGAACAACTCAAAGATCTTACTAAATATCTCTCCCTGCCTAGCTGAATCTTGTGGTATGTTTTTACTTTTTATAGGAAAATTATAGGGAGAGACTATGACATTTACTTCATTGTACATTGCTGGAAACCTGGGGATACAATGTTCAGTGTATTGGTGTCACTAAGCAGCTCTGAAATACTGTTAGTATGGTTTTCATTTCTCCTGATTATAAAAGACTGACTGCCAGAATAAACTAGTTGGAAGTAAACTGAAACATCCCTTCATGAGGACATGAGATCCCACATTACTCTCTCTTGGTGTTTCCAGCAAAGTAAGAAAAAAAACCCCAAACACTGAGTTGTACTTTTGCATCTAAGGCTGAAAAGAAAACAAATGGAAAACAAGATACTGTGCAACTCTGTTGGCCCACGGTGTGTTTCTAGCTTTGCAAAACAGGTACATCAGTGTCAGTGAAGAATTACTACATGCCATAATCACATCCTTCGCAGTACTTTTCCCGCTGCTGACATCACTAATAGCATTGCCTTCAACGTACTAAAATTGAAAAACCATTTTTCATTCTCTGCAGACACTAATGCAAGCTGGATCACAAGAGGAGAGTCAGTATTTCTTAAAGGGTCCACTTGCCAACAGCCACAATACCCAAAACAGCTAAATTTTGGGTCTTGGATGTATTAAAAACTTGAGGGACCAACAGCCAGCCCTGGTCTGAGCTGAAACCAGCAGAAAAACAAGTCAAACAGCAGGAAAACACCACCAGTCAAGGACCTTCTATGGTAGTAGAAGGGGAAGAGCTGGGCAGTCTCCAGCTACAGTTGGACTAATAACAACTTAATCTGGAAAACCACTGGGCACTGGGGATAGTAAAGAAAGCATGCAAAAAAACCCCAAACAAATAAGAAAACCCTGCAAGGCTTCTTGGGCTTATTTGCTTCTTTATGCCTATGCTGCATGTGAGCCCTCAAAGAAAATGGATAATCTGACCATTAGAAAATGAAAAGCATTTAGAGTCAGGGTGTCTAAAATTGGATGCTTTGGTTATGATATTTTAACTTGAAAGATTAATTAATATTTGGAGAGTGGAAGCTTTTTTTTTTTTAGAAGGTTCAGTGCTCAGCTGCTCATTAAGCACAAAATTGCATCTTCAGTAATTGCTTGCAAAAGCTGACTAAAATGGTAAACATTTCTGTAGTACAAGCAGGAGCACCCTGCAAAGCAAGGTACGAGGCTGCCTCATTTGGGAAAGGAAGTGAGAAAAATAACAACTCTTCCACAATTCAGTATAACCTTATCTCTATTTGTACATTCCCTGGCTGAGGGATGAAGTTCTGTGCAGACACAGTCCAACAGCTGGGAATTTACTGTAGCATTGAGATTAGGAGGAGAGGGACCCCAACGAGGAGAGGGACCCTGATCTCTCCCCACACCGTGTTCAACCATTAATGACAGCAAAGGAGATTCCTTTTGCCACACAAGGAAACACCAGCCCTTGTTCAGCTCCGTGGAGTTCTGGCATCTCCAAGTCAGGAGAGATGGAAGGGCATTCCCAGGAGTCTGAACACCTGAGAGGCACAGAAAGGTGGGACAGCCTGTCCAGTGTCAGGTAGGAACCCCATGTCCACATTTCTAACGAAGCTCCAAGTGCAGAGGGAAGTATTTCCAAGACAGCAGAGATATGGAATCCAAACAAGGTATAGTTTTGATACAGCCAGAAAACATATTAAACACTATATTTCAAATAGTGTGAACAAAGCTGCTGTTCATACATATAAAATAATTTACGTTTTCCTATAAGA
This sequence comes from Neopelma chrysocephalum, assembly GCF_003984885.1. Taxonomy (NCBI): domain Eukaryota; kingdom Metazoa; phylum Chordata; class Aves; order Passeriformes; family Pipridae; genus Neopelma; species Neopelma chrysocephalum. The sequence continues at coordinate 3,285,773 of NW_020897720.1, forward strand.
CATTTTGAAAAAAATAGTAATTCCTGCTGCACTATGAAATAATCTGTTCCAGAAGGATTTTTTGGCTATGAAAACCAAGTGACCTTTCATATTAACATTGATTCAAAATGATATTTTTATTTCATTTTGAAATGTCATTTTGGTTTTTTTAAACCGCCAAACCAAAATGAAGTGACATTTTAACTTTAAATTCATTGAAAAAGAACTGTTTGCATTTAAATGCCAAACTGAAATAAAAAAAAAATCACTTCTCATTAAATTATTTCTCTCCAGAACTTCAGAAGCTTTTGTTTCATACCTCAACTGAAAAATGTTGTCCTAGACTTTTGTTTCAAAATTTATATCAGAAAATACTGCTTTGTCCAAGCATCAGTTGTTTTTACTGTAATTTAAATTTATGGATCAGAGAGACAAGAACATTATTTCCAATGCTTGCTTCAAAGTTCAATCCCCAAACAGTCAGGCCTATTCTTTTCCACCTGCACTGCAATTCACTAAAAAAATCCTCAAACAACTCCCCTTCTACCAGCCTACCCTACCTTTAATTCAAGGAAAAGGAGAAATTTTAGAATTTTGTCTGCACTTTGAGAAGCTAAATTTTATTTCTTTTGCTATTAAACTCATAATCCTATTAAGGTTTATCTCTCCCCTGAAATACTTCTTACTTGTATGCCTTTTTATCCTATGTTCAGTAGCAAAATAGCAAATAAATCAGAGTTTAATGGCAAAGCTACATCTGTAATGGTATTTCTTTTAACTACTCATCTTGCCTTTTTCTTTTCTTTTACAAGAATATTTTTAATTTTCTAAACTAATTGCTTATGCAGCGAAGACAATCCAGTGCATAAATGGATATGGAATGTGATTGATGCAAAAGTTGAAGTTTTAAGATTTCAAAAAGCAACCTCATAATGGAGCAATCCCAAATAATGGGAGATCATCACAGTGTTCCACAATCAAGCCAGGGTTAACATCAAAACTCTTACACAATTTGAGTCCCTTTGCCTTGGAGAACACAGGAAGTGTTTTCATGTTTGAGAGTGATCCAAAGCCTCTCCCTTACACTGCAGGTTTTGGACACCCGAGAGCATAAAGCCAAACAAGGGAATGGTTCAATACCACAGCTTTTGATTCTGAGAGCAGTGGCCCTGCTTCTTATGGCTTTGGGCAACAGCTGAAGGATGACTGGTTTAATGCAAACTGGTTAATTTTCTTTTTCAAAATTCTTTGTAAATCTCTGCCTCCCACACAAACTGCACCACTGTATCACTTTGGCTCATACCCTTCTCCCCTAAGGAGGGGCCACAAGTATTATAAGGGGTTTTGGAGAAGTAAAAAGTTCAGTAAGACAGGGGTTGCTCTGTGTATGTGCATGATGCTATTATTCACTGATGCTGCAAAGGGAGGATCACAAATTCATCTCATGTAAAAAAAAATCCAAGAGAGAAAACTGATTATAAGAGCAGCTGGGAAGGAAAGCAGGGGGACAAAAAAAACCCAAACCCAACCAACCACACAACTCCTGGAGAGTAAGTCCTCTTCTAACAAAATGCTACTGAGTTGCACTAAGCCAAAGGAAAATCCAGGCAGGGGAGCTGTGTGGGAAAAAGAGGAATTCTTTGACTGATGAAAAAGAATACTTCCATGATAAGTGCCCTGATTGGTACAGAGGAACCAGCTACAGAAACAGGCCAGTCCTCAGGGCAAGTGCCAGCATTGGTGCTGTCTCCCAACCCTTCAGAGCCCTGCTGCCTCCTCACACTGCAGGGTCAGGAAGGCTTTGGACTCTTACAGCTCTGTGACACTACAGTCAATCAAAATTATCCCACCACCTAACTGATAATTGCTCATCTTGGTCAGGGAGGGTGTGATCCAACCCATCCCGAGCCACTATCACATCATTCATGGCATATCTATGGAAGTTAATCATTGGAAATAATAGAAATCTTTCATTTTACATCAAGAATCATGAAATTCTGTCAGTCTTTTTAAGTTGGGATTTTCAAGAGATTTAATTCTAGAAATACGAGTTTGGTTTATAAACCTGCCCATCTGCAGGTTCTTCTTAAGATTCTTAAGATTTTTCTTAAAAAGGCTCAAAGTATAAATCTGAATGGGATAAACTCAAAATTATTTTCATAAGTATGATCTGCATCTCTTGTTCTTCCTAGTAAAAGCATTGAATCCCAAACTGAGAGTGTTGGGAAATTTTTGGCTCACAAAGGGTAGCAGACAAGCATTGCAGCTGTGTTTTACTTCTGGCCTTATCCTAGAAAAACTGGGCTGCTGCCAGGTTTTCTCAAAGGAAGGAATCATATTTTTTTCTGTCTGATTAAAAGAACTGAGAAAGTATTAAACACTTGAGCTTCACATGCTGTAGTTTAAGAAAGATTCACCTATACCTTTATGTAAATCATACTTACAATTCTCTTGCTTGTAAACACATGAAAATTCCCTCATAACAGGGTTATTCCCTTCTTCCTGTTATTAAAATGCAAATGGATTACAAATAATGGGGGAAGCACTTCAGAATCAGAGCAGGGAGCAACACTGATGAGGGCACTGACATGGGAAAACTGGTGCAACCCCTACCTTGACCCTTCCCCAACCCTACACAAGCGTATCAGACACAAATACACAAAGTATCTGCCTTGATCTCCTGCCTGGAGCAGCTCTTCCTGTATAGATAAAGAAATGTTCACCAGAGCAGGAATATGAGCCTGGATTCTAACTAGGAAATGTCCCAGACTCTCCTGCTGATCTCACGAGTATTCCCAGAGTTGCATTACAGGGGTGGAACCAAGGACATCCCTATCAGACATCCTGCAGCAGGACACACCCCCCCACCTCCCCCAGGAACTGCAGACAGGCAGGAATGTGACACATCCCATATCCCACTGCCAGAATGCACCTGCCCCTTGCCAAGGTATTCTGGGATGGCAAACCCACAGTGACTGTATGTGTCAGGACAGAATTTTTTAAGATCCTGACTCTGGGCCAGTTAAACGTTTCTTGAAGTTGACAGTAAAATTAATAGCATCAAAACTGATGGACTTCTTGGGAAATGGACTTTCCTGAAAATGTTATTTCATTGACAGATTTTAGTTGAATGGAATTGCAACCACAGATGTTTTAAGAAATATAAATATTATCTAATATTAAAATTATCTTTCTTTTCTTAATTCTGCCCTTTGAATCTCCATAATTTAAAGCTTATATATCTCTAGTTTGAAAAATACTCAGTTTAAGACTGTAAACACAATCATTAATTGTTTTATGTAGTGGAAGGGTAAACCTATCTATTTAAACAAACATCTGGACAAACAGGTGCTTCCTCATTCAATATCCTATTAATAATTCCACTTACTTCTCTTTCCTGCTGATGCCAAACGATTTGTGAGGGATTTAAATCACAGTGGTATAAAGTGTCACCTGCTGATATCAACTTATGTATTTGAAATATCCCAGGCACTTGAGTTTAACGTGTGTCTTGAGCTGAACTTCTGTCAAATGCTGTGAGCTAATTTCAGTCAACATTGGAGAGACCTGAAATCAATACCTGAGTAAAGCAGAGGTGTATCCATCATTTAGCAGGTGATACTTTGTCATTTCAGACAGTCTTGTCTCCAAGTTTCATACAGGTTGTTTTGGATTATTGTTTGTTTGTTTCTTTGGGGGTGGTTGGGATTGTTGTTTTATTTTGCAATTTGTTTTTTCAAGGCAGAAAAGAGGAACCCAACTCTTGGGAATGACAAAAATTTCCCCATTTTATGCTGTTGGGAGAGTGTTATTTGACCCAAGCACAGTGGCCAAATGCCAGTTATAATAATTACATTCTCAGCTCTCTGAATTCTCAGTGGAGCTTCAGCTGGATATCCTGATCATCTGAGGGCGCACAGATGAAGTGACTGCACAGCAGTGCAGTGTGAAGTGACCACTGTGTATTTCTTACACATTGAACAGAAGTGTTATGTCTTGCAGCTTAGTCAATTAATTGTTTGTAATAGGAGATCACTGGATGAATGATGGTGTAGGAGTACTAACAACAAGGATGAATAATACCTATTGCTGGATTAGATTTATACATGTGAATACAAACCCTGTCACAAACTCACTCAAGGCAGTAGAAGACATGCTTTTCTGGACTATTTACTTTGTATAAGAAAAAAGGTAACAAAAGACTGTTTTGTTGAACTAAACCATAAGAAAACCTATACTGGAAGAGCAAAAAGGTCAGTTTAGGTTCAATCAATCTGAATATTCACCCCTATTCAGTAATTCTGGATGAACAAGGGGTTCCTCTACAGACTATTTCAAATAAGAAAAACATAAATGCTTTCCCCACTTCTCCCTCTGCTATGAGCAAAGATGGTGGCATTTTGGATACAATAAGGATCCTAAAAGAAGAGGCAAAACAAAACAAATAAGAACCTGACAGCAAGGAAGGGGGGCTAGTGAGTGGTTACATATTCCTCTGAATCTTCTCTTTGCTCATCCCAAGGATTTAGGTACATTAGGTAGGTATTTTGGTATATTAGACTTTACAGACAGATCTGTGAATAGACCGACCACAGGCAGTTATGGTTGACACCCAACTATAAACCCAACTGTGTTCTCTACTATTTTTTGTAGAACAGAGCATAAATCTTAAGGTTAAATGCTTATCCACACGCGTAAACATAATTCCCCAAAACTTTAAGTCAGGCACGAATCATAAGTTTAAGCAGGAGATTTTAATGCCAGAGTTACTAAACTTTGTGGGGAAGCAGGGGGAACATGCCATGTTTTCCCTTTGCAGTGCATGCTCTTATTGGATGGAGTTGAACCTTTTACGAACCACAGAGAGCATAATTCACACTGCTATGATTGATTGATTGCAAACCATTCATTAGGCTCACAGAACTGCACTTTGATATGAATCAAGAGAACCAGGGAATAATTCAGATTGGAAGGGCTTCAGGAGGTCATCCCCACAGACAACAGAAAGCAGCTCTCACCACAGATTGCAGTACCAGTTACAACACTAGAATTGGGTTGGGTTTTTTGAATAAATCGTCTGATTGTAATAGGAAGTGGGCATAAAAACAGAGTTCAGCAACTCAAATCATCCCACACATTCATTAAAAAGAAATAAATAAATAAAATCCTTTCTTCTAGACTGGCAAATTAAAAGGAAATAGAATTTCTGCTATCACCAGCAAAGAAAAGATGAAAAACATCCTCCCCCCTCGCCCCTCCCTTGCTTACACAGCTAAAGTGACTGGGTCTGGTTAGGGTCAGCATTCAATTTTTCTATTTCTGAACAGAGGAAAAGAGTTTCTATAGATCCAGAAAACTAAAAAAATGCATTTTGACATCAAGCATTGTGTCTATTAATCCTCTCCATATATTTCGCTTGCAGCACTTTCAATTCAGTAGTAACATTATATTTCTTACAAATATTTGATTGTCACAGAAGCACCGTCAACTTGTGAACTTTTCTGTAATTCAGAGTCAGTTTCAAGGGCTGATACACAATTTCCAGAAGGTTGTATTGTTTTGGTTTTGTTGTTTGGTTGGTTTTAAATGAGTTTACACACTATGCACTTAAATGTTTTACACTGAAATATGAGGACAGGTATTTAGGAGGGGATAATTCACCTTTGCAAGCCTAATTCTCTTAAGTTATGCATTTAAGAATGGTTCCCTTCCTGTAGAATTGCCCACATGCTTCATAGCTATTATGTCTGGGCTTCTGTGATCCCTGACGGCCACCCCATACTCAAGTTCAACACTCCATTTATAAACACAGAAGGGCCAAAAGGAAGAGATGTGTCCTGTTCCACAATCTGGCCTAGAATATATTCCTTCATGCTCTTTTGAAACAATTTGAAGAAGTAGATTCCTCCTCTCTTCAGTTTATCAGTAGGAAAAGAAAAAGGAATTGTTACAACTGCAGATCTAATACAACCAAGCAATTCTAAGAGTCAGAAGACAGAAGAATTTTTGTTCAAACTCAGATAGAGAGTGGAGCACAAGGAATTATCAGAAGAGGTCAAAGCAGCCAAAGCACATCTGCTGGGTGGTTCTGAGCTGTGTAAGAAGCTATCATTTATTTATTTTCAAATAAGAATGAAGGCTACACGCTCAAAGGCAGTTTTGTGGATGTGCCTTGTGTGTATAGAAGTTGTTTCTCCTACTCAAATACATCATTCTCTTACCTGGAAAAATTCAAATAGATGGACCTCTAGCATAGCTATTCAAGAATACGTTCATTTTATTTTTTCTTAAGTGCCTTCTTAGGACTGGAAATAAATAAAGGGAATAAATAAATAAGAAAAGGGAATACGAGTGCCAGAATGACAACAAGCACAACTCTTACCCCTGCAAAGATGGACAAATAGAGCTCAGTCAGCTGCATAATAATCCACTGCTAATTTTTTGTCAAAATTATACACGAAATTCATTTATCAGTCAGCTTCTGGATTTACAGAGCAAGAAAAGTGGCAAAATGGTAGATCCTTATGTACCAGCACTACTTCCAGAGTCATATAATCCAGAAGTAATATTTGCTGTGGCATCAGGACTAAGTGCAACAACAGTATTCTACCCCAGGACATGAAGTGTATTATCCAAAACACAGAAGGAAAAATAAGACAGAACTAGATAAATAATGCTTTTGAAACCATCCTAAATATCAATAGCATAATTTTAATTAAAAAAAAAAGTTGGTGCAAAGATCAATGAACTAGAAGCACAGCACACACTTCAAAAGAGAAAGGATGAAAAATGCCTGTAGTATGTTCTTTAAAATGGCAAAACACAGAGGAGTCAGTTAGGTGTCTCCTGAACATTTTCCTTTTCCAGTAAAAATTCATTATTATATTTGTCTTGCTAGGGCAACATGCTCAATTTTGACACCACTAATGATGCCAAAAACTTCACAAATTGAATAGAAACACAGGAGGATAAATAAAAGTAGATCTTGGAATGTCTGGATTTCACATACCACATGCTGTTTGTGACTGTCTGAAATACTCACTGCAGAAAGATTTACAGCATTGTTCATGAAGTTGCAGAATAAATTCAGAAAGCAGAGGAGATAGGAACAAAGGAATAAAAAGAATTAAAGTGCTGCTGAAAAGAAGATGGAACTGTTAAATGCAGTTACTGAAAATAAAAAACAGCTGAATGTGTCAGATTCCAGAGAACTACACTTATAATACAACTTAAATAATCAGATATTCTTACCAGAAGGAGTGCTGTATTTGATGCACTCTGATGAGAACCAGCTATGTTTCCTCCTGAAAGAACATAAAATGAAAATTATGTCAGGAAAAGGCAGCTTGAAAATTCCCTGTCAAAACAGAAATGATTTAGATTGTTTATGTAGCATTAGAATGGATTCATTCAGGAATAAGTATTCTTAGTTATAACAATATAGTACAATATTCTTTTTAATAACAGTCTTATTCTGGAACAGGGTTTTTTTTTTCCACCAATTCATGTTAAGATAGACATTTTCACATGGGTAGAGCAGCTATTATGCCTGCTTATTTACTATTTCTGCTACAGAGTGCCTGGGAGCCACACAGCTGCAGGCAGAGAGTACTTTGTGATACTACATACATACAGACAGACATAAGAAGGTATAAAAGGTTTGTTAAAAAATGAAATACTTATGATTTACATTAGAGGCTTTAGGGCAGGAGAACTAAGGAGAGTGGGAAGTGGAAATCACTGGCCTAAATTAATCTGACAAGAATTTATATTCCTATTCTAAACTCAAATGGCTGGTTTGAAATGTTTAATTCCATGTTAATGCAGGTAAGAGTTTCTGTGACCCTGGTTCTAGCATGCTGTGCAGCTGTGCAATAAAAAAACTCCCTCACTTGACAGGTTTTTTTCTGTCAACCTCAAATTAGAAAATCTCGTGGTATGTTCAAGTGATTGGCAAGATGTGTTGGTGTATTTGAGCACATTCATGACTAATCTACCAGAATTTTCATCTATTTTGCCCAAAAGTTGCTCTAAAAGCAGGTTCAGGCATGAGGCTGTTTCACAGTCATCAGAAATTGCCCTTTTGTCCCTGTGTCCATTACTAGGTAGCAGCTTCCATTGTGGGATGGCACATTTATTCTGTTGTGCCAAGGTGTTTAATGAAGCAGTCACATGTATTAATGAGGCGTTATATCAGGGTTCAAATGCTGCCCTCACTAACACTGAGGCTGCTCTGTTGCTCCCTTAGGTAAGACAGAAATGAGCCCTTTTGTGTCCATATTTCCCTTCTGCAGTAGCAGCCAATTCTTCCCATGCCAGAGCCTTTTCCCACCTGAATGGCTGCACTAACTCCATCAGGACATGTGTCTCCTGTCAGACAGTCTGGGACAAACCACATGTGAAAGCCTCTACTCAATATCAGGCATTAACTTTCTTCCACATACTAAAAGTGTATTTTTTTTTTTTATAGAGAAAGGATTAACAGGTATCAGTTACATTTTTCAGTCAGTAACTGGGGTTTCCTGAAGTCCATCTTCTAAGATTAATCTAACTCCCCCTCCCTAATACACTTTTCACACCTTTATGCAAGTCACCTGGACATGTTCCAGAACTAACAGGCTCTCACCCCAACCACCTGTTAAGCTTTCACATTGTATTTCTACTAATTATCTTTCCTGACTTAAGCCATCATTACTGATGAAACAAGAGAAACACAGTCACTGGTCTCTCATGAATGTCTCTCTCCTGTATACATAAAGATGAAATTTAAGATCAAGACAGATGAGGTTATCATAATTGTTGACGTTGTTCCTCTTGTGGAGCCCTTCCCTGTCCCAGTGCTACATTGCACTGAACAGAAACAGCGACAACTTTACCACTTCACAATCACTTTATTTTCAATGCTATTGAAATTTTCAATGCTATATACAATGCTATTAAGCAACCAGCTGTGCCATACATTAAATTGCATGACAATATAGCAGGCAAGGTATATGTATTGAAGCAAACAAAGTAGCCTTTAAGTGTGTGTGACAGCAGATGGTTTTTGTTATCACGGCAGAAAACAAGACACTGGAGTACAGGAACTTACAGCACAAACCCTCCACTGAAATTCAAAGTAAGAAAGGTTCCTGACATGGAAATAATGCTTCTGAATGAAACTTCCAAGGAGATACTTTTCAAGTGATTCATACTCCTAAATGCAAACTGAAACACTGAAGAACCTCCAGCTCTACACGTCTGATGTAGCATTCTGTAGGATTCAGAACCTGTCACATTTTATCATCTGGTACCAGTGGAAGCGGTTCTGGGAAAAGGCTAAAAACATGAAAACCTTATGATACTGTATCTATTTGCAAACAATTTTACACAAAGCTTTCATAGCCTGGACAAATCTTTACTTTAAAAATTAAGAAATATAAAGGCCTGTTTAAACCAGTTATGGAAATACAACTGAGAGTACAATACTTACAGAGTAAATGTTACCTGATATATCATTCACATCTCAGTTTTAAGATAAAACCTCTCCAGAAAAAAAATGAGATGGGAAAGTCTATATGTCACTAACTTCTTAATAAATCCAGAATTGTTTTCATGGTCCAACTGTGAAGGCAAATAATTTGGATTATTCAAGAAGACATCAAATCTTCCAGAAACTAATACATATATTCTTCAATCATTAGCATTCCTAAATTACCATCATGAGTTCAAGGATGGTAGTTCATAACATTAGGTTGAGTGTGATATTTCTTTCCCTAAATGAATACTCTAGATAAGAAATACAACCTCTAAAACCAAGTTTTTTTGTTCTTTAAAGCTCTCTTGGACACACCTCAGACATTTGGGTAGATGTGGATAACACAAAAGATCAGTACTTCTTTTGACACACTACTTAGAAGAAATAGATTATTTTATTCAAGTACAGTATAATTATTTTTTTTAATCTGCTGAAGCAGAGAAATTGCTATTGTTTGTGTTAGAGTTAAAAATGACAGGAAAGCTTCCTTCTGTGCAGCTTCAGTGGAGTGGAATACATGGAAAGAATTAAGAAACTGAAATACTTGGTAGCTTCAGATTTCTAATAGCTGCACGTATACTGTAATTAGAATCTAAACCAGACGTGATATACATGTGAAAATACAGCATGACACGCACCAAAAAGGAAAAGTGTAATATGATGTCCTGTACAGTCATTAATAAGTTTTCTAACAAATGAGTGCCAGAAGCCACAGCACCTCTTCTGAAGGTCTAGCTGGTTACCCAAGGAATTTCAAGATATAGACACACCTCCCACAGAATCCGTACAAAAGTGACTGCTTCCCAGACAAACCCTGCAGAAAGATGAACGCTTTCCAATTTCTCTTGGAAGCACGCCAGAGAACTGGGGTCAGCACTGCAGGATGGCTTTCAGGAGGTGGATGTAAGGACAAGCAGTAGGAATGCTCCCATGCTTGGCTGGAGCCAGCTGCCCAGACACTGCTCTCCCTCAGAACAGGAACCCCAGAGCTGTGCTGTGCTGCCACGCTGTGCCCAAGGCCGTAGCAGAGTTCCACTGGCTCACGCTGAGCTCAAGGATGCACCAATCTCTCCAAAAGGGTGCTACAAATCACCTCCAGAGCGGTTTTGTGCCAGCCTGTGCCCCACTCTCTGGATCTCAGGTTGAACTGAGCCCACCCTGCTCCTTGTTTTACCTGTGCAGAGCAGGAAGCTCTTGAGGGAATGTATTTCACAGAAGCAGTGAAACATCTCACAAGAGATCTTTTTCAGCCAGTATCACACTACCTGAGGATGTTTTTCCTAAAAAGACATGTGCCATACCACTGCTGGGCCCTTCAGACCATGCACTTGTCCCCCAGCCTGACAACAGGAAGCAGTTTTACTCTGGAATGCTGCAAGTCATGGGAGATTGCCATGAGCTTTCACACTGGCATTCCAGGTGGTATGACTAGAGCAAAGACAGCCACACTCTCTAGGACGCTAGAATCAGACTGATTTAGATTTGAAAGGAGCTCTAGACATCATCTCAAGTTTAACCCAGAGCTAGACTAGGTTGCTGTATATCCAGTAGAGTTCTGAACATGTCCATGGATGGAAATCATCCAAAATCTCTTGACACTCTGCTGTGGTAGTCCAGTGGCTGACTACCATCAACTGGAATTTCTCTTGTAGCTTGTACCTGTTTTCCTCTGCCCTTTTGCTGTACCCCTCCAGAAGTTTTCATTTTCTCTGTAAAATCCCTTTAAGTAATTGAAAACAGGAATAGGACCCTCCCCGAGTCTTCTCTTAGAAGAAGAGATCCAGCTCTTCCAGTTTCTCCCCATATACAACACTCTCACAATTTTGATATCATGGATAATACCAAGTTTAGCAGTGTCACCATGCCATCCCAGCTACCTGGGGTCTTTCTCTACTTACTGGTGCCACTGAGTCACAAGGTCATTAATTTCTAGGATTTTTTTCCAGTTACTACACAAATAGTCATTGCATGGCTACAAAGTCAAGATGAATTCTAAATCAGGCTTGGATTTGAGCCATATTGCTTTATCAGGATATCATTTACTAGTCTAATCTTCCCAATACCTAACAAAATAAGAAAAGAACAGCTCACAGAAGCACAAGACCAGGAAAAACACATGGAAAACATGACTTCTACAGGCACCAGGAAAAGTTCATTCCTTTTCACTTCATCACAGGACTGTAATATGAAATGGAATTATGGAGGATGACAGCAAAACATCTTGTATCTCCCTCTCCGAGTTTTTTCTCTACAAGTACCAGCACTTATTTTTTTCCCCTTATTTAAAAAAAAAAAAAGCCTATTTCAGACCCAAGTACAAAACCTAGTAAAGTTAACCATCCACCGATATTAGAAAATGGAATTTCAGCCAGCTAAATGTGAGAAATCACAGGAGTAGCCCAAGGTCCAGCAGTTTTACTGACACAGCATTAGTCAATGCTCTCCAGTGCCTGCTGGGTCTGGGGCGAGCAGGAGGAACTGGAAAGAAAAATTAAAAAAGGTGAAAAAAAAAAAAGGGCGGGCAAGTTTGAGATCAGTCATCAGCCTGTATCTGAATGAGCTGTATTCTGAATGGAGAGTTGATACATGGGAATGTAGCCCCAACTGCAGATGCCACTTAGCTTTCCTCCCAGCTGCTCATCACAGAGTGCCGAGCCATCCAGGGCTGCACATGTTCATTTTTCCTGACTCCTCACAAAGTGTCACAGCAATATTTTGCCTTCTTCCTTACTTTTTGCTGCTTTTGCCTTCCTATCCTCTCTCAGCCAAATCTTGCATACATTGATGGGCTAAGATGGCTTTGACATTAGACTGACATTCCTCAAGCTACAAAATGAAAGTGCTCTTTGTTTTCTCTGAAGTCACCTTCTCTGAGCCTCTCTTTCAGTTAATTCAGACTCCTCAGCAGCTTTTGTTCCCCATGTGGTTCCGTGTGCAGGTGTGGCCAGTTCAAGCTGCTTCCTCCCAGGGGCTCTGAGTCCCATGAATCTGCTACACTACAACTTACTCTATTTTTGAACTACTATGGACAATGAGGCAGCAGAAACAATGGCAGGGGAGAATCAGGTGGGACAGGTGTCATATAACATGGCTGTACTTTAAGATGGTCCTGCCTGGAAAAAGGGAACAGTTTTTTAACAGAAGATTGGGACCTGAATATGTCTAAAGCAGGTGACCTCATGAAGCTATAAACCACAGATTAAAACCCATCACAAACTCACCTCTGGAGTACAAGGAAAGCTTTCCACTGAGCAGAGGCAGACAGGATTAGTTGTCTTTTGAATCACGGCCTCAGTGAAGTCACTTCCCCAAAGCAAGCAAGGCAATATATTTTTTATTTTCATCAAGGCCATAGGTAAGACAAGTTTCTCTGATTTCAAACATCGATTTGACAATGCACCAGGAGCGAGCACCCCAAGCACAAACCAGTAATAAACACAACCTTAGCAGCAGATTCGGTTGCCTTTTAGAAAGCACACTCTGAAGGCTGGTAGGAGAAGGAGTAACTGCTGCCAGGACTGGGACAGGAATGCAGGTATCATTAGTGGATCATTGACTCTGGACCACAACAATTCCTTCAGAAAATTCCACCCAGTTCCTGAGCAATAGATGCCCAGAGCTTCACAGGAAAGAATGTGAAAGTGATTTTAGAAACGGGCAGTTGAATTCTGGCAAGGCTGAGAAGATCCTGGTGTGAGCATTCAGCAGATGATTTACAAATAAATGAAACCCGAACAATGCCTATTTTCAAAGGACACATTTTCATAGAATATGGATTTCAGCATGTTCTCTGGAGTCCTGCTTTCACTTCTAACACTACAATGGTATGCATAATATTTCCATAGAATTAGTTTATTCCTATACTTGCCTTCAAATGAGATTTCTGGCATGAAAGTAAAAGTAGGCATGTGAAGAGATACTTTTCAATGTCAGATTGTCAGCACATCCAAGCAAAGACACTGAGAGTAAAGCTGTACTGAATGCAATGCAAAGTACTCACAAGTATTTACTCCTTTCTTGATCTAGAAAAAATAATCAAGAAGTTTTTATTACTGCTCAAAAATACTACATTAAATAGATACAGTAATCTTAAGAGTTAATAAAATAGTACTACAAAAATTAAAGTCAATGTATTATTGGATCTAAGGAACACACTTCAAAGTCACTGGGTTTGCCTCCATACTATAAATGTTGGATATTTCTTAATAATAAAGCCACATAGGCTATTGCTGGCCAAGTCTTGACAAGTCTTACTAAATTCTCCAGAAAGAATTTCAATTTTGTGAAGACTCAATGCTTCAAGTGTTAAACATATTTTGCGCTTTTATGATCCTGATTTGAAAGAGTCCTCTCATAAAATCAAAACATCTCTGTGTGTCAATGTTTCAATACATAAAAAGATGATTTTTCTTAAAAATTAGCCCTTTAAACAAGAGATGAGTTAGCAACATCAGGAAAAATATTTTAGTCTCTCTTTGGCTGTGAAGACTAATAATGATAAAAATCAAACTTAAAATGTCAATGCTTCAGTCTACACCAAAACCCAACAGTTCTAATTGCATTGGTGTCATTGAGGCAGACTAATAAGATAAGTATATGTGCATTTACTGTGCACTGTTGTATGTTTGTTGGGGACTAATAAATCCAATACAGCAATGGAAAAGGTTGTGTTATGACTCATAAATATTTATAAACCAGAAAAACAGTAAAGTTTGGTTTGATGTTCATGAAAGAAAAGATTTATTTTTCATGAATCCAATTCTTTAAGAGCTTCAGCGTGCAACATTTTTAATCTTTATATAAATGACCTTGATAAAATGAATAAATTGAGCAAGGCTATCACCTAGTGGTCAACGGGAGCAATATTTTATTTTTTCTTGTGAGCTCTTCTGTCTGCTGGGAAGGTGTTCTGGGGGCTTTTTTTGTCTCTGTGGAACTCTGTCAAATACTAAATCTGCACAGCAATATTACATAAGCAGCAAATGAATATATTAAGAAACCCTGTTGTTCCAATGTTTTATTACTTGTCATTTATTTTTGTCTCCAGTAGCTGTCTTGAAACATTTCAAATCTTGAAAAAGTTCTACTAAATCCTTGATTTCATTTAGTGGTTTGGTTTTTGTCTGAAGCTAACCTTAATGTCTACCTTAGAAACGTATTCAGAGATTTTCAGGAGTATGCAGTACTGAGTGCAGGCAGCATTCCTTAGACCATGTTAAACAGAATGAAATACTGTGAAGGTATTTCAGGTAGATAGAAAACCTAAACTGAAGGAAAAATGAAATAGAGTAGCTCCTAAAATAAAACTGAAAGAAAAAAAAATCCAAAGTACAAATGGAAATAATCAGTGCCTGTTCCACAGTGAAAATAGGTTTGGGGGGCTGGGCTGTATGTTTTGGCTTTGGTTAAAAAAGCCAAGCAAGCAAACACCCCTCACCCACACAAACACTCCAAGCTCTGCACTGCCACAGGATCAGTATTCCAGAGTTCCCAGGAGCTCTGGTCACAGCCCAGTGCCCTGGAGGCTACACCGACACAGAACAAAGGCAGTGGCTGCCCTAAGCAGCTTAGTCCTTCCACCTCCTCCCTGGTATTATTCCATGGCCATTAGAGAGCCTGTAGGATTACCTTATCAAGGGCACCGGGGCTGGAGCTCCGGGGCTTTACCCAGACAATCAGCACACTGTAATTATTTGTCATGCTGGAAGAGGAAACAGTTTTCCATCTTGGAGGTTTCTTCCCTGTTTTCAGACAGTTTGCGGCCTCATCTGAGGCCAAAAACTATTCCTGTATTTTATCAGGAAGTAAGGGTGCTCTTACTTTTCAAACCACTTGGGAAAGTTATTGTAAGCAGACTTCACTGCTTTTTAAGCAAACCAAAAAAAACCACCCCAAATTGGAACTGTAACAAAAATAGCTTCAACTTGGAAAAGAAAAGGCTGTTGCTCCCTGCAGTCCAGGAGAGCATCACGAAAAGATAAGGGCACATTAGTGCAGACACAGCACCTCGGCAGCACTGCCACGTGGCTTCAGTCAGCCTTGGCTGGTACCTGCCAGCTCTCAGCCACGGCAAGAGGGTGGTGCACACCTATCCCAACTGTCAGGAGAAGAAAGTCTGGTTTTGTAGGTGTCCTTTAACCCTTTAAATAAATAATAATTTTAAATTTAAATGCATTTAATTAAATAAATCAATATTTAGATAAGGTTTACCATTTACTGCACCCAGTTTACTCTGTCATTTTACAAAAGTAAACTTATCCCAACTCACTATTCTTGACAGCGTATATACTTCTGAATCCAGTGTAAGGTATCAAACTGTATCAACATAGTTCATGCATCTCCATGTTTGAGGGCCAAGGAGGTAGCTGGAATGTTGTCCCACAGCTACAATTGTTAGTTTTATTCTTTCAGCATGGCCCACCTATCATCTTCAGCAAAGGTAAAATGCGACATGAGAGGAGACAAAGCACTCCTGGGAGCCAATCTGAACTGTGAAACACACTACTCATGACAAAATCCTGCATTCTTACTTCTCCAAATTCATTTTGCCACACTGCTTGCATGTGCACACAACACTTCTACAAACAACTTGGATGCAACTCCCTTGGTTTCATCCAAGGTACCATCCTTATTGCTTTGTTTGGGCTGGCATAGAACAACAAAAAAATTTCACACAGTACAAGTATCAGAGTATTCAAAGGCTTTTCTTCCAGGTAGGCATGAGAGGGGAGCTTTGAGGAGGAAATTCTACATCAAGTTATTTCGGGATGGTAAATGCCACAGCTCCAGAAATCCACCGCTGTGGCTGCATCCAAGTTTCTCAGCCCATGAACAGTGATAAATTTGTTTTCTCCATGACACTATAGAATATATAGCAAGGAGTGACTTAACATTACTTCCAGCAATAACACAGGAGAAGTAGACCTGAAACAGTGGAGAGTCCCATTTATTTGAAAAACAAAAATATTTTCCCTTCAATGTGACCCATGACATCTTTTCCTCAAGCCCCCATCGTTTTGTTTGTCTTGACTCCTCCAAACAGGAGTTCAGTATTTCACCTCCAACCAGGAGGGCAATGCATAACTCCTGAGCAGACAGGGAAGGTGACAAATCCTGTGGGCACAGTAGTTCATTCCAAACATTGACCCAACCACAGCTTGTGCATCAAAGTACAAACCTGATAAGGAGCAGCGTGTCAGGGATCCCTGGTGAAATATGAAACTCCATACAGAACAAGTGCCAAAAGTCAAAGGAAAGCATCAGCAGTTTCAAATACTGTTCTCAGCTTTCCAAAACACTTCTTTCTACGTGGTGCTGGTGAGTGATACAGGAGTTATCAGTTTCTTAATTGACTAAAAGCAATTATCTATTAGTTGCCAACAAATGACACCAACATTGAGAATTTGCATGTAATGTATCTGTATCCAACAAAACACTGCAGCTGGGCCCTCACCTTACCCATCATTATGTTTCATGTATTCACATTTTGTTGCTGGAACTCATCCAGAATGGACACACAGGGAACCTCCCAGGGAACATATAAAGTGAATGGCACTTCAGATCTGATTTCCCACAAATTTTCACAGCTATGACTCATTAGAGGTCTTGTTTTTCCAAGTTCACAACTGTTTTCTGCAGTATCATTTCTGCTAAATCTTGTTATATTTGAGAGCAAATCTGCCTGGTTCACCCCTTCCCAGGGAGGAGTACCCTCTCCTTATCCTGAGTCCACATTTATTCCCACTGAGTTGTAATGTAAACATTATTTATAGTAATTGCAGCTTTTATCGTGACTTAACAAGTCACATCTAGAAATAGAAATAGCAGATCACAACTGTGCTGTGTACCCAATTTTGTACTGATGTTTCAGATACAGAAGTCTAAGCTAAACTTCAGTGTGAAATTGAGTTCCTCTTCTCTGATACCATCTCTGATCATATCTGCAGGTGGTAATTGCTCTTTTGATAATACCAAAACTAACTACATTAAGGCTAACAGTAGGAACATGGACTACTGCAACTTATTACCAAGGTCCCAAAGTATAAAGACATCCCTTGTCCCCTTTTACTCTTCCAAATAGGACGGTTTCAAACCAGCACAGTGTCCAATTCCCTGAAGACATTATTAACTCAGGCCTGCAGTGTTAAATAAGTCAGGTACCAGATCAGACAGAATTAGATTAGACAAATTAATCAGCAGAGGATGCATTGTACATTATCCAGCTCGACCTGCCTACATTTATATTACTGTTAGAATTTAGGGACAAGTTTCAGTCTTTAATGACAAATTCACTTTTTTCTTCACATGCCAGAAGTTGGCTGGCAAATGTACTGACTGTGGAACAAGTAAAATAAGATAAAAAAAATTTTGCTGCAGAGTATTAGCATATTAGGCTGCTTGGTAGTTTGAGATTCACAGGGCATAAAATACACTGAAACACACTTGCAAATTTGAGCTGTTTAGAACCTTGCTGCTTTATCTGCAGTTCAACTTATTTAAATTGCATATTTGCTTATGCTACTACATTTTTGAAAAGAAATAGTCCAACAGCTTCCAAGAAAGTTTTGCCTCAAACTGTACTCATTTCCCACCTCTTCAGACCTGACCACTGCATTGTCCAATGGATCTAAGGCTATTCCAGATCTAAATCTCTAGTCATCTTTTCATCCACCCACATCCTTTAGTCGAGGCACTAAAAAGATTATTTTTGTAAGACTTACATTCAATTAAGTTCAACAGCACAACTAACAATGATATTTAACAGTGTGAAAAAGGGAAATGCAGCAAGATCCACAACAAGCCAAGCCCAAACACCAAAACAATGCAAGTGCAACAGCCTCCCTCTTTCAACTCCTTTTCACACTTTCAAGTGTCATATTTTAAATACAAAAAAAAAAAACCAACAACTCAGAAGAATTGACTACATGCCCATAAATTATATGGAATATATACATATATATGGGAATATATTCCATATAATGGAATCAGAAAATACTTGAGGTTCAACAGTGCACCTGGAGCTCCACCCCAATCTCAGAGCAGGGACAGCTGTGATGGGACACTCAGAGTGGGGTCTTGTTGATTCTGAACATCCCCAAGAACTCTCCCGACTGCCTCTGACCATGGCTCATCACCCTGACAGTAGAAAAGACCTCTCCTAGGTCTTACATAGAATTTTTTATATTTAAATATAAAATTGCCTCTTACTCTGAAACTGCATACCTGACAGAAGAGTCCTCCCTACATATACAACTGTGATCAATTAAAGGCAGAAATCATAACTATCACTGAGGATAACAGATTCTTTTTTTTCCCAAAGTGAAATCTCCCTTTTTTTTTTTCTAGGATAGTAACAAGTTTTCATTTTAAAAGAACAGCTGTGAGAAGATAAATCTAGATCATGAAGATTTCATTATTTTCTGGGAAAGAAAAGGTCAAGGGAATTTTTCCCTCACTGTGAATTTTTAACATTTAAAATTTCAATATGATAAATTGCAGAATTTAAAACTATCACTCTCCAACAGAACAAACAAAAAAAAAAATAACAAAAATGGTGGTTTACTGTTTCTCCTCACTGAAACATTTCCCTCTCTCAAAATAAAATTTCACTAAAATTGACAGGATTTTATCCAGTATTGAAATTTCATCAGAACTTAAACTTTAACCACATATGTTAAAAAGCAGGATTTTTCAAGCACACTCCAACTAGCAGCAAACTACATGGTAAGAAGACGGACATCACCACTTTTTAGCAAAAAATGGCAGCACATTCAAAATTAACTTTGCTTGTACTTAGTGTCTAAATACTAGATCCTTGGTGTACTGCATGCACTGACTCAAAATCATGAATCAAAGTCTCCCTCAGAGTCAAACAACTGTTTCTCTTGGCTAAATTCTACAACAATTCTCACTGAAAATTTATTTTAGCGATGTTGCTTCAAACTTAAGAGGCAAAATATATGAACACGCATTGCTATCTGTAAAGCACTGCAGAAAGGGAACAAAGAAGCCAAATCTATCTGTGTTTGGCTCTCTCTCTAGAAGCCATGGGACTTGGAAAGAAGGTCATAATACAAGGTTAAAGTTAACACATATTGATGAGAGATGCAGTATAACGTGACGCCTGCTATGGGCAGAATTACAGAAGAGCACAATTTCATCCTTGTTATTGTGTTTTTGGGAAAAAAAGACTTTCAGGTATTGAAATTCATCAGTAATCTAGCCTCTACAGCTTTATTGTTCTCCCTGTCTTCCTTCTGGCTCCAGAAATCAGTGCAGAATGCTTAGCCCTGGCTCAGTTTTTATTAAAGATGATAAAACAGTGCAGGTTTTGCATAGTCTCAAGAAGGCAATGACACGAGAAGCAGGATCTGTATTACAGGCATTTGTATGGATGGATTGGACCCAACAAATGAATTAGCTCAATCCAGCGCTTCACAGCTAGCACAGAATCTTGTTTTGGATTAATTTTCAGGCAGTAGAACTGTTTCACTCAGAAGATGAAGTGTTTTGGAATGAGTTTGAATGAGATAGTTAGAAACATCACATCCAATCTTTTTTTAAATCACACACATTTAAACCACCACAGCCAGAGAGCCCTGTTCACATTCTGCTTTCAACCACACTGGAAAAAGAAAAAAAAACCAAGGGAAAAATACCATAAAAACCTTATCTGCTTTGTAATTTTTTGGGAACTGAATAATAATAATAATAATAATATTTAACAGTGATATAGCACTTTACCTCTTCAAAGCACTGCACAATCATTAACTGAAAAAAATCATCTGATAATAACTCAACTACCTCCCATCTGCCATCAGTGCTGCACTCCAAACGAGAGCACTGCAAAGACAACATTCCTTAGTGCACCCAACACCAACTTGCTTATTCTGTTCCTCAAATTTAACTTGTGCACTCCCTGTATGGGGCAAAACACGCCTCTGGGGGCAACCCCAATGACAAGAGCCCCAGTCAGACCTCAGCTGACAAACTGCTGCTGATGCCCAGGGGGATGCTGAAGGGTCAGCTCACAGCACACTGCCTGAGGTCCACAGTCACTGTGTGACTCAGGTTCACTTACTGCAGACAGAAAATAGTGAATTTTGACATTTGAATTAATACCAAACAAAACCCCACAGAATTCCTCTGCTGCCAACTAAACACAGAATTGTTGAATAACTAGGAAACTCCTCTGTCTTTGGTGGGGATGGGAAGGGCATGGGCTGATCTATCCAGGAACAGGAAACTACTGAGCAAGTTTGATGATTCTCCTCCCCCAAAATGTGCAATTTAAAATTGTAAATGCAAGATTTCCACACAGATTGACTTGATTGCTAGAGATATACCAGACAACATTCAGTGGTTTTCCATTCAATTCAGCACAAGCAGGGTGAAGTAGTAATTTATTACCAACTGGCTACTTCCAAGTCACCTTTACCATTTGTCACATATGCATCCTAAAAAACTACTGAACAGAAATGAAAACCATGACAAGTAATCCAAAGCATTCAAGAGGTCACTTGCTGATAAATGCTCCCTGAGATAGGAGATACACACAAAAAGGATCCCTTGGGAAAGCAGCTGCAGCAAATTAAACAGATACACAAAAGACAGAACTTTGAGATTTACTTCTCCATCACCCCATTTATTCCTTCATCTACATCTTCTATATAAACACTTGCAACTGTGCTGTGTATTCTGGGTATTATGAAAATAAATCCTTTATTTGCATTTTACCTTAATCTGGCTTGAGTAAAGGGGAACTTCAAGGTAACTTTGCAAAAAGGACATTTCTCCCAAAGGCAGAGCAAATCTAAAAACCAGAACACAGGGATTCCTTTACAGGTGCTTTGGCTTCTCAGCACATCCTCCAAAACAGTAAAATCATTTGTCCAGCACAGTTAGGTTGGTTTGAGAACAAACATTGCAGGATCAAAAGAAAAAAAAAATTTAAAAAATCACCCTTTAGTTACCAGATATAATTTGTGGAACACTCCAGCATTCTGCTGGGATACAGCAGACCTCACCTCATTTTCAGATCTACACAGCAAGCACCACCAGAGGTGTGTTATATTCATAGCAACACCAGCCACTGATGGCTTTACCAGGCAATTTTCAAATCCCATTCACTCTCAGAAATGTTTCTATTTTCAACTTATTTGCACAGCCCAATTGCGTTTGGGCTTCATATGCTGTAAATGTTAGCAAAGCTGATGACTTTAAAAGAAATCTTTCGTTGTTTTAGCAAAAGCAACTTTTAGATCTATCTCAGAACAGTAAAGGCATGGAAAACATCATTGCTTTAGGGAGTAAAGCACATAGAAAGCAACTCCCCTGAGGCTCACTATATCACACCCTCAATTCTACATTATACCCTCATTTCTTTTGGGATTTATCACATACAATCACAGACAGACATACACGCCTTTCTTCTTTTCTATCAACCTACATTATGTTGTTTACATTATAGTTTCTATCTCAACTTGTATTCTCCTGAAAAAGGCTCTTCACTGTGCATAAAATCACAGAAATAAAGTTATCAACATTAGAGGCACATTTACTTTTTTTTTTTACAAAAGGGCACAAGTTTTACAGTTTGCTTTGCCATAATTAATTTACAAAGCATTAAAGACATAAACACCATATGAATCAAAAGCTATAACAAGAAGAAAAAAGCAATGATGACAGTGTCTTTGTTCACAGGTTAAACTGGGTTTTTTTAATTATTATTTACAGGAGTGATTTTTTTATTACATTAGTCCATTAAGGGGGAAAAAAATAAATTTAGAAAGTTGATCTCTTTCCTCTTTCTTCTCTTCAAATCTCCCTGCCTGCAATTATTTCCTTGTGCTATTGGTAGCTCCCCCAGGGCTGCAGAACCACAAAGGAAGCCAACATGCACATTTCCATTGGGTCATAAACCCTGACTAGATGACAGTTAACCCCAGTGGCCAGTTTGCTGAGGAAGGGTCACAATGACATTTATAATTCATGACTAGTGTGTTTGAATGCATTTCAAACATTGTTTATGCCCTGTGGCATTTTTACAGCTCTCCACAGCAAAGCTTACTCTCTCCTGAAAATACCTGCAGTTTTTACTGAGGAAAGCATCTCTCCAAGGTCTCTGCATTCTTCAAGTGCCCCTGAATGGCATTTCCACAAATGATAAACTAATTTACTGTAGCACGTCTAAGCTACCATTCTTTTGTCAACAATCAACCCTATGACTCACCTCTATTAGCACTATAAAAGGGTGATTTTGTCATTCTTTGTCATTGGACAGACTTATCCTTCAAAAATGTTTGGAGGATTTTCTTCCCTGCAAAGAGATCTTTATGAAACAAACCAAGTCATCCCATATTTGTGCACAGTATTGAGAAATGTGCACTTGCACACCCACTGCATTGCACAGGCTGAAACATTCAGGATATCCAAGGACAACACACACAGTGTGCAGTCATGATAATGTATCTGCTACATTCCATAAATTAGTTTCCTCATGATCTTCTCCACTTAGCTCATTGATCCATGAATGCACTATTCCATTTTGGTTCTTTAATACTGCTATGTCAGCTCTAGTACTTTTTCCACTGAAAAAAAATGCAACTCTAAACCATTTCAGTAAGAAATTAGATTGTTCCTGCTTGCACTGCACTTAGCAATAAGCAATTTTTGTAAAACAGTGCAGCAATGACTAGAGAGAAGGGAACAAACTAAATTCAGATTCAGATCCGAATCAGATTTTTTTTCTGGTTGGAAACTGGACTTGAATTTTGCTGAAATTTCAGAAACAAGAAATAAAAACTGAAAAAGTAAACATGGAAAAGACATGCTGCAGCACATCCCACCTCTCATGTGAGGCAATTGGAAACTGTGTGCTTCAATACTTTGTGTGGTTTTGGTCGTGAGGCAAGTATCACCATTTGGGGAAGTTTTTTTCTCAGTAACCATGATCCCTGCAGGAAGAAAAACTCTCTTTGAAAAAAAAAATGTGATGGGGAAGAAGAAAGTTTGTCCAAATAAAGTAGTCCCAGTCCTTTTTTCTCTGCCAGCACAGCATCAGCCCAAGCTGATACCGACTGCTCTCACCTGTACAGCCCTGCAGGGCTGCCTGGGGAACTCTGTCCTCACCTGGCCTCAACAGCATCAGCCCCTTCCAACATATTGCTTGCAGCAGTTTTGTTAACAGTGTTTGGAGGAACTCAGTATAGAACAGTCATCCTTAGTATTCAGTCTTTTCCCCCGGGAATGTCACTAAGGAAAACCCAGGTAAGGAAACTGGCAAGTGAAAACCTGGTTAAAAATTTAAATTCCCTGACAAATGTTCATATCTGTATGTCCATTTTATTTGGCCCCAGAAAAGTATAGACCACATTTAGAAGCAGCTTAGATGTACACCAACTGGAGTAAAAACTATTATTCAAGGAGTAATTAACAAAATAAACTTTTACAAACATCTGAGGCCAGATTTTGTTATGTAAATGTAACCATCCTGCATCCTCAGGCAATCAGACAGAAATCCCCTCTAAGACGGGGTGCTGTGGATGAAGGTCAAGAGAAAAGCATTCAAATAATATGTCACATACTTGTGCTGCAGAGCTGAGTAAATAACACCTCAAGTCTCATCTTCTCGCTTATTTTCACCCATTTGTTAACAAATGAAGCAAATTTCATGTGCAGCTACTGGTCTTTGCAAATAGCTCTCAGGAATTATAAAGTTCTTTTATGACTGTCAGTATTATTTTTGGCTATGTGACCCAGGTAGGAATGGATAAGGATATGTTGGGGGCAGAGGATCTTATTCACTGAGGCAAAAGACCCAATCTGGGCACTGTAACGTTGAGACTGTTCAGGTGCTTTAAAGCCACATCAAACACTCCATATGCTTCAGCAGCACACCAGAAGCTCCAACAGAGTGGTCAGCAAGACAGGAGCCCATAAATCAAATCTGTGGCCACAATATGGGGGCTGATGGTTACAAGCACATTAAGGGAATTCAGAGATGAGATGGTAAGAAGCCAAGTCATTATAGTGACAAACAGCACCCAGATGCAGGGACGTCTGCTCACAGAGCCGGACACCTGCCCTTGCCACAGCCACTGCTCTGAGCCCACAGGCTGCACAGCCTGAGACTAGAGCAGGGCAGCTGTGCTGGCATCCTGGTCTGGAGACAGCCCGTGTCCCAGCCTGCCCAGGCATAGCCCAGCTCAGCCTGGTGCCACAGGCACCCTCCAGTGCGGGACAGACTGGGCCTGTCCCCTACAGTAACAAAGGCAAGTATTATCTTACATGACGCCAAGAAAAAATAGCAAAAAAAGTCAACTCCCCTTCTCAATTTCCACAATCAGTTGATCAGTTATTGATTTCCTGGAGCCCCAAGTTTAACCAGATTACAGCAGAGGAAAAATCTCTACTGACAACAAATATGAAATCCAGGGACACGGAAGCAGAGTTAAGGGTGATGTGCAAGCTGCAAAGCTGAAAAGTAGCCTTTGGATGGGTTCAAGGAAAAGGTCAAGGAAAAGAGAGTACAAAAGTACGTTAAAAAAAGGCCACAGCCCAGATGCAGATTGCAGCACTGAGCAGACCCCGGGTGAGCACTGCCTCTGCCTGATCCCCCATAGTTCTCTGCCAGAACTGCATTCCTGCAATCAACATGCATTTTGGTGCAAAGTTGAGCTTTAAGTTCCTAAAACCAATACTTAAAGTGGAATTGTCACGTTTTAATGGACCAAAGTTGTGCTTTCCCTCTGCCCCCCATTTCATAAGTGTCAAAACACAAACTCAGTTGGTTTACTCATTTACAATAAAGAACTTTTTGCCATTGAAATTCATTCCATAGCTACAGTTCAAGGGTAGGTCTTCATCTATGTGGTTTTGAGATCCAGAGGCAAAAAACTTCATAAGGCTTTTGTCACCATAGGGAAAAAGCTGCAAATGTTGTAAATAAAAGAAATAAAACTCTCTGATTACATTTCCCTAAGATTAGCAATGACAGATGCCCACGTATCAGAGAAAGCAGAAGAACACAGAGTTAATCTGCAAATACAATGACTACATTTTTGATATTTAAATGTGAAGCTTAGGCTATAATGAATTAATGCACTCAATTAATTTCAGCTTGCCAGGTATACCAGAACCATTCAGTTTATTTCTAATTGCTCTATCAAAATTTTTTACTCTGAAATGAATGTAAAGATACATCATTCAGGCCTGAGCACTTTGTAGATCTGCATTTCTCAGTCACCTCAAAGAGCATTCTTCATAAATTCTTCTTTATAAATCATAGTGCTTTATATAAACAAAGTCACAGAGGATTAAGTTGCATGTTAATTAATGTAATTTCTTTTCTTCTTCAAAATGCTACTCTGATGATTGACTAATAAACTTAATTATTTTTAAAATCTGATTACTTTGGAAACATAGTATCAAGTAGAAATACATTCAAACAGCAAAAACTTTTGTCCCTGTGGCAAACTCTCAAAAAATTCCCATTCAACCTTAAGTCTCATTTTCTAGAGTAAATCTGCCCATTGGGCTCATGATAAAGACTAAACCTAAAATAATATTACAAATGGCTCCACTGAGCTTGCAGCAAATTATGAGTTTTATAGGTGCAAGGGGAAAGCAGGTTTTATGGTAACACTAAAATGACTGGTGCAAAACACTATAAAGTTTGCTGCTGCTTGATAAAGAAGTGCTCCGTATTTAAGAGGTAAAAAAAAGCTGAGTGCAAATCTGTATAAAATAATGGAAATGGTTCGTGTAAGTATTTGGACACACTTAGATGTGCATTTCTTAAACCTGTTACGGGCTAATAAAAGCAAAAAACCTCCAAGGTCTTTCCTACTTTTGCTCTTATGCTCACAAACACAGGAGTAACATAAGACATGCAGTGCCTGTTGCCCAGTTTGAAGGCTGTAATATTGGGCTCCATCTTCAAACCTGGAAGGAAAATGTTCCAGTTTGCCCAAAACCTTTTTACATAAGCAAAACTGAACATTTTTAATAGTCAAATGGTAATTTTTCCTTAAGTAGTCCTTAAAACATTATTGACCACTACCTAGAGGGTAGCTGAATAAAGTCCTTGGGAATGGACAATTTTCCATTGGTGCTTTGGAAGTCCTCTCCTCACAACTACACATTTTTAAAACCAGATTCCACACACACAGTTATAGTTCTGCAGGACTTTGCTGGCAGCCAAAGCAAGCTGGGCCTAATTACACAATTTTGAAAGCAAGTATTTTGTACTTCTACTCTTTTAACCATTTTCTAACATGTCAATGGTTTTGCAGAAATCTGATCATCAGACCTGCAAAGGAAATATCCTCCCTCTCTAACAAAGATTTATGATATTGGGTTCTCATAATTCAATACATGATGAAAAACAATCCCATTAAACAAAGATTTTAATCTTTTTTTCTTATTGTGATGAATTATCAATATCATGCTTTATCAATCATACAATATTATCTAAACAAAGTGGATGAGAGCTTTTGTGCTGTGTTCAAGTTTTAGTCTTAATAAATAGCTTTTAATATATACTATAAAAAATTACTGTATAAAGAGATACCCTTCCATTTTTTTGCATCCTGTTGAAGAATAAATGCCTTGCAACTCCAGGAGTTGCTCAGTGCTAATTCAACCATTGCTAGATCCATTTGCAATAATATTATCCTTCAGACACCAGCAGTGACTACTGCCTGACAAATGTTATGCTTTCCAGTGGGCTTTTTTAGGGACTTCATGTATCTTTTTGTGAATCATCATTTAATCAAGAACAACAACAACAAAAATCCAATACATTAAATAACTCTTGGACAAAAGCATAATATTTCAAGCCACCTCAAACATTCATCCTATCCATGTTGCATGACCATCCACAGTGTGCATGCAAAAAGCAGCACTTGGTGAGTATTGTCCATTTGAACCAGCAGATATGGATTTTTATAAATATTTTTCAGCTTAGGTTTCACATTTTACACTTACAGTTCACTACTAGTCTTCTACCAGGTTTTCTACAGCTCCTTCATTTTTAATGATAAACCAGTATTGGCAAGGTTATTCAAATAATATTCATCTTACTTAACAACTAACTAATTTACTGAAATTATATGTTCCTATTTATCATGTATCAAAAGTTAGAGGTAAGACAGGCTCAAGAAACACAGCTGCAGAGTAGCAAACATTAAACCTTGTGGAAAGTAATAAATTAACAAAATGTGCTTTGATGTTACTTATCACAGAGCTACAGCACATTCACTTGAAAAGTGGGAAAATATCCTGGCACTTAAACAAGTAGAGTCAAACTCATTGATTTCCAATCTCTACATTACAAGTGACAGAATAAAGGCAGAGTATGACACAAAAATAAGAACAAGCTCACATTTTCAGAATGAAGCTCTGCTACAACTCTGTTTTTAGCAACATACATATGCTGGGTTAAGATTGGTAGAAGATATTACAAGATAAAAATCAAGTGACTGGATGGTCAAGGTGCAAAGCCCTCGCAATACTTAGGGCTGCAAAACTGCACAAAATTGGCTGCTCTCTAACTGCAACACAGTGTCACATAATACACCTCCTAGTGATTTCATCATTATCTGCTTCTGGCTCTTTGGTAGAGCTATTCGTTTTCTACTAAGAATAAAATTTGCATCAAGGGTCTTGATTGCTTTTTGGTTTATCATTATTTATTTTTTTATAAATTATTTCAATTTAATTGAACACATTAACAGAGAAGAACTTGCACCTATGGCTTTCTGAAGAAAGACCAGCTTGGCAGTTCATGCCACTTACAGGAAGTGAACCAGAACTTGAGTCAAGTAGGTGTCTACAGCACACTCAAATTGTCCATAATAACCTAAAGTTTCAGAACTCAAATGGTGGCAGCAATAAGAAATTCCTATCAAAAGTATTTAAGTTTTCATCAAGGCAGAAATCCATGGCAGTAAAGTGTTGCATTTGTGCTGTGTGGCTTCTGACTTGCTATTTGTGAGACAGACAGTTGTTTCAGCTTTATTTACATCCCTTAGTGTGGATGTTTCAAGTTGCAGTGGTGCTACTTTAACTCTTGTTGCCTGGGGCAGTTATTAAACATAATAAAACAACCTAGAAAAAGTAAAGATGAACTCACTACGACACCTTTCTGTCAACATCATGTCTCTTGGAAGAAAGTCTTTTGCTCTTTAGGATATATCTCACATTTTGTGAATGTAATTCCTGGGGATTAAAAAGAATGCTTCTATCAGGACAGCAGTAGTGTGCATGGTTAAACTTACAATTACAGGACTTATCAGGCAAAGAGCGGCCTTTCCACAGAAACCACCTACAAAAGTCAAAATAAAATTAGATATTTCTACGAAGAGAGAAGAATGGTGTTGTATTTTATGCAATTAGCATCACACCATCTCTCCCAAGTGATAAAGTGATCACAAGTCAAGCATAAAAGCAACAAGCGAGCCACCAAGTTGAGCCATTCACTCAACTTTCCACAAGAGTTCTGACCCCAAGTATTAAGGCCATTTTGCTTACTCTTGTTATCAAACCTTGCAGTATTTAGATGCACTATAGGGATAAGAAATCATACACCAGTTTAATTATTTTTTTCTTTAAAAAACCCAGTAGTTAAGGTTCAAAGAAAGAATTCCTTGAAAACTGTATTTTCCCAGCCCTTTGTTTGAGGCTCTGTATTCATACCTTAGCTAACACTCCTAAGACCCAAAGCAAGAAAATGATACTTGCTCAGTCACAGAGAAATCTGTTGCCATGGGAAACACTAAGATATCAACTCAGGAATTGGTAGCAGGAGTAAATGAAAATCCACTTTTCAAATATACAAAGAAAGTACAAATCAACACACAGGGCTATGCAACAATTGTGATTTAATCCTAATTTAGGTAAGGGCATGTGATTTTTGAGTATGGTAGCTCTATCTGCACAACCCATATGCAGTTGGCACTTCTTTTGTTTTAACTTAATATCCTTCAGAAACCCCTCTGTTCTGCCCATCTTTGGGTGACATAAATAGACCTGCACATTCACCCCAGTGTACATTTTCCTGTAAAATGCTTTTCACATACAGGTCCAAATAGGCTCAGCAAAATACACAGGAAAATAATCATGGAGAATTAACTCATCCTTGTACTGAATATTATGTTAAACTCCTTTTTAAGATTTGACACTTACATGTTACCTTCTAAAAACCCTGGTTTCCTCTCAGCTAGAATTCCAGTATGAACTCCTAAGCACTCACCAACTGATAACTCAATTTAAGTGATTCATAACTCACTCCAAAGTTTTGTTATAGACGCTAATTTCTGCAAATCTAATTTCAACAAAGTTGTGCTGACAAAGCAGCAAAGTTAAATAATTTGTAACTTGCTAATGACAAATGAGATGAAATGCAGTGATATCAACATAATAGCTTCATAATTTACTCAATATCCAGAGGATTAAAACTTTGTTATGAATCAATAATCCATCAGCCATAGTGTTGGGAGGCAAATCTGTTATTGGTATTTAAATTTCTACTAGAGTTTCTAAGTTGAACAAAAGCTTGGGATGTTCTGTTCAGCTTTGAAAAAAGTGCATTGATCAGTGAAAAAAAAAATGCACCAGCAAAGTGCTTTGGTTTAGTCTGAGTTCAGATTTTAAGGTAGCCCAGAACAGATATACAATCTCAATAGTTAAATGCATCAAGAATACTACTGGTGAGCACTATTGTTCAATGGCGCCATTCAGATGACTCAAATACTCTCAGCTCATTTCAGATCAGTATGTATTTTTCTACCCCTTTACAGTTCATGTTCCTGACAGAAATTGTGCCTGAGGCTCTCCTAGACTCTTTGACAAATTAAAAATAAATAAATAAATTAAGATTAGGATACCTTGTGAAATTAAATTCCAGTTTTGTGCTATGTTTTTCCATGTTCTTGGCTTATTGCCACTGGCACCTAAAGGTAGAGGCTCAGTAGCATTATCCTGTCACTGGCTGATGCTCAGAGTAGCAAATGGCTCACAAAACACCAGTTGAGACTTTGTTTACATGGGTTTTTTATAGTTTCAAGGGTCCATAGCATCACAGACATAAATGTTCTACAGAGGTTGCTTATGAGACAGTAACTTCAGATGCTAAATATTTAACTTAACACTATTAGTAATTAGACAGTAATTTAGACTCAATATTGTGGCAGGCCTCCAATTTTATTCTTGAGCTCAAAGAGAAAATGCAAGCACTGTGCTGAGACCCTCACCCACTCTAATTTAATGGTCAGAGAACAAATCTTTAGGTTCCTTATTCACCCACAGGCTCCAAAGCATGTTTAGACCAACCACCCCTCAATTAGTAAGATAGCCAAGAGTGTCAAGATTAGTTATAACTTTTCCTCTCAAGAAAGGTATACCCTGCAAGATAGATTTTTCACAGGAACAAATTTACAGTCTGGACTGCTTTGATTTCTCTTTGTTTGCAAAAGTCTCCAAGTGTTACATTCTCCCTAAACTGAATCACTCCCCTGGGAGGAGCAAAGTCACTGTAGCACAAGCACTGAAGTTGCCTCATCTTGGAATAAATAAAGAATGTGCATCGAGGGGTTGCCCTCAGCAAAAGTGACAGGAAGTGTGCAAAAGCTGAAGTCTTTGAGCATCCTGTCTAATAAACAGGTTTTCCCTGTAATGGGATGCTGGCTGGTAACTGAAAAGCTTTGCTTGCAGCTTGCATTTCAAGACATGTCCAAATAATCTGCTTGACAGATAATGAAACTTTGTGCAATTACCTTTAGCTGGAAGCAGAGTTCTTCAAATATCATTTTCACATTGATTTGCGACAAAATTAATTATGTTTTCCTGCAAGCTGGAACCCACAGCTAAAACTAGAGTCTAATCAAACCAACTGGGACTAAGACAGTGGTAAAAGAACCCTTAAAATACAGAACAGAAAAAAATGATTCTTGGTCTTTTACAGAGTGACTTGGCTCCCTGTAGGGGGATAAGGGTTAAATCTCATCACAAACAGCCAGAAGCCCTCGCAGTCCACTAACAAGGGCGGGGGATTACCAGGAGCTCCACATCTGTTATTGACAATGCTGATGAGCCTAATTGGCAACATGCAGCTGATCCCCCCGGAGCAGCAGGGGAGAGAAACAAATAAAGAGCACAAAGGTGGATAAGACAGCTTGAGCAATGCACTTCCCAGAGCGACTCTGGATAACCTGCTCCTGCACACTGCAGCTCTCCAGCCCCTCTAGCACAGACACTACTCGAGGTTGGGGGGCTGCTGCAGGCTCAGCACTGGTGCAGCTGTGGAGTTCTGACATACACAAACAAACAACATGACAGCAAGATCTGTCCAAGAAGGCCACGACTTTCTGGTAGATCACCCACACCCTACCTGCCTCCCAGAAAATAATTACTAAAGAATTACAGTTTTGATTTCTCAGCAAAACCCTGGAGTCTGTGACTCCACTTTTTGTAGTAAAGGTATTATTACAATATTTGTTTGAACAAAAAAAAAAGTTACCTGGATTTTACTAGTTTAATTTCTGATCTCTTATGATTATATTCTAACAGTTACACTACAAGCAAAGAAGGATATTCTTGTTCATTACCAAAATTTAACACTCACCCCCAGCATGACTTGATTTTGAACAGGGATCACTCTCTGCAGTTCAATGGCCAAGGTGTGACAGCATTAGAGCAGCTGTCTCAAGAGTTAGGAGAAAATAAAAACAATGTCATCAGGCCTAATGTCATAAAATCAAGTACAGCCCACGTTCCCTAAGTGACTTTCAACCTTTTATTATCACTGGCAAAATACTAGTTGGTGTCCAAGGAATTTTATTAAGAGCTTCTCCTTGCAAACACTAATCTACACAACTGGATGCCCTTCTTTCAAGCCTCTTTCCCCAGTAAGATCCCAGCTGCCAAGGCACACTGTCAAAGTCCATGAAGCACTCTTATTTAAAATATGACTGGAATGCTGATGTCACCACATGCCAGAAATATGCCAAAAGGAGAGCCAAAGTGTGTAATTAGTGAGCGACTGCAGCTACAGAGAGCCTTCAGAAAAAACAAAGTCAGGTGGAAAGTGTGAGTCCACTCTGAGTACAGCTCCCTCTTGCACTCTCAGACTGGCTCTGGCCACCAGTGACATCCACACTGACCTCAGTTTCCTAATTAGTTGTAATGTGTTTGAAAGTCATTGGAAAGACTCTCTGGGGATTTTTTTTTTTAGGGTTTAAGCTTTTCATTAGCTGGTGAGATCAATACATTCTTTCTGTACTAACAGAATATAAAAGAAACAAAATCAGGACAAACTGAACCAGCTTTTCACCCTTCTCAGACTTTCCCAGCCTTGATATGTACCAATTTATATCTACACTGCAAGAGACTGTCATTTAATTTACTCCCCTTTTGACTAAAGGTAGCCATTAGAAAGAACAGTCAGGAGTTTGGTATCATAACCCACCTTAATATTGACAACTCTAAAAGTCTGTCCAAACACTATTACAGACAGTTGGGCCCAGACATACACCTCAGTTGAAGTCACAAAGTGTGCAGCAAGAGTTTGATGATTTATCTTGCATCAGCAATCAATGAAATCTTCAAGCAACGATCCTCTTTTCTGTTAACATGAAATCTCAAGATGCTGCCTCGTTAGAAATTACAAAGACATGCACATTAAGAAAGATAGGAGTATTAAACATGCCTTTCTCTAAGGGCTATCAAGAGCTAACAAGAAAACGATTCAAAAAGGCTCTATGATTGAAAATGCACTCTGGCAGATCCTTCAATGCTTTCACAGCCTTTTTTTATGCACACACTTCTCTCATTCTGAAGTTTATTCACAAATTTTGTGAGTTCATAACTAATATTCTTCCAGGTGGCATTTGTCAACACATCCCAGAGTGATGAACTGCTATGAGCTCTGCTTCACCATTTGGGATTCTGAACGCCCTATCCCAAACACCTCAAAAATCCCCAGATCAAACTTAAAACATTAGCTGCATATAAAGTAATTTCCTTTCACTTCATATTGAAATGAATTAGTTATTTTTGTGAAACATATGTGAAATTATTTGTGCTTTATGTTCAGATAGTAGCCAGACTTAAAAGGGCATTTGGAAAAGGAGTTTTGGCTGAAAAGCTGCCTGCAAGCTTTGCCCTGGCACCCACATGAGCCTAGGGTCCAACAGCATGAACTCCTTAGACATCACCTGGGGGTTTGCATGCATCTAAAATCCACAGGCCACTTAGGTCCCTCTCCAGGCACGAGTAAAATTTCAAAGCAGGACAGATCCATTCAGCCGTCAAACCTTCAGTTTGGACAGGCTTCTCTGCTTCCAGAAGGCAGCTCTCTCATTCTGCTTGTTCTCACACGCCTCTAATAGAATTCCTTGCCATTTCACGTGCATCACAATAGATTTGTTTTACATGACCAGGAAACAAGTTTTTAAACATGTGCTATGCATTAAATATCACATATATTCAGCAAGGAAAGAAAAACATTTCTGGAGTAATTTTACAGACTCTGGTTTCTAATAAATTTTCACAGCAACCCTAAACTGCATTAGCAAGTCCCAGTTTATTGTCAAGCTTGTGCACGACATCCCTCAGTGACATGTCAAATCTATACCGAGGCAGCTGAACTCCTGAAGCTGTCCTCATTGGCAGCAAACTTGTCAGATTAAATTGCCACCTCTTGTCAGGTAAAGATGTACAATCCGATATCCCTCTGTTGCTGATGACACAAACTGTCCTTTCACTTTGGATGTA
Source organism: Neopelma chrysocephalum (assembly GCF_003984885.1). Classification (NCBI taxonomy): domain Eukaryota; kingdom Metazoa; phylum Chordata; class Aves; order Passeriformes; family Pipridae; genus Neopelma; species Neopelma chrysocephalum. The sequence goes on from NW_020897720.1 coordinate 3,320,043, forward strand.
TTATGAATCTCCAATGTTTCTTACTATGGGAAAAGATATATCTCATGGGGAGAGAGGAAATATTGCTTGCTGACCACTTTAAACATGGTTTATTATAAATATAGACAAAGGAATACAAGACTCACAAGTGTTTTCAATTGTTGTTTAGTTTTCACTCTGTGTCAGGGTATTTGCTTATCTGTCTAGGGAACCAAAAAGTAAAAACATTTTCATTATCTGGTCTCTTAAGTGCTGTTTCCATAATGTTGCCCAAACGTGTATTTACTATTTCCAAATGTTCTTAAAGAGGTTGAACAGGGAGGATGGACCAGATGACTCACTTTGGTGCCTTCCAGCCTTGCCCTTTCTGTGATTTCTGTTCATTATTGCTCCTCTTTACAAGGCCTTTGAAGCAGAGTTTTGCAAGAAAGAATCACCTGTCACAACATGTGCATTATTAGATGGCACATAGATAATGGAATAGATTATTGAATGGAACAGAATTTGGCTTTGTGTCGTGCCTTTTACAATCACAGCATGGCAATCTGTTTCCCATTAAGCAAGACAATCAGACAAACCAGTTCAGCTGTCAGCAAGCCCATCACCTCTGTGATCAGTGGCAGTGCAGGCACGTGGAAGGCACTACAAACTGCTGGGCAGAGCATTTCAAAGCCCCTGGGCAGTCAGTGGAAACTTGAGGGCAAAACATAAGTCCTCAGGATGATGGTAAGAACTGTCCCAGGGAAGCATTTACTGAGCTAGGAAGCAACCAGCACGAAGTCAGGAATGCAGAAATCAGCTGAGGCAGCTACACAACCAGCCATCAGATGCCACAGCACCACCCCAGTCACTCACAGTTTCACAGCATCTCTCTGTACTTAAAGCCCTGAGGGAGGGCCAGAAGCTCAGCACTTGCAGTGTAGAAGTGACTCTAATAGCCCAACACAGGACTTGAACCTTGTGGGGAGTTAGTTTTTGGGTCCTGGATCACACCCAAGACTTGAGGAACAGAAAGGAGCAGAGCACCCTAAATTTTTGTGGCATTGACACCGAATTATTACTTCCATCAACATTTTTCAAACAATTACAGTGCAAAATCCTACTGCTGGCTTCCTTACTCAAAACATAACCACACAACTCTTACACACAGGATATTCTAAACAGGCTCCCTAAATGTGGAGGGGAAATAAAACCAAATATTAACAACGTATTTCTAACACACCTGCACAGCAAAGTTTTGTTAGACTCCTTTATAAACTGCGTTTTCACATTTAAGCTTAAACAAGTTTTGCATTTCCACTTCTCAGCCTGCAAATCACCCCAAAACACAGAGTATTAGAAATGCAAAACAAGTTTCAGATAACTTTTTTTCTTTCTTGAAAGAACAAAGCAACCATGTCTCTTAACTACTAGGGCGAGTACTAAATTCTCACCTCTATTTACAGTTTTTCAGTCAGGAACTGGAAGTTACAGAAAATGCAACTTAAGGCTTTTTAGGCCAGAGAAACAGAACTTTAGTGCTACCTCAAAGACACAATTCTGTTGAGCTGCACTGGTATAGTTTGAAAAGTTGATTCACCAGAAATTCCTAATAGGAGGCAGAAAGTTTTCCAACTTTCTGAAGCTCTAGTGCTGATTAGTACTTTATTTCCTCACCTGCTTGCAGGAACACAGATTGCTTACTCTGGGCTCATCACAGACCGAAATGGCTCCAAGCAGTGCCTGGGAGCATAATTAAAAAAAATTGTGCCCCAGAGAAAGCTGCCGAGAAGCCTGAGCTCACTCAGAAACACATTCACAGCTTTCCCAACTGGCAGCAAGAGAGGAGCTGCACAGCAAGTTCAACAGACATCATATTTAAGGTGATGCTGGAAATTTTCTGGGATTTTACAAAATTTTGCATGCTTCTCCAAGGCAGTTGAATGGAAGTTCAAAAATCAGCACAGAATAGCTAAGAATTTAAAAATGTATCAAGCAGGTAGGGTTTGATACAAAAATGCATCAAAGTAGGTATCGAGCAGTGCTTTTGGAAATTGTAGTGTTGGTGAATGAAAATAATTCCAATTGAAACTTTCAGTGAAGAAATTATGACACAATACTCAAAAGGGGATACTTTTTTACCCACTTTTATGTCTTACATAAAATAGACTCTTTCCACTAACCAGTACTATGATCCTAGACCCAAATTTAGATGATTTCATTATCATTTTAAAAGAAGAAAGATATATTAGGAAAATGAAGCTATAGACTAATGTTACCTTATTAAAATCCTATTTACATAGAATTAACATAAATACAAGTTGGTAAACCATATGCTATCGCATCTGTTCCTCTGTGTATTAATAAGACTGTCCCCTATAGGGCTCTCAAATTAATATGTATTAGACTACAATACAAAGTATTTGGATTCTCCTGACAATATAATTTGTAGGTAGATTATCTGTAGGTTTCTAGCTTGGAATTATTGCTGTTACACTATACCTCAGCTGTTTCTTCTAGTGTGATTAAAGTAAAACACTTGGCTCTTCTTGTATTAAAACTTTATGGAATTATGTCAATTTTCAAATGCTCAGCTCCTTACATTTCAAGTATTTTCAGTCTGAAAGTGTCAGAATATGCAGTTCTTTACCAACCACAACACTGTTTAGGAGCTTTGTTTTCCAACTTCCTGGACACTTAATATATGCCACTCAGAAGTCTTTACTAATTAGGTTAAGAAAAAACTCATATAACAAAAGAACTTTGAAGCTTAAGAGATACATATTCCATTTCAGACACCAAACATTCTATAAATACATGTTTGCATCTTCCTATGAAACCAACAGATGCCTCCCTGTACTGAATAAAGCAGGTGTTTTTATTTGCTCTTGAAGACTATGAAGAATATTTTGGGAGATCAATAAAGTGTTTTATGCCCTACTGTTTTTATACCTACATTTACTTCTTTTCTTTGCATACACTGTGTAACTGAAAAAATACCCACAAACCCCCTCATTTTTTTCAGCTCAGTTACAAGGTTCAGTAACTAAAAAGGTTTAAAAATTAAATGCTGAAATAAGAAATTACATATAATTTGTCTTTAAAACTATTAAGACCTCTTCTTCATAGGGGAGAGACTGCCCTCAAGGGCTCCCTATCAAAGGCTGCTCTCAGAATATCACTGTAAAATGCTTCCCCCGTTTTAAAGGGTAATAAAAAAAGAAAAAAAGCTGTATGTTGGCAAGTCGTTTAAAGAGCTAGACAAACCCAGACTCAGGTACAACACCTCTGAGTCTGTTAGGAGTATCCACACCACAAGGTCAATACACTGCACTATCATCCCTCATCTTTGCCAAGATATCAGCACCCAGTCAAGGAAAGGTACCTCATGGCTGCCTCATGTGCCCCTTTGTGGTTTGCTCCTACCATACTTTCCAACCTCAAGATCTCTACTTTGTTGTTTCTCCTTAAGTAACTCACCAAATAAACCAGGCACTACCAAATACATTATTAAAACTCACCTGGTTAGCCAGCCCTGCAGCCAAAAGGCTGTTGGTACTCCCCATCTCCCACAGCCTCTCTGCACCTCAGCCATGGTGCAGAGATCACCCTCCCACATATCTCAAATGGCACCTTGAAACAGTTTATTAAAAGCCAAAACAGCATAGGAAAATGCCAACTCATATACTGAGAGTAGCTTTTAGACCAAGCCAAATACAAACAAATCAACTAAGACCATCCAGGTGCCATTTTTACCTTTTTTTGAGCCAGGGGGACCTAAGAAATTATTTTCCCAGAAGCAGCTCCAGCACTCCAATATTGTTCCAGGCTATTCCTCACAACTCAGCAGTGGCAACACATTCTGACAGGCCCAAGCTGTGGACTCAAGGAGCCACTGCAGGTGCCAGGAGAGAGGGAGTTTGTGGAGCAGGGACAGACCCCACACTGCCACGTGCTGCCCCCACCTTCTGTGGAGGACTGGCAAACTGAGCCCCAACTAATCCTTCTCACCTGAAGACAAGAACGTGTTTATTGACTCTCTACCCAGCTGGTTGTGTAAAGAACTGCTCAGCCTAACTCTGGACACCTGCTAGTCCATGCTAACAAACACTGCTCCGATTGCACCTCTCCTCGGACCCCTCTGGCTTGTTTGTTTTCCACTCCAAGGGAGAGCTGCTTTACTTTGTTCTTGTGGTCTCTGAAGCACTACAACAAAATGTTGATGGAAATTTCTTCTCTGTGAATAATTTTATAGTGGAGCTTCAGAACTTTTGAGAACAAGCATACAATCATAAATCAGAATAACATTTCATTGCTGGGCTACATTAGGGTTTAGATTTCTATAATATTTTCCTAAGAAACGATCCTAGAGGCTTAAAGACTCTCAGGGGTTTTTTTGATAACTGAAATTCTCCAAATCAAAACCCATAGCTCTTATATTATGTCCACAATGCTGTATGGGTGCTCTCTCTGATCACAGCTGGGGAAACCAAGGCTCAGGCAAGTCACAGGAATGGCACCCCCGGTCAGGAAGAGCCCCCTCATCCTCAGCAGGGAACCCTGGGACACACTGCCTTCCTGACCACCCACCACACAGGCTGTGAACATCCTGGGAAAGTTTTAAGAAAGCTAGTGATAAACTCAGAAGTACAGAAGTGTTTATATTGTTTTTATTTTTATACACTTGGACCAACTTTTGCTCTTCCACACCTCACAGCTGAGTTCATATTAATGCCTCAGTGCCCCAAGACTGGGTATGACAGGTGCAGGGCTGCAGATGCAACTTATGAATAGATCCTGCCCAAATGCTCTTGAAGTAATACTGAAAAGTACGTCTGAGTTTTCAAGAAATGTAAAGAAAATGGACTGTGTAGAAAATATTACTAAAAGATTGCTCTTACTGCACTGGTTTACTTTCACAATTCTGGGGCCCGGCTCATTATGTTTGAATTGTCAGCTTCTGCTAACACAGGAAAGGATCCAACATGGCATTCTTATTGTATCCACAGAACAAGGAGAAACATTAATGGAACAGTCTTTCCTCTCAGTGCATTTTTTTCCTGCAGTTGTGCTCTGTGCAGCAAACCAGGCACCTGCTCGGGAGCCAAGGGCCAGCAAAGGCCAAGCCCAGCCTGCTCTGCTCCAGCTGCGTCACGGGGAGTCCAGAACTCGGCACAAGTCCCAGCAGACACGGCACGTGTGATTCCAGGGGTTGGGCCCAAACTGCACCTTTTCTGGGATCAGAGAAGCTTTAACACCAGAGGAAGAAATATAAAACTGAGTGGTCCTCAGCTTGTTCCACACTGGGTCTTCTTCTCCAAGTTTAAATCCACGTTACTTTCAGGTTTACACAGTCTTCTGCCTGGCACTCCAGTAAAAGATGCAACGATGCACTGCAGGAGACAGTGAGGAACGTGCCATCTCCTGGAATGAAAAACAGCCTTAAGAATAACAGATCATCATCAATTTTCACTGGGTTTAGGTAACAGAGCAGGAACTGCAATATTCAAAAAGCAAATCAGTTGAGCAGCGTGAGGATGGAAACCACGCAGACAGGATTGTAACTGATTTTTAAATCTGACCTGCAACTACTAGGTTATTCTGCTTTATTGTGTACATTTGTAAGGCTGCATTATGGATCAGATTGCTGCATAAGGTATTAGAGAAATATGTGAGCTCTAGACCTTCCTCCCTGCAATTTCATCATGCCTGCAAAATTTCCTTCAGTTTTGCATATTCATTAATTGCTCGAGTTTTCACGGTCTTAAGTTCTGAAGTGTTTCATTAATTTCCAACCTAGACACAAATATAATGATTTTTCCAGCCAGAGACAAATAGATTGGATCAAGAGTAATCCTATTGAGCTCTGAGGTTCAAAGTAGTGATCACAAAGGGTCTCTCTGTTATAGACCAGTGACCCTTTTGAACAGTATCCACATATAATTAATATAAGCATGTCTTAATAAACCATATGCTCACTCAGCTGTTCTTTGCTATATTAATAACAAGGCTGTCCCCTAAGGGACTCCAAAATTAATGTATATTAGACATATGTATCCTAATAACCAGAAGGTAACACAGTTGTACTTGTCTTACTTTAGATAAGTATTTAATACAGCATTATTTTAATGACTTTAACAAAACATATGTGCCTGTTGGCTCAAAAATGCAGTTTATGAGATTGAAGATAAGCTGAATATTGGGATAACAAACCTCACAAATGCCGTTCTTTCCCATAATATATTAATAACAAATAGGATTGATGAAAATATGTGTCTAATACCCTTTTTAAAAAAAGGGAAAGTGACTAAAAGGCAAAGTGCAACATAAGAAAACCTCTGAATAGATCATATCATTTCAGGTCTCATTTGCTGTTGCTCATTACCTTATGACACAGACTATAACTGAGTATTGCTCTTCACAGTATTAAAGTAGGCAAACCTATTTAAATAAAATAATCACCGTTATCTCACACAAAGGTTCAGCTGATTGGAGTGATCTGAAATTTCCAACCACATTTTTTTCCTATCTGTTTTATCACAAGCAATTTATTTTGTAATATCCTAGCTCCCCCACACTTCTGAAAGAATAAGTGGCAAAATAAAATTCTGGTCAAAATCCAAGAGTGAGAGAAGATGTCTCTGAGTAGAAAATAGACAAATATTAGCTGGAATAAAAATTTCTTCCAGTGTCTCTCACTTTCCAAAGGAAAAGGAAAGCCTGATCACTGAATTTTTTCTTTTCTAGGATTGTTCTCCCAGAAAGCTTTGGCAGAGAGCGGACTGATCCTGGTGTGATTTATTAAAATCTGAATATATCTTTGTGGAATGGGAAAGAGGCCTGATGGCATCACAGGAGGGCCATGAAGATGCTCAGAGGGTTGGAGCACCTCCTATGAAGAAAGGCTGAGACAGTTGGGGTTGTTCAGGCTGGAGAAGGTTCTGTGGAGAGCTTAGAGTCCCTTCAGTGCCTAAAGGGTCTCAAAGAGAGATGAAGAGGGACTTGGGACAAGGGTTTGGAGTGATAGGACAAGGGGAAATGGCTTCACTCCGACCTAGGGTAGGGTTTAATTAGATATTAGGAAGAAACTCTTTAATATGAGGGTGGTGAGGCACTCAAACAGGTTGCCCAGAAAAGTTGTGGATGCTCCATCTCTGGAAGCGTTCAAGGCCAGGTTGGATGGGGCTCTGAGGGTGTTGTGGTTTTTTGGTGTTTGGTTTGGTGGGGTTTTTTGGGAGGGGAGAATAAAAAGAAAAAAAAAAGGTTTTCTCCATGTGTCCCCACAGGACAGGAAACTGAGGAAAGCATTCCTCGGTGTCAGGATTTTTTCTGACTGGCCAAAAAGGATGGAAAAAGGTGTTTGCATTTTTATTTGTAAAACTTTGTTACCGGTTGCTACCTTCACACCTTGTCCTTCCTTCAATGGAGATCTTCTGTGTGGCCATGATAAGCTCCCATATCTTGTATATAATACACCTGGATGAATAATTCATTAATAACTTTTCCTTATACTGTTTTCAATGACTGCCTTCTCTCCCCTTCCATGTGCATTTTCACCCCGTGCCACTTTTAAGTAGAGATAGAAGAGTCATTCTTTTTTGGGGGGGGAAAGGGGGGGCAGGGGGGGCTCTGCTGTGGTGTATAATGACCACAGGTGCCAAAATAATACAGTTATGTGGGATGAAATTTGCAATTATCATTCTACCCCTTATATTGCTCTGCATAATCCGATACAGTTCCCAGAAAAGCTCCAAATTCCAGCTCCAGTTTTCTGAGCAGATGTGATCCCCACCTCACAAGGTCCACTGACAGTTAACAATACACTTGTCATTTAGAGTCGGATAAAAAGCAGCTGTTCTTTAAGCTTTCATTTCAAAAAATTCATACTGTTCTGCAACAAATGGTAATTAACTGCTAAAAGGGGAATATTGAGAGCAGTTCTCCAGATAAAATGCTTTTGTTTATCATTAATTTATAACAATGCATCGCAAACTTGAGAAGTAGATGCAAGAGTCACAGAATAATGAAGCCTGAATATTTTGATCAAAACAACTACAGCAGGTTAAACATCTCCACTGGGCTAAGGTAGCTGAATTGAAATGTCTGGTCTCAATTGCTTGTTGCCGTGTTGTGCTTTCACCAGCTGACATGAGGAAACTTCTTTTCCTGACAAAAGACAAAACATTTCTGCCAGCTGAGGTGACATTGTGTTCATTCAATAATGATACAAGGCCCTGAGGTTCTTCAGCAAGAAAGATAACAAAGAGAATCCTCATTAACTAACTGCAGAAGAATGAAGGTCAACCCACAGAGAGAATTTCATGCTTACATGTCACTTAGAACATTTGTTCTTCATTAATTCTTTAAACCCAAGCTGGGATATCATCTAGCAGCATTTTAATGCCCTGTACTCCATAAAAAATAACTCTTAGGATGTGGGTTTCTTTGCACTGTGCTTAGGAGGCTTTATTTATAAGCACTTGACTTCACATCATTGGGCAATAATAATGTTTTAGGATTGTTCCAAGACTGGATGTAATACAGGTAATTACAGTTTGGGTATTTCAAGATAAAATAAACGAGGACTGACATAATATATTCCAAAAAGTTCACTATATGGACATATAAAAATACCACCACTATTTTTTATGTTTGTGCACTACTTTGTTATTGTTGTATTTTTAAGTTCTTTCTGATGAATCAAAACACTTTATTTCTGTCAAGAGTACACTCCTCACAGACTGGTAGAATTATATGTGAGATACCTGTATTTTCAAATATTCATTAGCAAATATTACTAGCAATAGCAGAGCAGAAGCATTCATCACTGATTCTTATGATAATTAAAAAAATTTATTCTGTGCAAAGTTTCAAAAAAAATTCATGATTCCTTAATTGTCACATTTTTTTATCAAGTATTCATACTGGCCACATTCAGAACATTTTATACCATTTTTTTTCATTAGTCTTAGTGCTTGTACTTGCTCAGTTTCTCACTGGAAAACAGATAATGCAAATATTTTCAAAATATACTCACCTCTGTCAGATTTTATTTCCTCTACCCAGATCAAGATGAAATATAGATCATTCAGTACTTAAACCAGAAGTCATTACTCAGAGAACACTTAATTATGAGAGTAAAGTGAGCCTCATATTTTCAAACTGGATAAGCTTGGATTTGTTTTTTATTTTCTCTCTCAATATGCTTCTTTAACACTGGGCAGAATGTCTTCCCCCAGTCCACACTAGTTTATTGAAGCTTGAAAATATGACTCCTTTTGTGACATACATGGCTATGGCTAACTCATTTCCAACTCTTTTTCCTTTTCTTTTAATTGACATAACATATTCATAGAATTTGTATGGTAACATAGTATTTGTGAGGGGCTTCTTTGGCCACAGACACATAAACAGGTTAATACATAATAGAGGTCAGTGAACCTTAAAATTTTCTAAGATCAGCACTTTTGCCCCGATGATTCCAGGTACATTTGTAATGGTTTCAGATGCCTGTATTTCAGGGTACAGCTTACTCATTTCAAAGATATTAAAATCCATTATTTGGTCTACCACGATGTCACTTGCTCCAAGTATTTATATGTGTAGTTAAAATGAACATTACAGATGCAACTATAAATATTTAGGTCTATTTATATCTTGAGAGTTTTGGACCTATACTGTGTAATTGACCACTAAAAAGATGATAGCCACACCTTTGTTTTCATAGGCTTTACCAAAACAAACCCATCCATATGTCATCTTGTGAAATAATCTTCCACATTTTCCTCTTCCTGTGATGGCCACAAAAAAATCCCCCAAGCCAATTATCTTCTGGTTCCACGTGTTTATTATTCTTAAGTACAGCTCAGTTTTCTTAGAAGTAAGAACACATAAAGCACAATGTATATGTGTGTGTGTGTGTATATATATATATATATATGTATCTTTAATGGATACCTTTTGAAGATTTAGTTCTGCTTCCTGTGATTAGAGTTTGAGGGCATTCTGCATAAAAGAGGATGTTAAATGTCAAACTTGGGAAGACTTCCTGCAGTGTGTGAGCACAAGCAGAGACCTTCATCTGGCCCTACCCAAAATGCCAGAAGATTCCACCAATACAGCAATACTGCCAAACCATAGGATCAACACATTAGTCAAGCAATGCTTGACTGAGCTGAAGCAGCTGAGGAATTCCCAAGCTTTCCATGCCATCAATCCTGGTAACCTCCAGGTACAAGAGAGAAACATCCTAAACCTTTGTAGCTCCTTGTAATTTTGGCCTCTCTCAATGCCATATGACTATTCTGATTTTAGCTTTATTTTAATTTACACATTGCAATTGGAAGTATCAGAAACATCAGGGAGATTTTGGGAGAGGAAACTGCCAGATCGTTACTGCTTCAAATGGCAAGGCTTATTCTGTATCAAGTTTGTTCTAAAGCAGTCTGTTGTAACCCCATAGTATCTCATATTTGGGTTGTACTGGTCTTCTCTGGGTTCTTGTTAAAAAATAAAAGAGAAAAAAAGATGATGGAGAGGTCACTGAAAAGCAAGCATATTTTAACCGAATATCCTTTTACTGTTTCTTCCAAATCCTCAGTGAGTTATCTTAAATCTCCCTTTTAGCCAATGCCAACCTGATATCAATATATTATTTTATGGACGCTGTGCAAACAGAGAAGCACTCTTGTCTCTCAGCAGACTTTTGTTTATGTGTTTCAGGTTTAATCTGCAGGTGACATTAGATTCCTAGACCAGCACAGAACCCCAGTGCTGTCTGCACAATGTCAGAAGGCAGCCTGTGTCAGGGAAATTTGATCAGCATGCTGCCTAACCTAACTTTAAGGCAGAAACATATGATTCTTTGCCTAGATCTTCAAATTAGAATCTGGTAATAGTTAATGTTACAATAGGAAAGCAGGGAAATAAAATTTTAAACCACCAAAACACTAAGGCACCTGAAACAACACAGCCTCAAATTTAACTCTGTTGTTGTAATCCAAAGGAATAGTGAAGCAAAGTGTCTATTTGTGTCCTGGATCACAAAGCAGGCTGTAGCCCTGAGTGGGCTTATCTAGCTGGCTTTTAAACAGTTTCCATCCAACCTTGTCCACTACAAAATCCTTGGTTCAATACCCTTGTTTCTGCTGTCAGGCAACGCTGTGAACATGACGTTTTTTCTACACTCCCGTGCATCCGCAGAGTTCTGATGTCTGTTCCTCAGACAGCCCAGCAGACAATTGCTCTTCTCTTTCACATGTTCTTTTTATTAGGAAGGCAGCAAATTATAAGCTATTCTCTCTCTTCTGAAACTTGTCCTGATTGGCTTGAAAGGAGATCCCAGAGCCCACCTGCCACATCTGCTGCACAACAAGGCACCTGACACAGGCTTCAAAAGAACCTGTGTTTTCCATTTCCTAAACACCAAGTGCTACATCAGTTCTACCTCAGCCTTCTTCTCTTCTGCTGCCTGTGCTCTTTGTGGCTGGGGTAGCCTTGCTTCTGACAGGTGCCATTTCAGATTTAATGGCTACAGGACTCTCTTACAGACCATGACAGAGAGCTGGTTGTTATTCCATCCTACTCTACTGGGGTATGCTAGGTAAATCAAGAAGCACAAATTGTAGAATAAAATTACCCCTACACTTAGGTAGTATGTCCATCTTAGCTGGCTATTATACATTCCTCGAGTCATAATAAAACTGACATATACAAATACCTCTCACTATGTACTAATTTACAAAAAGAGAACTGCAACAGTGTTCGTGATTTAGAAAATGACCCATTCTGTTCCAGCTTTCTAAATTTATCCAGTCTAATGTTGATCAGTGAAATGACTTCACAAAGGGGAAGTTCCTTACCTAGTAGGTAGATGAAACACAGACAGTTGTCTGCAGCACAGATACAGAGGTTTTCTTAATTTCTTCTCTTGTGCTTGCACGGTTTAGAGCACAGGATTTGGTTCCCCCTCTTCTCTGTTGAACAATTATGAAGTAATGTCTGGTCTACTTAGCAAATGGTGCAATTTCCTCTTTCATTTTTATTCATTTATTTATTTTATAATGAAGAGAGAGCTCTCAGAGTGAATGAGCAATTACCCAGCACATTCCTCTGGGATCTCTCGGAAAGTAAGGAACAGAAGCACTCGAACATGATTCCAATCCACCTTTGCCATCATCCAGTGGCAGAGTCAATTTGAAAAGCTGCTGACATATCCAGAGGTCTCCCAGGCACTCACGTAAGTTAAGTATGTTAATGCTTTCCTAATCAAAGCAAAAGTTACAAAGTTCCTATTGAACATTCCTGGTAATTACTAACAGATTAAAAATGCCTGTGAGAAGTTCATAGTCCATCCCCTAAAGTTTACCTAGAAATAACACTTTCAAAAATTACCTGAATATCCTGAAATTTTTGCAATAAGGTTGCTGAACTGAACTGTGAAAATGACAAATTTTAATGTGCCTTGGACCAGTTTTCCACCAATGTCAGATGAAATGGATAGGTTTGAATCACTTGATCAGAATTTAAATGAAAGCAAGCAAAGTGGGAGTTTTTTGGTTTTGGGTTTTTGGGGTTTTTTTTAGGGATACTGAAACATTATATTATAAAAGTAAGAGATACAAAATAATACTCCTTCAGTTTCAGGAAGTTATACAGGTTAACTCTGAACCAATAATTTTTTGAATTCTATCCTACTATTGCACACCCACTGCAAAACACAAACCTTTCAGTAGTGGAAAATTACCCCTTCTCTTCTCTGATAAAAATGTTAGTGAAAATAACATTCCTTTGTTATTTTCTTAGATAATAATTGATATCAACTAAGTAAAGCATAATCCAAAAAAATCATCTTAAAATATCACAGCATTTAATGTTACATTGCTGGATGGAAGCATGCACTGCATGGAGGTTACATACTGCATTAAGAAAAGTGAATATTTCCTTAATATACTAAGTCTAGTTCTCAATTATTTTCCTCTTTGGATAAAACTATGCAAAGGAGGTTTGAAATAGTGCCATCCAAATCTGCCACAGTTTACAACTTCCTGTGAGTGGCTGAAGAAGATATAAGATAGTAGAGTATCAGTTCTACTTCAAATACATTTAAATAGACTGGAGGAATAAATTTAAAGCTTTAGAAAATCCTAATCAACATGAGACTTTTTATACAAGTACTACAATCATGCATTATAGGGAAAACAGATTTTTTTTCTCTTCCATCAATCTAAGTCTATTTATTTAGAAATTACTAGGTTATTAGAACTGCTATCTTGTCTCTTGTATTTAATTTTCAATCTGCATTACATTTAGATATCCTAGTGACAGAGAAAGAGGCGGATGGTTCCACTTCTGCAGCTTCCAGTTCTGCAAAATGAATCTCAGTGTGAAAAATTAAGATTAATGGGCTTCATAATCATTTTGTTCTGCTAAAGCCAATTTGAATAAAAGGGAAAAAGAGTTCAGATATGAAAACATCTTTGATATCTTTGAATTAAAATAAGCATTGTACATAATGTTGAGCTCCTGCACAAATTGCCATTTTATTTTCTCCCATGCCTGTGTGAAGCACCATTACCACACGCACAAGGGATTTCACAATGTTCTCGTTCAACCTGTTTGCTGTGGGATGTGCAGGAAATGGTCTAGGGGAACATGAAGTGTAGAGTAGCTGACTGCCACTCTGGGCATGTGATTTTAAGGATTCCACATACACGCTGATTTTTCAACAGCTAATTTACACCTTGCTTTAACTGAAGGGCAGAATGGTTCACCTGAAGATAGAGGTCGCAATTCTGACCCCCACTTGCTTATCTGGTCCATCTCTGAGTACCTCGTGTGGTTGCTCTGTAGCTATTTAAAAGGGTGCCCCATGTCAAGAGTTTTGCTTTTGGATCAGCTTAAGAATCTAAAGATACCTTGTAGCTGAGGCAGGAAAAGCTGAGAGTTCCCTGAGCTGGACAAGGAATGTCTGAGAGGAGTGGTGAGACCACTGCCATCCCCATCATCTGTCAGAACCAGGAAACTGCTGGCAAAGACAATGGGCACAAATTTGGGCCTTTCCTTCCTTCTGAGATAAAAAACCCACTCTGTTGTATGACATAGAAGTGACATTTGATCAAATGTAATCCAAATTTAAACTGTTACAAAACCAGTTGTATAATGCTTAGTGTATAATCCTTACTGGTTTTAAACTGATAAAACCAGAACTAAATTAGTTAAGCTAAAGAGTATTTCATTCCTCACTGGCTGAAAATTACTGCACTTTTAGTCTTAAACTGTGGAGTTTCTTTATGCCTGGTCTGATTTCATAGGAGAATAGGCACATTTCGAATTCTTCAGTACAGGAGAAAGAAGAGAACAAGTGATACACAATAAAATATTTCATACCTATTCAGCTTCTCGTAGCCTCTCCAGACCAATGATGTTAAATTAACAGAATGATTGCTTGAGAAAAGCCCTCTGCCACAACTCTGACCAAGTCCAGCATTGATCTGGGAGCACAGCTTTCTCACTGCTACAAAGTGACTACATTTCATCCGCACCTTCTGCTTTATTTTTAACTGTGCCCCTGCATCGGTTGCCATGCTGTTCTGGCAGGTTGAACACTGCCCTCCAGTAATCAACCAGGGAGTGCAAAATGGATGTGGTATTATGGTGCATTAGGTAGGAAATGCTGCAGCATCACCTCCTCCCTGAAAGCTTGCAAAATCCCCCTTTCCCTTCTAGCAAAACACCGCTGAACCCATAATGTGCAATAAGTATAATTTTGATTTTTATAACTCCTGGCTGAGCACCAGCCCATGAGAATGATAAACATTCTGCTATTTCCGGCATCTGGCTCTTGGAAAACCTTTATTTTTAATTTCTGTTGTGCGATTTGACATCACCTCAGATAACCTGCTCTAACCAGGTGTTTCACTCTGTAATAGGAGCAGAGTGAATACACAAGCTTTGGAATGCACAAGAGGTGCTGTGATGTCCTGATTTGGAGATGGCCTCTTGTTAATCTCACCTTTGCTTGCCTTACCTTCAGAATTGTTTGGTACCGGTCTTTCCTGTCAGCAAGGTGATAACACAAAATGAATATTTGTATATTCAAAAATACTCATTAATAGTAGCAGAGAAGAACTCTGGCACTGTATTTTGCAGATAAGGAATCATTTAGACTGGCTATATATAGATTCATTGTAGAATTTGGACAAATCACCTGGTTTTTTACAACTCAGTTCCTTCCTTGTATGGCAGAGAAAGTAACTTCATTTCCTTTGCCCATTTAACTTTGAATTCTTGGTTAGATGAGGGTCCCTCACTATGAATATGCAGAGATAATTTTAGAAATTACTATAACCTAAATGAAATAACATCACTGACCAGACAGTCCTAAAATAGTTCCAATAAAGGTTGGGCAGATGCATGAGGAGGTCCCTAAGTCCATTTTCTCCTGCAAGTAAAGCTCAGATAGCTCTTAGGCACTGCAGCTTTGGAAAAGTGCAAAGCTTAACCCATTAATCATAGTCATTCCCTGGGTCTGTATTAGCCCTGGTACAATATACTGTGTGCCAAAAAATTAGTAGTTAACTATAACATATGTGCAGACATAATAACTACATATATGAACCTTCTAAATAAACATAAGCCATTAAAAAATTAAAATAAAAAACCTCCCCCAAAATTTAATTTGAAGACTGTACAAGGCCTTACAAAATCAAACACTTGAACTACGGCCTTGTAATAGCAGAGATGAATTGTGGAAGCCTTTGAGGTCTCAAAGCGTGACTATGATATCTGATGGAATCAGACCCAACGGCTGACAAACTCCTCAGGATAAAAAATATCACATAAATTCAAAGAAATGTCAATATTAATGAAAAATGATTAAAGTAAACTAAGACACCACCTAGTATAACACAGATGTAGAATTATATTCTCACAGAGATATCTTTTTGAAGTTTTCCAGGAGGCAGAAGTGGATCAATAAAGAGCAGAATTAATCCTTAAAACACTGGGAAATGTGCAGCTCAGGCTTTCATTTATCTTGCACTCATGGAGCTGCACCACGTATATCAGGGGTCTGACAGCACTGTGTGATATTGCTGCTGCACCATCTGTGCAGCAAATGCACACCTAAGCTCCAGGGAAAGGCTGGAGGAGTGCAGAGGAATTTTTAACTCGCTCTTTCTATTTAAATATTTTATGGAACCTCACAGCTGACCCAACATAAAAATATTGCTAATTATTGGACAGTAACTGTAAACGTTAGAAGAGCCTCTTTGTAAATAAGATTGGCTTTTTGAAAACTTATGATGTGAATCCCTACCTTGGAGAGGACGAGTAGGGCTTTGACACTCACATAATGAGACCCAAAATTAATCTGTCATGTTCTCATATAGATGGTGTATTGAATTTATTTATTTTCACAGTACTCTGATCTTGGAGTGAAAATACACTTCAAAGTGGAAAAATAGCCTTGTAATACTCTGCAAGAGATTTTTTTAACATCATACACAGATGAGAAAGATACTCAGGATAACAGGGAAAACCAAAGCACTGAATATAGAAGCTGACAGAGTGTCCTTCACAGAACTTAATATTTAAGCAAAATATCAAAGCATTTGCTCTTTTGACAAATACACTCTCTTTGTGTAAATAAAAAATACAAGCTGGTCTGACTGAAACATTGCCCAATTAAGTATAATTTACTTAATTAATATCAAGAGATTCCCTGGATGTCTGCATTCTATGTCATTTTCTTGCCATTTTCTGTGTCTACATCCCTGCTAAATTCCTTATAAATTCAAAGCTGAAGAGTCTATTTGCTGCTTCCATGGGTAGTAATTAGAATTCAGTTGTTCTCTCATTTTTAAATAGAAATAAATTTCTTACATACTTATAAAGCCACGTGTTTCTGATCACCTTTCCAGTACCACAAGGACAGGTTTGTATCCCATTCACATAATAAGAGGATAAGTATTGTAGGAAGTCAAAGTTTTGTTATCACATGCACAGTGCTCTGCCCACTGTGAAGCTCAAGATGAAGAAAAAAAGATGACACACATGATTTTCTTTTGACCCTCTCATGATCAAATATACATGACTGGGGGCTAGAACTTCATAAAAGAGCAAACAAAAGCAATGGCAAGAAGGACCCTGAAGAAGTGCCGAAGTTTTCCAGCTGCAATGCCTTTGGGAGAAGGCCACATCTGCCTGGCTACAAACACCACTGAGGGAGGGAAGATGTGAATGGAATCATCAGCTGCTTGTGGTGACAATGCTTAGTTTTAGTAGGTTCTTCTACTCAGGTTGTAAAGCTGACAGACACTGAGATTTTCAAACTCATCTGGTTATACCCTGAAAATAAGCTGCCTAATCTACACTCAATTTAAACAATACATATAAAAAAATAGTCAGAAAAATAAAATGTGGACCCCTGATAGGTTTCAATCAGTATGTAGCCATAAAAAAATCTGTAAAACAATTATTCTTGAGCATGACTCCAAAATATGTTTTAAGTTAATCAGGATCTCACAGGTTTTCCTTTCCTTTTTCCTGAGAATACTCCTTCAAATAATTTCCACTCTGAGGATTTCACTCTGGATTTTTCCATTACCATCAGAGTTCACATTAACTCAATCTACCTCCTACCTACAGAAAGCTAATTACTGATCTCTGTTAGGCCCATAAACAGTGCTTTTACATTAACCAGGGGTCATTAAATACCAAGGGAAAACACTTTCTTCTCCAGATGGTTGGAGGGTTGTCTCTATGCAACATGTTCAGCATTTTTTCACCTGCAAAGAAGACTTTCAATTAACATGTTTTACCTTAAAAAATATATACAGCTTTTTAGAGATGCAGCTGTTAGCAGCTGTAGGCACTGTTACTGATCCTTGCACCACTTTAATGCACCTACTTTAGGACAACTCAGTGTAACTCCATGGGTTTCATCACTTTACATTTTTACCTTCTATGCATTTTTGGAAAACTCTGGTAGGATTTTACAAAAGTAAATATATACTTACAGTAGCAATTTTACCTCCTTTAGAGGGATGGGGCTGAATACCCAGCATGAATCCCTTGAAAGCCACTGGTAATTAGTAAAACCACTTTGCACAGCATGAGTATTTTAAAAAAATATTAAAATTTCTGTGCTTGTGATTGGAAATTCTATGGTATCTGTTATGCACCTAAGACCCATTTCTTCACTGGATGTGAAGATCGTGTCACTGATATCTGGTTTTTTCTCTCCAGAAGAATATACAATGGAAATCAGTGTTATTATTAAAGAGAAACATGGGATTTCCTCCTACTGTGTAATCTGGTAAGGTACCTTAGTCCAAAATGTTATGTCTGATCTGAATGAATTGCTGAAAAGATGGAAAAAACAAACCCTCCTGCAGCAGAGTAGCCTGAGGTCTGTGAATGGGAAGACAGGGAATCATCATCCAAATATCTATGAGACTATAAATACATAAAAATACAAGGAGGACACAGTTCCATCCATTTGCTCTGGTGTTTTCCCTCAAGGTGAGAGTTTTCCAAGACAGTCACTTAATTATTCTTCTATGTGTACATCACCTGTTTGTCAGTGAGTGCCTTCAGGTGCTAAAGAAGAGATGGATTATGAATAAACTAACTCTTGCTTTCATGGGAAGCGTAATTAGGAGAGCGTGTGAGAAAAATAATGGGTATTTCATGGAAATATTCTGCAAGTGGACAGAGAACTCAGAACCCCTTCAGTGGATAATGTGGGGCAAGAACTCAGGGATTCTTAGAGCAGGTTGGGTTAGTCACTTGGAGATCTGGTTTCCTGCCTTGGGCTTTTATCTATTTTACTTAGATCTAATTATCAGAAAACACTGAAATATATGTTTTGAGTATTCCCAGCTATAATTATTACTACAAGATAGCTGTGATTATCAAAATTGCTGGACAAAAATTTTCAGATAAAACCACTGTTTGGCAAAAAGGCATACTAAGCCACTGCTGGATGCTTCAGAAAGCCATTAAATTTTGCTGGATTGGGAGGAGGAACCAGTGGATTTTCTTTAAAAATACTTTTTTTTACATGAGACTTTAAAATCTTGGTGGTTCTTATATTTTTTACAACTCTCGATGTTATTTTTAATGTAAATATTTGCTATATCACTTGGTAATTTGTAATTTTTAAGAAAAGAACTATTAAAAGAAAACAAACCAATAAATTCCAGTATTTTGAATCAATCTCAATGTTCTGTTAAACCCTTTCAAAATTATTTGATGGAAGAGACAAGCCAAGAAATCTATTATTTACCTACTTGTAATCATGATTTCTCTGCAATCATGATCACAATGTAACCACTCATATATTTTCTTTTTTCAGAAAACACACTAAGAAAAATTAGATTAGTTCATGATTAAACAGCAAGGTAACAGCTAGTGCAAAGGCAATAATGACCAGATTAGAGGATGTCTGTGAATTATTTCTTGCTACCAAAAAACATTCACTATGTAATTCACAAATTATTTTGGGGCTCTTTCCCATTTTATGAATGGTCTATTCTTCTGTTTTTATTAATATTGTTGACTCGCTACAACAGGTGACATTTTTATCCCCTTAGGCTGTCCATTATCCAAATGAAGGGCCATCTGGAAAGGGATTCTGTTCACTGAAAAATGTGACAGAGCTGATGGCTTTTTAACTGCAAGTCATCTATGATTGCTGGTAAACACTGAAAATTAGCATTGATCCCCCTCAAATGAAAAAAA